>NW_023270316.1:39703959-39862916 GCF_011800145.1 Mirounga leonina | reverse complement strand
GAAGGAAGGAAGGAAGGAAGGAAGGAAGGAAGGAAGGAAGGAAGGAAGGAAGGAAGGAAGGAAAGAAGGGAGTCACCGCCCACAATCCTTAAATCATATATTTGTAAAATGTGCATTGTCTATAGATAATTGTTATAAGGAAAAGACTAAAATATGAATTCCAAATATTTGTCAAGTATAAAAATATCATGTTTTAGTGAACCAATTTCTCTGATCAAACTGCAGATTTTGGAAAAGAAGGTATTCAGTTCTTATGGAGTGTGGGTAAAGCAGGATGGGAGAAGTTATCTGAGTTACGCTAGTCTCAATTATGCTAGTAACATAATTGCCTAGTTAATTTTTTTATAAATTGAAAGAATTATGGAAAGATTAAATATTTTCCATTTAATCTTTCCATACATGGATTAGGAAGAAGTGATAGGATTTATTCCTCCAATTTATTTCTACCTTCTAGTTTGTTCTATTTCTGAGATGCAAAAAGAAGAAGCAAAGAAAGGACAGCAGATTAAAACAATATTTTACAGTATTTTGGAAGTCTACACCTGATTAACTAAGCAGCTGTCATTCAGGAAAGTTCAGAATATGGTGTGCCCTCAGAACATGTCCATGAACTAAGGTACTAGAAGGAAGCAACAGAATGGGTTTCAATGCTTTAGTCATGAATGTTTTATCAGGACGTCTTAGACAAACCAAAAGCACTGAGCTTTGCAGAGGCCGGAAGTCATATTTATTAATCAAATATAAACTTTTCCCCAATAAAATAAAGGAAAACTAAAGAAAATTAAATAGCATTGATAGATGAATTTAGTGGTCTTCTTGTAGGAATCATAGACAGTGTATTTTTTCTGGAAAAGACAGCTTGAGTTGATCTAATAAGTCCTGAAAGCTCTATTAAATATAGATTCAGAATAAGGTTTACATTACATAGCTACCAGAAAAACAGCAAAGGTCTGAAAAGTGAATGGGTCTAAACTACTTAGCTCTGATTTATTAGTGCTTTCTTCTATTCAGGATAAATTTTTTCCTCTGATATTTTACAGTTTCTACCATTTTTCCACAATAGGAAAAAAATTACTAAAACTACTTATCTCATGGGTCCATAATGAATGCAGATTTAATGTTTAACAATGTCGATGAATGGGAAAATGCAATCATTCTTTTTACAGGAACGGCTAATTTAGGTTATCTCCTAACAAACTGTTGGCAATTTCAAAAAATTAAAATACTCAATCCAAAGAATTTAAAACCATCTTGGCATATGTATGGTAATGCTAGACTTTTCCTCATAGCCTTGAATTTAGAGCTAATTTTCTTAAAATTCTTTATGTTTCTTAGCAAATTGGCAGTGCTATCGGCTGAAAAAATTTGCTAAATTTCTGAAAAGACCATGTGTCTTCTCTTTTAATGTTTATCATATGTATCTTTTGCAGGAAAAGTAGTTAAAATTTGGCTCCTACAGTCATATAGATAAAGGAAGCTTAGAGGCAATTTGGTCCATTCTTCTCTGTTAAGCAATGACTATTTCCACTGAGCAATTTCAGATTGATAAAAATCAATCCTGTTTTGCACAGAAGTCTATAACAAGTGATAGTGAGGCCTCTTGATCTAATAACAGTGTTCAAATGTCTTCCTTGTATGGAAATCATTTTTCAGTTTATCTCTACCATCACAAAGCCAGAAAGAAATTCCAGGGATAATTTATTCACCTTAGCGTTTTCATGTGAGAAAGTAGCTGAATCATTAAGATTACTTTGCTGTCTAATCTATTTTTAAAGATCTTTGCTTGATAGCTTCCTGAAGAAACATCACACATATTTGATATCATAGGAAAGTAGTAAGAATTTTAGGACAGATTCTGAAGGCAAAAACACTGAGTCCTACCCAGTTTTTTTTAAAGATTTTATTTATTTATTTGACAGAGAGAGAGAGAGAACAAGCAGGGGGAGCAACAGAGGGAGAGGGAGAAGGAGGTTCCCCATCCGAGCAGTGAGTCCGATGTGGGGCTCCATCCCAGGACCCCGGGATCATGACCTGAGCTGAAGGCAGATGCTTACCCGACTGAGCCACCCAGGTGCCCCGAGTCCTACCCATTTTTTAAATGTATGGTCGTGGAGAAGTTATTTCAATTACCTGATGCATGGTTTTCTCACTTGTAAAATCACAGTAATAGTATACTCTCATGTGTTTATTTTAAGAATTAACTGCCCTAATTCATGTTGATTCTTTAAAAAGCATCATGTATATTTATAATATTGCTATAGCCTTCCTAACAAAGATTATACCTTCTAAAGATGTGACATCACCTAATCTTCTGTATAGGCGAGCTGGGCATTTATCTATGAGATATGATTTGGGGGGGGAGAAAGTTGTAGGACTTAAAAGTATTATATACTTAAATCATAATTTCCACTCTATACTCCAATAGGGGATATTAATAGTTTGAACCAGATTAAATTCTGAAAGAACATAAGATCTTATATAATTTGTGAAACAGATTACACTTTTCAACATATATATAAAAAACATTATATCATGTGATCATTCACAAAAAAGAGCTACCTACATTTAAAGAGCATGATTTCCCACTGGGGATTTGAATAGTGTGTTATTACTTTAAAGATTAGGGGAAGATGTGCATCAAAGTTGCGTGTTGATTAACTTCACTCAAATGCCATTTACCATACTTATTGGACAATAGAGTCTGTTTCCCCCTTAGAGATAACAATTAGTGTCCTTTGGAATTAAGATTTTGCAGAATACTTTTCTAAATGCTAGTCTAAATGCTAATTTTAGGCAAGAAAATAGTCTGCATATTTTTCTGACAGTGGCTGTCCAAACTCTACTTGAAATTTTCAAGGGTGAAGAACTTATTACGTCTAGAAACACATGATTCTGGCTTTTCACAACTATAAATATTAAGAAGTTTATGCTGATATTTACTTGCAATTTATTTTATGTAATTTCTACTCATTTGTGCTGATTTCAATCCTTTGACATCCTGATACTCATTCTAATATTTGAATATGTTGTCATGCTTTTTTTTTTTTTTTTCTTTGAACTAAATCTTCCAAATTCGGTCATTTGTACCTCTCATAATTGGAATTCAAATAATCTCATCATCACATTAATCCATGAAATATAATCTGGTTAGTTCACCAAACACATGAGTTAGCAGCTAGGAATTGTTCTTTTCTTCTCTGATCCCCTTCCCTTCCTCAAAGACAGGGCTCTAGTCCCTTCTGCTTCGTTTATGTCCTATTCTGCAGGCTTAGGCTATAAACCAATCTGAGTTATTTATTATATTAGCTAATGACAAACATAAAGTATGGTGTGTCCTAAAGGTTATTTGCTTTTTAAGGGGAATCTTGATAAGCAAATCCCATTAAAGTACAAAGTAATTAAGCTCTAATGGTGAAGTTATATGAGGGGGTTGTATTTTAGAAAGAGTTTAAAGCTAGCTATGCCAAATCACAACATTGAGAGAACATCTGATTCTAACTACCCACAAGGGGTCATAATCTTTTAAAGATTCATTGAGACAGACTTTCAATCTCTCTACTTTTCCATAGGGTTTGTTTTAGATTCAAGAGCCCGTGGTCGTTTCAGTCAGAGAGAATTAAAAGAGTATGGGAACTTTGTGATTACCTACTCTACCCTATCTTTTTATAGCGGACAAAAGTAATGCCCAGAGAAATTTAGAAATTTACACAGGGTCATGCCATCAGTTCACTGTGAAGATGTGTCTTACTTAAATCTAGTCTTCCTGAGTCTTATGCCCATTTTTTTTTTATTTGACTTAACCCCAAGAAACCACTCTCAGTTGATGTTTTAGACAGTAGGAAACTTACGTGTAGTCCATGCATAGTCTAATTATGCATGGAGAGACCAGTTTTCTTTCTTTCATATTTTATAACACACATTGTTAGAAATTTGCATGTCCTGTGGAATGTAAAATTTGCTAATGATGATATTAGAACCATCCAAGTTGCCTTTGAAATATGTGTTTATCCTTTTTTTGAGAGTTAATTTCTATGCAATCACAAATTTAATTGGAACTTACAATTAGTAGGCAGGTGTCTGCCTTAGTGAGCCATCCAAATTCAATAGCATTTAATGGCTATTTGATTGGCATCATCAGTACAGTATGTCTTTTCAAGCAGAAACCTGTATCATGCACAGTCATTTAAAAAATTAACACAAATTATATTTCAAGCCAAAGGGTGAATCATTGTCCCTTCTTTCAGGATAGAATTGAGAATAGTTGTTCAGGCAACTGTGAGATACATTGTTTGGTGCCTGGGGGACTGTGATTAAAACAATGGCCTTCAGTTTGCAGGGCCATCAGCCTGGTACATGTCACTAATATTGAATTCATTTTTTAGAGCAAAGCCATATACCCATCTTCCATTGCAATTACTGCAGAGGTGGAGGGATTGAGAAGTAAAAATGAAACATTTCAAGGATGAATGGGCACTGAAAATTGATAAAGTGGCAGAAAAGTCCAAGTTTGAAGAATGAAGAAGTGAATGTACATAGAAAAAGCAGTTTGGAAAACACGGGAAAAAGATGGTATTTTGCAGAAACATCTGTTTGCTGTTGCTGAAAAATTTTAGCATTTAAATGTTCTCATTTGGGCTCTGAAGTTAGCACTTCCCTGAAGTAGTTCACACCTTTGTTATTGCTCCTGTTCAGCTACAGATCATTTTATGCAAGGCTGATTTTAACAAGAAAATGGTGCATTAATTTACAGTGTGTTGAGTATTTTAAAAGTGGCAAAATCTAGGCCTTTGTGAAATTTTAGAATCTGAAAAAAATAGAAATACTTATGTAAAGCTCTTTAAAAATACCAGAATGGCTTCATGCACAAGAAATTACACCCTGATTAAGATCATTAGAAGATTCAGTTACATAAAAAAAAAAAAAAATCAACCTCTAAACTAGTGGATTTTCTATGACTCTTCAGAGTCTCTATTTAATAGCAAAGCAGATATAATCCTAGACATTATTTGGAAAGATTTTTTTATAATATATTTCTCTCTTACCTGCTTGCTCTTTCTTTCCCTTCCCTTTCTTTACCTCCTCTGTCTCCTCTCTCTGCTCATTTCACCGCCCTTTTCATTGTTATTTTATTTTTCTCTTTTCCTTACCCCTTGTTCTAGCCATTGCTCCCCTTCTTTTTCTCTCTTACCCTTTTGAAAAAAAAATTCAAATACTTTGTGTCTTTATTAAAAAATAAACTTGATAGTGGCAGCCTCTTCTCTCTCTCTCTCTCTTTCTCTTATCTCCCTCATTAGAGTAGTTGATATTTTGAAGTCATATATTTCTGAAATACCTTAACATCTTACACGCAATTAAGAGAAGCAATGGAACTATCTGGGCATTAGAAATGTATCTTGATGTATGCATTTCTTACAAATACCAAACTAAAAGGCCAAATTGATTCAAATTTACAGATTCTGTTTTCATTGCCTAACTGAATAAAGTTACTCCAGACTAAAACCATAAATATGAAGTTGGACGCATTTATTTTAAATGGTAACATTTAATGCTGTAAAGGATCACTCTTTTGATATGTTAATTGCTCCCTCTTATCAATAGTACCATGATAATTGAGTATCCAATGGTTTTATTAACAACCCATATGGCTTTTATTTTTTAAGATTTTATTTATTTATTTGAGAGAGAGTGAGAGAGAGAGAAAGAGAGCCCAAGCAAGGGGAGGGGCAGAGGGAGAGAGAGAAGCAGACTTCCTGCCAAGGAGGAAGCCTGATGCGGGACTCAATCTCAGAACCCTGGGATCATGACCTGAACTGAAGGCAGAAGCTTAACAGATTGAGCCACCCAGGTGCCCTATATAGATTGATTTTTAAGCTATTTTCCCTTAGCTTAAAGGACAACTCTTTTATACTCTGCTATGTAATACTGGGACTCTGGAAAACATGTTTCAGGTTTTCCAGCAAATTCCTTGCTGAACTCTACTAAGAGAGAACACTTGAAGAAGGGAGAAGGACACCCTGCTTCCTGCCAAACCTCAGCAGTGGTTCTTCACCCTGACAGTGGCAGCTTGTTCCTCCAGCAGCAGTTGGTTCCAGGGTGAGCTTTTCCATTATTCACAGAACACAAGTCACAACCCATTGAGCCCCTTCTCAGAAATAATGCACCCACAGGGCAGCCCCTTCTCCAAGTTTGCAAGGCTTAATAATTCCAGCCTCTTCTCAGCCCAGTGGTGGTAGCTACCTCTTATAGGTACTACCATAGTGTTTCCTTCTTGTGCTTTCATTTCTCTAATACTTGGTTAAGAATTCCTCATATTCTTAATCACAGGAAACAAACTGAGTGTTGTTGGAGTGGGGGGTGGGGTGGGAGGGATGGGGTGACTGGGTGATGGACACTGGGGAGGGTATGTGCTCTGGTAAGTGCTGTGAATTGTGCAAGACTGTTGAATCTCAGATCTGTACCTCTGAAACAAATAATGCAATATATGTTAAGAAAAAAAAAAGAAGAAGAAGAAGAAGGTAGCAGGAGGGGAAGAATGAAGCGGGAGCAATCGGAGGGGTAGACGAACCATGAGAGACGATAGACTCTGAAAAACAAACTGAGGGTTCTAGAGGGGAGGGGGGTGGGAGGATGGGTTAGCCTGGTGGTGGGTATTGAGGAGGGCACATTCTGCATGGAGCACTGGGTGTTGTGCACAAACAATGAATCATGGAACACTTCATCTAAAACTAATGATGTAATGTATGGGGATTAACATAAGAATAAAAAAAAAAAGAATTCCTCATATTAAATTTTCTTTGTTAAAATAATGATGTTGTCTCTGATCTCCTGACCGGATGATGTCTGATATACTATTTCTTATTTCAGGCCACCAGCTCTCAGCTATATTTAGTTAAGTGGAAATAACTAGAGAGCTAAAAGCAGGGAGTTCATTTCTCTCCTCAACTCCCCTGCATGTACAATTTCCCTTAGAAAACACTGGATCATAGGACTGATTTATAGTATTTTCCTTAGGTGAAAAAAAAAAAAAAAAAGCAGCATCTTACAGTTACCCTACTGGTTTTTATTTCAACATACATCATTGTTATAAAAAAAAAAAGTATCATTTTCATTATAATCTACTTCAAGTAATTGTATTGGAAAAAAGATAGATTAGAGTTTATAAAGTTACTACAGTGAGCTATAGTTAGGTAGAAAAAAATCATATAGACTCAATGAATAAGAACCTTAAGCAAAGCAGTATTTAAATCACTCATTCAAAAATAAACATTGATTATGTGACAAACATGTTCCTTTGAGAGATTAAAAACATGGTTCTTATTTTCAAAGATTTTATATCCCATGTAGAGGACAGCTTAATACCAGATCATATGAGGTGGAAAATATATCAAACATACATCATAACTTTTTAAAATACTAAGCCAAGAGGTGCCTGGGTGGCTCAGTCATTAGGTATCTGCCTTCTGCTCAGGTCACAATCCCGGTGTCCTGGGATTGAGCTCCACATCGGGCTCCCTGCTCCGTGGGAAGCCTGCTTCTCCCTCTCCCACTCCCCTGCTTGTGTTCCCTCTCTCGCCGTGTCTCTCTCTGTCAAATAAATAAATAAAATCTTTAAATAAATAAATAAATAAATAAATAAATAAATAAATAAATAAATAAATAAAACTAAGCCAAGAGGAATACAAGACAGACGGGGGGGGGGGGGGGAATGAAAGGACTTTGAGGAGTCATATACAGAACTAGTGGGATACAGATCACTCAACAAACACTTTGATGTTTTAATGGTGATAGTAACATCTGAGAATACAGTGTAAACACCAGAAATAGCCCTCCTTCATATAGCCCACTCCTAAAGTAATTTATGTGGAGATTTATCCTTCTAGGATTATTTAATGATTCATAATAAACAAAACCTAGTGGCTTAAAACAATAGTTATCAATTATTTTGCTCCTGAATCTGCAACTGAAGATGCTCTATCCTTTCTTTAATTAATTTGAGATGCAACATCTTCATTTGGGTTAGAGGACAACTTCTAAGATGATTTATTCATGTGACAGGTAAACTGGTGCAGGTAATTCATCTGGAAATTTAGTAATGATTAGCAGCAGGAGCTGGGTCCCTTTCACTGGGCCCTTTTGCAGAGGGAAGCTTAAGCTTCCTCACAAGATGGTGGCTAAGTTCCAAAAAGGAGTATTCGGAGAGACAGGAAGTAGAAGCTGCCAGTCCCATAAGGCATCATCACGGAAAGAGGCACAGTCCACTTTCCTTGTATTCTTTCTGGTTAATTAGTCACAACATCCTCAAGATTCAAAGGAGGGGGTTTGCACAGACCCTACTTTTCAGTGGGAGGATTGTCCACGGATATGAAGCCATCTTTAGTGTACCATATATTCATTCTGTAATATTTGTACTTATCTCTTGCTTATGTTAGCATATATCAGGCAATCAATTTAAAAATGTCAACATCAAAGCATCAAGAAGAGATTACAATTAAAAATTATGTCCAGAGGTTGCATAATTTATTTTAAAAAGTAGGTTAGACCCATCCCTGGCCAGTACCACTAAAAATACGCATGGGCATTGGCTGCTACATCTTGAACTGGTAACTCCTCTGCATCTACCCACAGATGGGTAAGAAGACTTAGTTATAAATGAGGAGCTGGGATTTTTCTATTTCAACCCTCTTGCCTTAGTATTTTAAAAAATTGCAGCATGTATTTGATATATGCTTATCATCACTGCTATTTTCTTATACATGTCTATGTACCTTTCTACAGTGTGAGTTCCAGAATGTCAAGATTTGTCTTGCAATATATTTCTTAACTAATGATATTAGTAAGTGGCTGAGGTAAAGCTAATAATCATAATGAATTATAGTAGGCTGACAAAGTGATAATTATTCCCAATTAGTGATTCTAAGAAAGGGAAACTGTAAGCATTCAATATATATACACACTCAAACTGGATATTATCGTGAAAGATATATAAATATATTTTCTTTTAACTTTCTTCTGACTGATAGTCTTTGTTATTTACAGTAATTCTAAATCTGCCTAAACCATTGATTTAAGAAAATTTTATGACATCTGGGATTTACTGCAAATTAATTTAGGGGAAGGAGAAATGGGTGGGGATACAAATGAAACAATATTGGCCATGAATTGATAATTGAGGATTAGTCATACTATTCATTATATTTTTGTATATGTTTGAAGTTTTTCATAATAAATAAATATAGAAGTTTTACTCTTGTAAAAAGGTTAAGATAGATAAAGATAATTAAGAGTACACTTACTGTGATGAGCACTTGGCAATGTATAGAGATGTTGAATCACTGTATTGTACACCTGAAACTAATATAACACTGTATGTTAATTAGACTTCAATAAAAAAAATTTAAAAGTTAAGAAAAGGCATATGAGTAATACTGTTGGGTTTGACTTTCTAATAGAAAGTTGTTAAATAGTACTAATCCTGAAACAGTTTGAGAGCATCAATTTTCAATCTTTGTCAGTTTAATGATCATCTCTTACAATTAAGAGGAAGCCTATATGTATTGCTTAATTAAAGAGAAGAATCTTTAGACATAGTAACATATTTCATATTAACAGTCATTTGAAATCTATGGATCCTAACCATTTTCTCTTACTCCTTGCAAAAAGCCTATGCTTAAACATGAAATTTTAGTCCCCTTCAACAGCAAAAAATAATCTTCACTATGTAAATTGATGCAAGACTGTCACACTAAGCCTGCAGCCAAATAGACTAAAACAATATGACCAAAGGTGATGTTATATTTCACATATTAATGAAGTGTTACTTTCGGAATAAAAGAGGAACTATTTAAATACTAACTCTATTAATCCAGTATATCAAAACAAACACCTACCTACCCTTCATACATATTTAAAGAGTGGGAAGGAGATAAAGTATTTCAACATTGGGCTCTATTCTCCCTGAAAGAGATAAGGATCACCCTTCACAGAACTGGGCTGTTAAGGTCTTCCCTCACTGCAGTTTTACCAGCTGGAATGGACTGTAACATTTAGATAGAAAATAATAGTGATTTGTGCTCTTTCCTAGAGAGTAAGACAATACATTCTGTAGCCATGCTCAAGAAAAATTTACTGTATTTATTTAGCTACTTGTGTTTATATACTATTCATGTAAACTGCCTTACACTTTAGCTCCCTTGGTAGATCAAAATGTGTTGAATGTCCATAGTACCTACAGTATTGTATCATCTGCTTTGGAGAAGAAATCCTACTTAACTTTATAAAAAGAACTTAAAGTAACAGAAAACAAAACAAAACAAAACAAAACAACATTAGATTTTATGAAAACTAAGCTATGCTTAGTTCACCATCTTTTGCCCTGTCTTATCCCTGGCCTGCAGCACTACACTCACCTGCAGCTAGCCCCAGAAGCTGTGCACCTGCACACCCCCACCCTGATCCCTGTCACCAACCTTTACTGTTATGCATCCATGGCAAGACCCAGCAGCCATGATAGGACACTCTGACAGCCAGGGCTCCTACAACAGCCAAGGTGCCCACAGTTGGCCCCAGCCCTTGCTGCCTGCCATGGTCCTTGGTACTATATGTGTGTTTGCAACAAGTCCCTGTTACTATACGAGTGCTGCCGCTGGTTCCTGCAGCTGAACTTATGCAGAGACACTGACTGCAACCACTACTTTGCCCTGATCCCCAGCTGCTGGGCCTGGATGCACCTCAACGGTCTTCCACAGTATTTTTCCAGAACCACACAGTTGTTGATGCTTTAACCCAAATGGTCTGGGCCAAGAAGTCACCATGCCTTCCTGACCTGGTCCTGTCACTTGTTCCCACACTGGGTGCCCTGCACTAAGCATAGCAAGCACCAGCTTCCCCTCACCCACAGGTGAAGATCTTTCCCTACTGAAGTCCAGTCCATAAAGTGTGAAAGAGGTAACAGTTTCTTAAAATGCATAGATACCTGTCCAAATCTGCATGGGTCACAGTGAATCAGGGAAACACGACTCCACCAAAGGAATACGATATACCTCCAGTAACTGGCCCCCAGTGGAAGACTATCCATAGGAGGGAAGGACACCTAAGGTGTGGAGCGGGGAAAGGAACAGTGTCTCACACCAGACAGTCCAGGTGTCAGGAACCCACACGGGGAAGACAAATCCCCACAACATTTTGAAAACCAGAGGGACATAATTTTTAGAGTTCTTGCAATCAGTAGGACTTAACAGCTGGAATTTTAAAGTTCAGTGGGCTTAGCTCTGAAAGAACCAGGAGGGCAAGAGGAAACTGAGGCCCCATCCTTAAAGAGCCAGCATAACAAACAGCCTCTAGAAGATACAGCATAGAAGCAGAAGTTTGGAAGATATCTTGGGTATAGGAGATTTGTTTACTAATATCACAGTATGTGCTAGAGGGGCAGGGATCTTTGGGAGGCTTTTCCAATAACAAAGGAGCTGGCAGGCACCATTTCCCTCCCCCAACCCACAGTCTAGATACACAAACAACTGCTGGAACCAGCTCAGGGACGACACTCTCCATGAGTGACACTCTCCATGGTCTCCATGTAACTTGCTAACAGTGCACCCTGCCCCCACAGACTTCTGTGGCTCCACCACCTCCAACTCGGCTGGCCTTGGCAGGAGTTTTGAGCAGCTACAGGTTCCCTCCTACAGTGGACCAGCAGACCCTGTTGGCACCACACAACCTGCCCTCAAGTTCTTTTGTGGATCCACCCCCTCCAACCCTGTGGAAGGACCTTTCTAAAGCAGCTCCAGGTCTCCTCCCACAGCAGACTTGCACAAACCTTCCTAACCCCTCACACATTATCTCTGTGTTTTCTTGCAGACTTGCCTCCTATAACACACCTATGGCCGAGACCATCCAAAGAAGTATCATAAGCCTGGCAGTGTGCAAGTGGCCCCAACAGGGGCAAGCACCACTCCAAAGTGACTCCTGCTACAGGGAGAGGGGAAGATAACCACACACCAGTCTGACTGCTGCCCCAGCCGTGTCCTAGGGGCAGATATCTGGTCTGACTGCAAGCCCTGCCCACCAGTGAAAGCTTTTCAAGTCACAACACAGGGACAGCGCCCTGCAGTTTGGCACTACCACATCTCTGGCAAATGCCTGGTCTGATTGAACTCAAGCCCAAGGCAGCCTTACACTGGCCACTGACAACAGATTTCAAATGCTTCCCACAACAGGCAAAAAGAGCCATTGCAGATGTCTTGTCTGAAGGTAAATGTGCTGCAGCTACAACAGGAGGCACACACAATACACATATGAGACACCCCGAAGTGCCAGGTTCTGGTGAACAGGGGACATTGCACTACAGGGCACTACAGAACCTCTTCTTCATAAGGCCACTACTTTTAAGAGCAGGAAACATAGGTGACTTTCCTTACACATAGAAACAGACACAGAGTTAGACAAAATGAGGAGACAGAGGAATATGTCCCAAATGAAAGAACAGGAGAAAACCATAGCAAGATACCTAAATGAAATGGAGATAAATAATATCCTGTTAAAGAATTTAAAGTAATGGTCATAAGGGTACTCAATGGACTTAAGAAAAGAGTGAAAAACTCAGCAAGATGCTTAACAAAAAGGTAGAAAACATGGGAAAGAACCAATGAGATGAAAAACTCAGTAACTGAAATTAAAATATACTAGATGGGATAAATAGCAGACCAGAGGAAACAGAAGAATAGACCAGTGACCTACAAAATAGAGTAATGGAAAGCAACCAAGGTGAACAAAGAGGGAAAAAAAAATGAAAATAGACTTAGATAACTCAGTGACACCATCAAGTATAATAACATTCATATTACAGGGATCCTAGAAGGAGAAGAGAGAGAAAAGAGGGTGAAAATTTTATGTGAAAAAATAATAGCTGAAAATTTGCCAAATCTGAGGAAGGAGACATGTATCCAGATCCAAGCGGCACAGAGAGGCCCCAACAAAATCAACCCAAGGAGGTCCACACCAAGACACATAGTAATTAAAATGCCAAAAAGTAGTGATAAAGAGAGAATTTTAAAAGCAGTATTGGAAAATAAATAAATCACATACAAAGTGAACCCCATAAAGCTAACAGCTGATTTTTCAGTAGAAACTTTGCAGGCCAGAAGAGAGACACGATATATCCAAAATACTGAAAGAAAAAAACAAAACAAAACAAAACAAAACAAAACAAAAAACAGCCAAGAATACTGTATCCAGCAAGGCTATCATTAAGAATTGAAGGCGAGATAAAAAATTTCCCGAAGGTTAAAGGAAGTCATGACCACTAAAACCATTAAAAAATTCATGACCAGCCCTACAAGAAATGTTAAAGGGGACACTTTGAGTGGAAAGTGAAAACCATAAGTAGGAGTAAGAAAAGTAAGAAGCACAAAAGCAGTAAAAATAAGTATATCCATAGAAATCAGTCAAGGGCTTCACAAAAATAAAAGGATGTAAAGTATGATACCATATACCTAAAATATAAAGGGAGAGGAGTAAAGGATGGGATCAAACATAAGTGACCATAAACTTAGTATAGATTGCTATATGCATAAGATGTTACATACAAACCGAATGGTAACCACAAATCAAAATCCAGTAACAGATATGCAAAAAATAAAGAGCAAGGAATCCAAGTATTTCACTAAAAGAATCCAGAAAACATGAGAAGAGAGCAAAAGAAGAAAAACACTGAACTACAAAAATAACCATAAAACAAGTAACAAAATGGCAATAAGTGCATACCTATCAAATATTACTTTGAATGTGAATAGACTGAATGCTCCAATAAAAAGACATAGAGTGACATAATGGATAAAAAAAAAGCAAAACTCATCTATATGCTGCCTACAAGAGATTCATTTCAGACCTAAAGCACTTGCAGATTGAATGTAATTGAATGAAAGGGATTTATCTTACAAAAGGAAGTGAAAAGAAAACCAGGGTAGCAATACTTATTTCTGAAAAAGTCGACTTTATTTTATTTTTTTAAAGACTTTATTTTATTTATTTGAGAGAGAGAACAAACAAGAGAGAGAGAGGATAAGCATGGAGAGGGGCAGAGGGAGATAGAGAAGCCAACTCCCCAATGAACAGGGAGCCCAATGCAGGGCTCGATCCCAGGACCCTGGGAGCTGAAGGCAGACACTTAACCAACTGAGCCATCCAGGCACCCTCTGACAAAATAGTCTTTAAAACAAAGACTGTAATAAGAGACAAAGAAGGACACTATATAATCATAAAGGGAACAATGCAACAAGAATATATAACAATTGTAAATAACTATGCACCCACCGTGGAAATTTGGGTACATGTATTGGGAACATGTCTTAAGGTTAATACATAAAGCAGTTAATAACAAACATAAAGGAAGTAATTGATATAATACAATAAAGTAGGGGACTTTTATCACCCCACTAACACCAACGGATAGGTTATCTACACAGAAAATCAGCAAGAAAACAGTGGCTTTGAATGACACATTGGACCAGATGAATCTAACAGATACAGTCAGAATATTCCATCCTAAAACAGAACAACACACATCCTTTTCAAGTACACATGAAACATTTTCCAGAATAGACCACATATTAGGTCACAAAACACGTCTTAAGAAATTTAAAAAAAGATTGAAGTTATATCAAGCCTCTTTCTGTCCATTGTTCTATGAAACTAGTAGTCAACACAAGAAAAAATCTGGAAAGAGCACAAATACGTGGAAGCTAAATAATATGCCACTAAACAATTAATTGATCAACCAAGAAATCAAAGAAGAAATAAAAAACTACATGGACACAAATGAAAATGAAAGCATGATTGTTCAAAATCTTTGAGATGAAGCGAAAATGGTCCTATGAGGGAAGGATATAGAAATACAGGACTACCTCAAGAAGCAAGAAAAATCTAAAACAGTCTAACCTTACACCTAAAGGATCTAGGAAAAGCAGAACAAACAAAACCCCAAACTAGTAGAAGAAAGTAAATAATAAAGATTAGAGCAGAAATAGCAACTGAAAAAAGCAGTAGGACAGAAAAATGGAACCAGGAGCTGGTTCTTTAAAAAAAAGGAAAGAGAGGGCGCCTGGGTGGCTCAGTCGTTAAGCGTCTGCCTTCGGCTCAGGTCATGATCCCAGGGTACTGGGATCAAGTCCCACATCGGGCTCCCTGCTTGGCAGGAAGCCTGCTTCTCCCTCTCCCACTCCCCCTGCTTGTGTTCCCTCTCTCACTGTGTCTCTCTCTGTCAAATAAATAAATAAAATTTAAAAAAAAAAAAGGAAAGAGAAAGAGAGAGAGAAGATTCAATAAAGAAAATCAGAAATGAAAGAGAAGAAATAACAACCAACACCACAGATATATAAAGGATTATAAGAGAATATTATGAAAAATTATATGTAAATAAGTTGAACAACGTAGAAGAAATGGATAAATTCCCAGAAACATATAACCTCCCAAAACTGAGTCAGTAAGAAATAGAAAATTTGAACAGACTGACTACCAACAATGAAATTGAATCAGTAATCAAAAAGCGTTCGATGAAAAAAGTCCAAGACCAGATGGCTTCACAGGTGAGTTCTACCAAACATTTAAAGAAGAGTTAATACCTATTCTTCTCAAACTATGCCAAAAAAATACAAGAAGATGGAGAGCTTCCAAATTCATTCTAGGAAGCCAGCATTATCCTGATACAAAAACCAGATAAAGACACTACAAAAAAAGAGAATTATAGACCAGAGACCTGTATCTCTGATGAACATAAATGCAAAAGTCCTCAACAAAATATTAGCAAACTGAACTCAATAATAAATTAAAAAATCATTCACCATGATCAAGTGTGATTCATTCCCTGGCTGCAAAAGTGGTTCAATATTCACAAATCAATCAACATTGTACATCACATCAACAAGAAAAAGGATAAGAACCAAATAATCACTTCACTAGATGCAGAAAAAGCAGTTGACAGAGTACAACATCCATTCATGACCAAAACTCTCAACAAAGTAGGTTTAGAGGAAACATATTTTTACATAATAAAACCATATATGAAAAATCCACAGCTAACATCATAGTCAGTGGTGAAAAACTGAGCACTTTTCCCCTAAGATCAGGAACAAGACAAGAATGTCCACTGTCACCACACTTAACACAGTAATGGAAGTCATCAGACCCATAGCAATCACACAAGAAAAAGGAATAAAATGTATCCAAATTGGTAAGGAAGAAGTAAAACTTTCACTACTTGCAGATGACATGATACCAAATATAGAGAATCTTAACTCCACCAAAAAACTACTAGAACGGATAAATGAATTCTATAAGGTTGCAGGATACAAAATCAATGTACAGAAATCTGTTGCATTTCCATACATTAATAATGAAGTAGCAGAAAGAGAAATTAAGAGAACAATCCTATTTACAATTATACCAAAAATAAAAAAAAATACCTAGTAATAAATTTAACCAAAGAGGTGAAATACCTGTACTTTGAAAACTATAAAACACTGATGAAAGAAATTAAAGAAGAAACAAATGGAAAGATAGTCCATGCTCATGGATTGAAAAAACAAATATTAAAATTTTCATACTATGCATAACAAACCACAGATTTAATTCAATCCCTATCAAAATATGAAGAGGATTTTTCACAGAACTAGAACAAATAATCCTAAAATTTTATGGAACCACAAAAGATCCTGAATAGCCAAAGCGATCTTGAAAAAGTAACAAAACTGGAAGTATCACAATCCCAGATTTCAGGATATTCTACAAAGCTCTAATAATCAAAACAGTATAGTACTGGCACAAAAATAGAAACATAGATTGTTGGAACAGAACAGAGAGCCTAGAATTAAACCTACACTTATATGGTCAATTAATCTTTGACAAAGGAGGCAAGGATATTCAATGGGAAAAAGGACAGTCTATCCAGCAAATGGTGCTGTGAAAACTGGACAGCTACATGTGGAAGAATGAAACTGGACCACTTTCTTACACCATACACAAAAATAAAGTCAAAATGGATTAAAGATATGTGTATCCTGAAACCATAAAAATCCCTGAAGTAAGCACAGGCAGTAATTTCTCTGACATCGACCATAGCAACATGTTTCTAGAAGTTTCCTGAGGCAGGGGAAACAAAATCAAAAATAAACTATTGGGACTACATCAGAATAAAAACCTGCACAGCAAAGGAAACGATCAATAAAACTAAAAGATAAACTACTGAATGGAAGAAGATATTAGCAAATGATATATCCAATAAAGGGTTAGTAAAAATACACAAAGAACTTATACAACTCAAAACCAAATAATAATAATAATCCAATTAAAAATGGGCAGAAGATGTGAATAGACATTTCAACAAAGAAGACAAACAGATGGCCAACAGACACATGAAAAGATTCATCCTCAGGGAAATGAAAATCAAAACCTCAATGAGGTATCAACTCACACCTGTCAGAATGGCTAAAATAAAAAACACAAGAAACAAGTGCTGGCAAGGATGTAGAGAAAAAGGAATCTTTGTGCACTGTTGGTGGAAATGCAAATTGGTGCAGCCTCTGTGGAAAACAGTATGGAGTTTCCTCAAAAGTTAAAAAGAGAACTATGATATTATGCAGTAATTCCACTACTGGGTATTTAACCATGAAATATGAAAACACTAATTTGAAACAATACATGCACCACTGTTTCTTAAAGCATTATTTACAACAGCCAAACTATGGAAGCAGCCCAAGAGTCCTTCAATAGAGGAATGAAGAAAGAAGAGGATACACACATACACACACACACACACACATATATATATATGTATGTATATATATATGTATGTATATATATATATATGTGTATATATATATGTATATATATATATATTTACATTTGCCATTTGCAACAACATAGATTGATCTAGAGAGTACAATGCTAAATGAAATAAGTGACTCAGAGAAAGACAAATATCATATGATTTCACTCATATGTGGAATTTAAGAAACAAAACAAGCAAGGAAAAACAGAAAGAGAAACTAAACAAAAAAACAAAACAAACAAACAAAAAAACCACCAAAAAACAAACAAACAAAAAACAGATTCTTAACTATAGAGAACAAAGTGATGGCTACCAGAAGGCAGGTGAGTGGCAGGATGAGTGAAATAGGTGAAGTGGACTAGGAAGACACTTTTGATGAGCACTAAATAATGTACAGAATTGTTGAATCACTATATTGTACACCTGAAACTAATATAACACTATGTTGACTATACTGAAATTAAAATTTTAAAAATTAATAATAATAAATAATTAAAAAAAAGAAAGAATGAGAATATCCCAAACCTGAGAAGAGATTTGGACACCCATGTTCATGAAGCTAATAGATGCTGCCTGAATTTCAATTTAAAACAACCGTCTCTAAGACATATTATAATAAAATTGTCCAAAATCAAAGACTGTGAGAATTAAAAAAAAAACAAAAAACAAAAACAAAACAGCAAGAGAAAAAAAAAAAAAAATTATCTCACACATAGGAAAACCAACAAGGCTATCGGTGCATTTCTCAGCAGAGACCTTGGGCCAGGAAAGAAAGGGATATACTATTCAATGTGCTAAAAGAATGAAACTGCAAATCAAGAAAACTTTATTCAGCAAATGAAGGTGATATAAGATTTCCTAAAAAGCAAAGATGATAAAGTTAACCACCACTAACCCTGGCTTAGAAGAAATGTTCAAAGGAGTTCTTTAAACTGAAACAAAAGATGCTACCTAGTAACATGAATACATGAAAATAAACAGCACTCTGGTAAAGGCAAGTGTATAATCAGATTCAGAATACTTTAATACTGTAAAATATTGATGTGTTAGCCACTTAACATTAGTATAAAAGTTGAAAGACTAGTTTTTTAAAGATTTATTTATTTATTTCAGAGAGCTGGGGTGGGGTGTCGTGGAGAGACTACGAGTGGGGAGAGGGACAGAGGAAGAAACAGATTCCCTGCTCAGCAGGGAGCTCAACACCAGGCTCTATCCCAGGACCCCAAGGTCATGACCTGAGCCAGAGGCAGACACTTAACCAACTCAGCCATCCAGGTGCCCCTGGAGGGACTAATATTTTAAAAATAGCTATAGCTAAGATAATTTGTTAATGAATACACAATATAAAGAGATACAGTGTGACATCGAAAACATAAAATGTGTGTGTGGGGAACGAAAGGGTAGAATCTTTTATGCAAAGCTAAAGTTGTTTTCAGGCTAAAATAGACTGTTGTATCTATACAATGTTTTCAGGAGGCTTCAAGATAAAACAAAAACTTACAGTAGATATAACACAAGATAAGGAGAAGGGAATCAATGTACCCCACTATGGAAGATTATGGATTTGTAAAGGAATACAGCAAGAGAGGAAGAAAAGAAGAAATCAAAACAGTCAGAAAACAATTAACAAAAGGGCAATAGTACCTATCCATATTTACTTTAAATGTAAAGGGATCAAATTCTCCAATCAAAAGCCATAGAGTGGCTGAATGGAAAAAAAGAAAACAAAACAATCAAATGGCACCCAAATACATGCTGCCTACAAGAGACCCATTTCAGGTTCAAGGGCCACTGAGGCTCAAAGTGAAAGTTCAGGAAAGGGTATTTTATGCAAATAAAAACCAAGAGAGAGCAGGGGTAGCTATACTTACATCAGATGAAATAGATGCCAAGTCAAAAACTGTAACAAGAGACAAAAAGATTGCTGTAGAATAATAAAGGTGTTGATTCTTCAAGAGATTATAAAACAACTCTAAATATATAAGCATACAACATTAGGGGACCTAAATATTTTAAACATATACTAATAGATCTGAAGGAAGTAATTGACAACAATATATAATAATAAGGGACTTTAATACCCCATTTTTAATATGGATAAACCCTGCAGACAGAAAATCAAATAAGGAAATGTTGGACTTGGACTGTACTGTAGAACAAAAGGACCTAATAGATATACACAGTACATGCCATCCAACAGTAATGAAATACACATTTTTCTCAAGCACACACAGACATTTAATGATTTTTTGATATAACACCAAAAACACAAGCAACAAAAACAAAAATAAGGGCGCCTGGGTGGCTCAGTTGGTTAAGCGACTGCCTTCGGCTCAGGTCATGATCCTGGAGTCCCGGGATCGAGTCCTGCATCAGGCTCCCTTCTCGGCGGGGAGTCTGCTTCTCCCTCTCACCCTCCCCCCTCTCATGCTCTCTCTCTATCTCATTCTCGCTCTCAAATAAATAAAATCTTTAAAAAAAACAAACAAAAAAATAAATAAACAAGTGGGACATCAAAGTAAAAAATAAACATTTTTTTTTAAAAAAATGAAAAAACAACCTACAGATGGGAAAAAATATTTGCAAGCCATTATTCTGATAAGGAGTTAATATCCAAAATATGTAAGAAATTCATACAACTCAATAAGTGAGAAAATGAAAATCAAATTAAAAATTGGCCCAAGACTTGACAAGACTTTTTTCATAATAAGATAACAAAAATGGCAAGCAGGTCCGTGAAAGGTGCTCAATATCATTAATTATCAGGAAAATACAAATCAAAACCACATTGAGATATGCAAAATTGTACAGCTATTCTGGAAAACACTTTGTCAGCTTCTTTAGAAACTAAACATGTACCTTCCATTTGGTCCAGCACTTGCATTTCTGGACGTTTATCCCAGAAAAATTAAAATGTACATTCACATAAAAATTTGTAGATGAATGATTACAGCACCTTTGTTTGTAACAGCCAAAATGGTTTTTCTAAAAACTTGAAACAACTCCAGTGTTCTTTGGTGAGCAAATGGCTAAACAACTGGTGATCATTCATACCATGAAATGATACTGGGCAAATAAAAGAATTGGCTGTTAATGTACACAACAAACTGGATGTATCTCCAGAGAAGTGTACTAAGCACACTAAGCGAAAGAAGAAAATCCATAAAGGTGACATACTGAAGGATTGCATTTATATAAACTATTAGAAATTACAGAATTATAGAGATGGTAGAGTAAGGTATGAGTGTGACTGTAAAGGTGTAACCTGAGGGAGATCTTTGTGGTGATGGAATAGCTGGTTATCTTGATTGCAGTGGTAAGCTTCATTTGTGATAAAGTGTTATACAACCATACACACACATTGTACCAGTGTGAGAATCCTGGTTTTGATCTTGTACTACAATTATGCAAATGCTACCATTGGGAGAAACTGGGTGAAGAATACATGGGACCTGTTTCGCTATCTTTGCAACTATCTGTGCACATAGAATAATTCCAAAATTAAAAAATTGTAAATGGTATATATGATTTATTTTCTTCAAACTGTTCCATATATAGTAACCATACTAAAAGTCCTTTCCTCTATACACTTTTGAAATCCATTTTATTATATTTGGCTTCCTTGCATCCATGTTCACCCACCATTCTTAATATGTGATTCTTACTGTAAGTCATCTGAAACAAAGGCTGGAATATTTAACAATAAATTCTAATCTGAAACAATAAACTTTAATCTTTTCTGTGATATAAGTCATTTGCTTAAATGAAAAGTCTTACAAGACCTTTGTCCCTCAAGACCGCTTCAGTCCTCAGTCATTAACACTGGCAATACAAATGGACTTACTCATAATGGTCAAGTAGTGTGAAAAACCTGATACCACAGTTTTGAAAGCTAGCCATCTTTGTCATGAACTGATACATTTTTTGGCAACTCATCATTACTAATAACTTGAAAGGCAGACCACATGCCTCCTGAGCTTGAAGTTTTATTGAAAATGGCAGCAAAGAGCCAAAGTTAGAGTCAGGCCACTGCTCTTGGTTGAGTGGTTCCCCTGCCATAGCTATCAACTAGAATGCTTTTTATTTGGCTTTAGTATTTTAAAGATGCCCTATCTTGTTTATACTATAGTAGATATTGTTTCTAAAGGTTAATCACACTATTGCCAAGAGGCTACAGATTATTTCAAGTAGTATTAAATACTCTTTAATGCAATGATCATTTATATGACAATGTAGCCATATTAAAATTACTACTTGTGTCAGTTGTGTTTTTCCTGCAAATAGATTTTATTTTAAGTAAGCTTTAGGTATAAAAGATTTATTATCCATATATATGTATCCTAGGATAACTATCCATAGGTCAGAAGTTCTAGAGTTCATTCTGTGGATCAGTAATGTCAGGAATCTGGGTCAGCCTCTCTGCAGAGCTCTTGGCCTTCTCCTTGTGGTTACAAAATAGTTATAACATCTTTAAGCCATATAAAAATGTCTCAAACCAAAAGAGTTGTGAGAAGAAGTATGGTGAGACAGCTTGCATAGCAGTTCTCTTTCTTTCTTAAATAAATATTTTGCAAAACTTCTCTCTGCCAGTAAAAATTCCCCTTATATTTCTTTGCCAGATCTGGTCGTATAACCATCCCTAAACCTATCATTAGTGCAAGGAGTTCATTCTCCGGAAATTATTGTTCAATATCTGACAAACTCGAAAACAAACACTGTAATTCTTTTTTTTTAAATCATTTTTTTAAGATTTTATTTATTTGATAGAGAGAGACAGACAGACGGCATGAGCAGGGGTAGGGGCAGAAGGAGGGGGAGAAGCAGACTCCCTGCTGAGCAGGGACCCCTATGTGGGACTCCATCCCAGGATCCTGGGATCATGACCTGAGGTGAAAGCAAACGCTGCCCCCAAACACTGCAATTCTTTTAGCCAGAAAGAAGGAGGGTTAGATCACCAACAGTGGCTACCACAACATGACAAGACATAATTAAAGGACAGTTATGAGTCCTAATAAAACCCTGTGCACCTTAATAACAGAAATTGTGGGTGGCAAATGCATTAGTTTTATTAGAATTGGTTAGAGTTTTGTTCAGATCCCACTACTTAGTACATAGGGAAGATTAGAATCTCATAAAATATTTGATGTTATAATCTATAAGCATTTTTCCCCATTCAATGTCACTACATATGACCTTGAATGAGGTGGTCCTATCTCCATCTCACTTTTCTCTATTGATGATGGAAGATTTGAGGGACAAATTGTCTTTTGCGATAAACAAAAGTACCAGATTTACTTTCATAATCTTAATCTCAAGTACTACATTTTATTAATCCTAAACATAACACTGAATTTTATTTTAAGATTTTTATTTATTTATTTGTCAGAGAGAGAGAGTGAGAGAGCACAAGCAGGGGAGTGGCAGGCAGAGCAGGCAGAGAGATAAGTAGGCTCCCCACTGAGCAGGGAATCCGATGTGTGATGCGATCCCAGGACCCTGGGATCCTGACCTGAGCCGACGGCAGATGCTTAACCGACTGAGCCACCCAGTCATACCCATAACACTGAATTTTAGATTCTATCCTAAATATAGATTCCATAATATTCCATAAAGAGTCTCCATTTTACCCCACCCAACATACCCATAGTATCATTGACCACAATGATTCCTAAGTTGGTATGAAAAGGAGGGAAATACATTGATGGGGAAATTATATTTTATCACCGTCTTCAGGCAAGTTGAAAATTTATCACAATAGTTCAAGTGAAATACTAAGGGAATAAATTTTTTTAATACTTATTAAAAGAAGATATTTAAGTAATAAATATGAAGATTTACTTGTTATTTTTCAAAAGTATGTTGTGCAATTACTATACATTGAATGGGCACTTACTATGAGCAATACAGGGTATGATCACTGAATAATAGGAAGATACTTTTTAAGTTTTTATTTTAATTCCAATTAGTTAACATGCAGTGTTACATTATTTTCAGGTATACAATATAGTAATTCAATGTTTCCATACATCAAAACAACAGCAACCAAAACAAAACAATTCCATACATCACCTGGTGCTCATCACCACAGTGGCCTCCTTAGTCGCCATCGCCTATTTAACCCATCACTAAGTAAAAGGAAGATTTATCAGACCATCTTAAAATGTTTATATTCTAATATAGACATTAAGTCAATAATAGTAACTCAGCAGTTCAGCCCAATTCAGCTCCAGAAGAGGTGAAAATCCTATAAATATTCAGAGAAATAGAAGCTGTTCTCCACCTTCTGTCTTTTCCCCACTCCACTGAAGATGGTTAGGGCAGAGAAAAATACCAAGAAAATTTCAAGGATCAAGGAAATCTCAGTGTTACAAGAGGCATTTTATTAGAACTTTGAAACTCAGGCAAAATTTGTACTTGCAAAGATAGAGATAAAAGAATCTCAGGTGGAGAATTCTGCATAAGATACATGATAAACGTAGGGGCACATTATAGAGGAGCATATATGCTAGCCTAAGTTGTTTAAAATTTATATAGTTCAAAAATTGTTTGGATTTTACATAGTTCAAAATTCATGTTTAAGTACACACTAAGAATTCAGTACGAGCTATGCTGAAAAATCTGTCAAATAGAGACACGTGATGAGCAATATGCCAGAATATTAGAACATGACTCTTATTTATTGAATAGTGATTTTATTTTTTTCTCCCTTTTTCAGAGTCTTCTTACTTTTACCTTTCTGCTTTGACATGTGCTCTCTTTTACACCCAAGTCCTTTCTTTTCTATTTTTTTCTAATCTTTCTACCTGTAATAATACTCAACAATATTCAAAGACAGGTGATAAATTATCTGTGTGTAAGAGAAGACTTTTTTTTTAATTTAATGAACAAATAACCCCTTTGCAATAAAAACCCTATGAGAATTCTTATGCTAGTGATGCTTATTTATTTGGTATAGTTATAAAGAGAAAATAACCAGAATATTTATTTTTCCAAACAGTGAAAGTCCAGGTTGGCTTCTTATGCTTTTGTCTCCCCCTTAGAAATCAGTTTTCTGGGGCACCTGGTGGCTCAGTTGGTTAAGCCACTGCCTTTGGCTCAGGTCATGATCCTGGAGTCCCAGGATCAAGTCCCGCCTCAGACTCCCTGCTCAGCAGGCAGTCTGCTTCTCCCTCTGACCCTCCCCCTTCTCATGCTCTCTCTCTCTCAAATAAATAAATAAAATCTTTAAAAAAAAAAAAAAAGAAATCAGTTTTCTGAACTTTTGGTGGATGCCCCGCCCTCTTCACTAATAAGTTTAGAAGTGATGGGGAGGGGAGGTTGGGAGTTGGAAGAGTGTTGCACTTCTCCCTCCAAGCAGCTGGACAGGCAGGCATGTCGCTGGGCTGATTCTTTTTACTTCTTCTCAGCATAATGTGACAGAAGTGCACAGCATGGGGGAGCAGGAAAATAGCAAAATATGAGGAGTGAGGCAGCTGTTTCCCCATCCTATAGGTTTAGAAGCTCGTAAATTGGAAGAAAATCTAGTCACAGTGATTTCTTGAGGAATTGAAGGTGCCACACAGAACTAAACCCTAATCTATAATCGCTCCCTCAAGGGAAAGACGTAGCTTATACATTTTTAATGCATAGACTAGTTTAGCATGAGGTTGAAAGTCATTGTGGTTGCCTACATACATATTTTTATTGCTCAAAGTAGGAAAAAAAAAATCACAGATGTGTCCTTAAACCAACCATTAAAGGTATTATACCATTAAAATGATTTTGATTATTTAGAAAAGAAGTAACTTTTATTTTTCATTAGATTTGTTCAGATGTTTAATTGTCTAGAATTATTTTTATCATAATAGTCATATTGCTATATATGATATTGAACACTCTTCATTTTGAAGGAAACTTTTTAAATGGCCATTTTTAAAGGGTAACAAAATAGTTCCAAAAGCATGCGTAGATCAGCACATAGCAAAAAACAAAACAAAACAAACAAACAAACAAACAAACAAACAAAAAAAACAAGGTTGTAACCAACAAGGCAAGACCATGGGGGGATGGGGGTTGTAATACTATTTCCAGGCAAATGTTTCCAAACTGTCACTGGGAGAACAAAAATGGTTTTCATTTCTGTTTGTTTTAAATTAAACCACTATTTAGAAATATTTTCTTTGGTGATGAATACATTAAGGCATAGATTGTTCTCTGAGTTTGCAAAATGGGGACCAATGATGAAAGACTTAGTAGCCTGGAAAATATTCATCATTCTCCTTGCACTAATGGAAGCTGACTCATTATATCAGTGTGTTTCAGGAAATACTAAATTGTTCCGTTCAAGTTTCACAAAAAATATTGACAAAAAAACTAGTTGGAGAAAGAACAGAAGAGATGGTGTGTGTTCCACCTTGCTTTCCTCCTTCTTTTCCTTATCTAATGGGCCCAGCCTACGCATTTGCCGTGTCCTCTACCAAAACTTGGATTGTCTGATATTAACATTCAGCTTGACCACCCATGTGTGTAAATCTCAGGCTAGATAAGCACTAGCTAATGCAGCTTCTTCTGCCTTCTACTGCTTATTCTGATTGATATCACTAAGTTCAAACATAACCTTTTACAGTCACTAATACTATATCTGAATGGTCTGAAAATTTTTATTCCTCCATTTCTGATTGCTCAGCCACTGACATTCTATAGAGAAGGTGACACATAGATGTTTAAGTAGAGCATAAAAATGGAGACATGTTATCTGAGCAGTCACAGTGATCACAACAAATAAAACATACTGCAAAAATAGATAAAGTGTTTAGTCTAATAGCAGCTCAGATCCTAATTCCCCAATGACCTTCTCAGTCGAAAAGGATTACCTTTGGGAGTAAATATTCTGAGACACATTCTTACGTGCAGTTGTTACTCAAAAATAACAAATATTTTATTTGACATTTCATTAAATAATGGATTTGACTAAAACCTAGAAGCTTATTATATCAGTAAGTCAACAGCATAAAAATTAGATTCCTTTAATTTAAACACTATGTTTTCCTATCCTTGTTGAACTTCCTCTTCTAAAACCATAAGAAGTAAAACTGTAAATAGCACCCAAACTTTGTTGAAATTCTTTCCACCATTAAAAAAAATAGGGCGCCTGAGTGGCTCAGTTGTTAAGCATCTGCCTTCGGTTCAGGTCAAGCCCCTCATAGCCCCACTTAGCGGGAAGCCTACTTCCCCCCTCCCGCTCCCCCTGCTTCTTTCCTCTCTCGCTGTGTCTCTCTCTGTCAAATAAAATCCTTAAAAAAAAAGTGAAATGCAATATAATAGCTACTACAAATTTATCAGAAATACTAAAATGTATTATTGTACAGAGTTATACAGTTTCATTATATTTTTCAATTAAAATATTGCTCATTTAATGACTGATACATTAAGATTTTACTATAAAGTATTTCAATTCTTGGCCCATGATTATTAGCAAAATTGAAATAGCACGTCATTTTTCGTCAACTACAGAGATGACCAACCTGCTTACACGTAGAATGATGGCAACAATTGTAAAAAAAAAAAGCAAATCAAAACCATAAACACATAAGCTAGTCACTGATTAGAGTAACTGGCCTGACAAGTCATGATGAGAGAAAATTTATAAATGAAATGCAATTTATTCCATATACAACTGTAGCATATAATTCTTAATAGTTTACTAAAATGATCATAGAGCTAATGACATAGTCTTATCACAGCATTTCTCAAATATATATGAATGATGCCACTTCCCTAAGAAGAGATGATCTTGTAAATCCTCAAGTACTGTGGCTTCAGGAGCATAGAAGTCTAGCTTAAAGAGGAGCTTTTTGTAAAAGGAGGGGTGGGGGTAAAGAAAATAAAAGCGAACACAGAACATGTCTTATTCTTTATTATTTTTTTAAAAAAAGTAATAGACAAGCTATAAGACTTCTAATAATGTTGGCTAATAATTTTACTTAATCAATGCACAGTAAGACTATCTGGACATTGGCTATCCACAAGTTTGATGAATTTATCATTCTATCTATCATAGTAGGAGTTAAGAGAGAGAGAGAGAGAAGAAATGATAAATAATGAGCATAGGAAATAAATCTGTAATTCACTTTAGCACTTGACTGAAAGAAGACATGGCATTGGTGTGTGAAATTGACACCCTTTCCTTTGCTCTATAAAAAATTTTCTCCACCCACAAAACGTCTGGGGTCTTTTGGAGAATGAATATATTACAAGTACTAACTGAACTCTTGTTACTATCTTAACTGGTTTGTTCAGTCTTCCATTTTCTTTTGCCAAAACTGAATAAAATATATAATGGTTCATGGTTAGCATCACAAAATCCTGATATCATAACAATAATATTTATTTTTACTATGTGTAGTTCATACATTAATTGTACTAGTCTGTTAGACCATTTTTATATGGAACATGTGTAGCTTTTACCCAGGGGTTGTTGAAATGATTCAGTGGATTTATAGCAAGAAAATTTTCTGACACCAGGAGGTTATAAACTAATAGTTATGAGGAATGAAAACAGCTCAATCTGTAATCAGGTACAGGGCCTCTAGGTAGTCGGATCTTACTCAGACACACTGACTCATGGCATAGAACTAACATGGACTGGATAGTTTTCCAGAGCTTCCTGAATAATTTTCTCTTGTAGTTATAAATAATAAATCACATGTCTGCATCAAATCCAAGACTGTGATAATACAGATACATTTGGTATATTTGATACTTGTTTTCACTTTACTTTCACACACTTTTCTAGTAACTCTTCCATTTTTAAAATAAAAGCACTCATATATCATTCAAAAACATTAGTGGTTTGGTTTTTTAGTAGAAATGTATCATTAAATAGATTTTAGAGTGGATGTCAGTCTCAAAATCACTTCAGTTTTATACTCTTTCTACATTGGTTGTCAGAAATACCAGGAAATTGATACGCTTAGACATCTATTAGATGAAACATCACTGTGTTATAATATAGTTTTATCTTTTAGTCTTCATATCTATTGTAAAGGAAACTAGGTAGGTCATCAATGAGAATAGAGAAGAACAAGATCTGACTATCATCATAAGTATTTTGTTTTAGCCTCTTTTTTGTTGTTGTTGTTGTTAAAAGGACAAAGCATATTACACTAGAACAGCAAAGTGTGTATTACTAAGATGACTTTCTACACTCAGAAACTGGAGAAAATTCTGTAGAACAGAAAACTGTTTGGGGCAACTGACAAAGAAAAGGGCACAGAATTCACAATGATTCATAAGTTACAGCAGACCTAGAGAAATAAGCCTTGTTAATGCTGAGTTCTATATGATGTGTTTTTAACTATATTTGTTCACTCTGTATCCTGGTATTCTGATTATAATTGTAAAGTAGAATCCTCTAAAACAAAAGTCAAAATAATACCTGAAAATCTTCTAAAATATTCTGATGTCAAAAAAGCTTACCAATTATGTTTGAACTCTGTCTTAAAATGAGAACTGTATGCATTGTCTATAGATTCATTTACAACTAACTATAAATCATATTTAATGACTTCTGTTATAAAGATCTACTTCCTCCTTACTAAAAAATCACTTAGAATCTGTATACTGGTAATAGGTTATATTCTGATATAAGCTGACTTTTGAGTAAGTAACGATGTTCTTACCCATTTCGCATTTTGTATCAAGAATCATATAAATTTATGTACTTATTTCTGCACCAATTTGTTTTTTAAAAATAATTTTTTAAGTACCAAATCTTCTTCAAATGAGTTTTATGGAAATCCTTATTTCTTCCCTAAATATTCTGCAGAATATTCCCTACTTGCTTTGCAAAATAACTACAAGGGCTATATGATGCCGCTCTTTCCAGGTTTCCTACCTCTCTTTACCAGGGTATTTTTGTTAATCACTGTAGAATTCAGGATCTAAGTTCATATTTTATGAGAGGCACTTTGTTCTGGAAGTTCAAGCAGAGGCTGATTCCTGCATTGCATAATTCCTTGATACTCCTTGAGTAACATTTTAAAACTTTTCTTAGTATACATAGCTCTAAACATAAGAGTAAATTATTTTTTAAAATTAACATCCTTAATAATATGGGACTACAAATTTAAGTAGAATCACCATAGTGTCTGATTATTTTATAAATATATATATACATATATATGCATATATATTTTTCTCTTTTCTTTTTTTCTTTTCTTTCTTTTTTTTTTTTTTTTTAGTGATAAAACATGTTTCAATACCCTGTGATATCTTAGGTTTAGTCTCATAGCTACACACATAATCTAGATGTAAGCATTCCTGTATCTCAGCTGCTCTTCTTTTGTAAAAACATGCAGCTTAGAGAAAAAAACACCAGAGGACAAGGCTCCCAAATAAATTGTGATCTAATGAAGAGTTTTAATCTAGTGTAATGCTCCTCAAACTGTAGTCCATGTATCAGTATTACCTGAAAGTAAGAAATCCATATTAATGGCAGGCCTCCAAACCTACTAGATGAAAATCATTGGGAGGTGGGCTCAGGAATCTGTATTTTAAAAAGGTCCACTAATGATTTATGTACACTTTAATTTTTTGAGAAGTATTGGTCTAATGGACTTGCCGTAAAATTTATATTAAATGATTTCCCATATTATTTGTATAACAGAAGTATTTTATGATCTTCAATTGTTCCAATATGTATATCATAATGTAGGATAAATAATATATACGTAATATATAGAAAGTATTGTATATACACTATGTATAGCATATATAATACAAATGCTCAAAAATATATTTTATCCATGAGAATCTAACTTTCCGAAGTGCTAAGAAAATAAGAGATCAGTGGTTTAAATCTTTTAATCTAAACCTTATAACTCTAAGCTTCCCAATTGCTCTTCAGGTAAATGACTAATAATATTTCAGATGAAATATCAAAGGAAAAATTCAGATAAATCTTATCCAAGTAAGTAGTTACTGGTTTGGTATATTTGTCTATAATCGGCCAATCTGAAAGTAAAAAAGTAAATTTTTTCATCATGACAAATGTAATTTATGTTAGCTGATAGGTGACATGAAGACAGACCACATCCCACATTTACTAGGATTAAAAAGTTAAATCATAATAAGAGTTAATGTTTAATAAATATCTTACTTCATAGCTGAATATCCATTAAAATTTTTCTAATCTGTCAAATTCCTTTGATAGTTTTCATTATTAAAATGGAAGCTTTTTGAAAGAAAGAAATTTCCCAGATTGTGAATTCCATAAGAACAAAGATCATATTATTCTTGTTCTGAATACTATTCCCAATACTAAATATACAGCCTGACACATTGAAGGCTCTAATGAGGTCTTGACTGCATGACTGTATACAAATTTGTGTCTCTGTGGAATTACATGTTTAAAGAGTGTCTTGTGGGGTGCCTGGATGGCTCAGTCGGTTAAGCATCTGCCTTTGGCTCAGGTCATGATCCTGGGGTCCTGGGATTGAGCCCCATATGCGGATATCTGCTCAGCAAGGAGCCTGCTTCTCCCTTTCCCTCTGCTGCTCCCCTTGCTTGTGCTCTCTCTGCCTCTCTCTTTCTCAAATAAATAAATAAGAACATAATATTTCAGAGACATCCAGATAGTTTGAATGCCACAAGTTTTCTCCAAGTTCTATTCAGTAGGGTTCACTTTAAGACATTTCTTCTTGCCATAGTAACATTTATCTTGAGTTTGCAGGCGAGTAAAAATATTAACTAAGGGGACGCCTGGGTGGCTCAGTTGGTTAAGCAGCTGCCTTCGGCTCAGGTCATGATCCCAGGGTCCCGGGATCGAGTCCCACATCGGGCTCCTTGCTCATCAGGGAGCCTGCTTCTCCCTCTGCCTGTCTCTCCCCCTGCTTGTGTTCTGTCTCTCTCTCTGACAAATAAATAAATAAAATCTTTAAAAAATATATTAACTAAGTACATGCACATAATTATTTCACGAAATTCTTGATTACTTAACCCTCTAAACTAGTAATTATCAATTTAAGCAAAGTACAGTAAATGAGGGGCATATTTCTTGCTTTTGTTCACAAATCCCTTTAAAGAGCATTTACCAATAACCTGGACTGGGAAACGGGACTATGTGGTAGCCACAGCTGCCAAACCTAGAAGGAGATAGACAGGCGTGAGAACTAGACCCTGCCTCTGACTTTGAAAATCACAGTTTTTACTCTTACTTTTCCATATGTCCCACTGCAGTTTTCCACATAAACCTGATTCCAAGGAAGTTTAAATAATGCGTTTAGACAAAAATGAAAATGACTGATAACAGCTAAAAATATCACCTTTGCTATCAAGACTGAAAACCATACTTTAATTTACTGTAACAGGTTAAAGCAAAAGTATATAACCACAATGAAACAATGTGTTTAGAAGTGGTGAACAGATGGGGAAAGCAAGGGATTATATGCTAGTTTGTCTTTTTGCCTGTGTTCTATGTTCTCAGATCTGGCAGAAAGGTCTCCTTTACTCCACACCACACCTTGTGAGGCAGAACTTTCATGACAGCGAAACCTGAGGAGTCCGGGCTGAGAGAGAAGGTACACGTCACAAGTAACTGAGCTCATATGTGGCGGAGGCAGTATCTCAACTCAAGTGTACCAGACCTCAAAGCTGGTGCTCTTTTTCCACTATTCATGATGCCTCTATGTTCAAAGAGCAAGTATGGTTATGTTTTCAAAATGCTGAAGGGAATATATATATATATATATATATATATATATATATATATATATATATATATATATATATTTTTTTTTTTTTTTTTTTTTAAAGATTTTATTTATTTATTCATGAGAGACAGAAACAGAGGGAGAAGCAGGCTCCCAAGGAGCGGGAAGCCCGATGCGGGACTCGATCCCAGGACCCTGGGATCGTGACCTGAGCCAAAGGCAGATGCTTAAACATCTGAGCCACCCAGGCGCCCTGAGGGGACAATATATTATTAAAAAAAAAAAGTTTCACGTGTTTCAAGAATACATTTACTGGCAAAGTTCATTCTTGTGAACTAAGCTTTAAGTCTCCAGGAAATACACACATGCAGCATGAGTAATGTTTCTTTTTGCCTTTGAGTCCTATTCCCAAAGCCTGAAGTGCTCCTGCCCTTCCTCTTGGCCCCCTTTTTGTTGATGAATATTCCTATTCATCTTTCAAAATGGGGTCTAATGTTGCCTCTTCTATGAAGCCTTACTTATTCGACCCCTAGCTCTTCTCAACCCACACAAAACATGGTGTACTTCCTCTGTGGCTCCAGCAAACAGAACATTTTTGCATGAGAGCGTTCCTCAATGCATTGTACTTATTTGTTAACACATCTGTCTTCCCCTGCGAGGCTGTGACCTCTACAAGGGCAGGCATGTTAGTTTATTCGTGTCTTTTTGTCTTTAGTGACTAACAAAGTGAACAGTACAAAAGTGCCTAATAAATGCCTGCTGATGACTGAATGAATTTCTCTTGTTACATGTTCTGCTTACACAAAAGAAAATATTTAACTGATTCACTAGCAGAGAGATGGAAGCCAAAAGCAAATTTGAAGTTAGTGGTGCTTCTTTCTCTTTTCTTGCTTTCCCACAATCGGGATGTACCTATGAGTCTGAGTAAAAATAATTTCAATTCTGAATAATCACTTTCTGGAAATGGATCCTCTGTGCTTTTTTTCACCCTAGTATTTCTAAAAAGAATGGAGAATAGCAACTTATTAAGAATATCTAATTACTTTTATTTTCAGACACTGAAAATGCTTGGATACCATATAGAGTTCCATTATCTTCTTTTTAGAGGCACTCTGAATGTGAATTGCATCTGAGTTAGTCTATCCTTCCAGGAATGGAATTAGTTTTCCTCACACTCTCAGGAAAGGTGATGCATAACACAGGTTACATGTCAGAAGCATTCCCCAGAGATGACGATTTTGATTCTGCATCCTACTGTTTCCAAAATACAGCTATATAATTGTAATATGCTAGTGGACCTATATGCTAGAAGCAGTTACCACTTTGAAAAGAATCAGATTAAATCAAATGTCTTTACTAGAGGTCACTCATTCTTGCAACATAATCTTATTTCAGATTTTATGTATTAGATTTATTAAATCAGATCCTTCATGAGAAAACTGCCTCACAGCAAGCACAAAGGATACAAATAATAAATAAATAAATAAATAAATAAATAAATAAATAAATAAATAAATAAATAAATAAATAAACAAACAAACTTCCCTGGGCCTTTCCTATTCAAAGAGGATGTTACTGTCAGTGATCGCTATTCGTGTGTGGGGGTGAAGCGGAAAAGACCAATCTGTAACCTCCAGTCCCTTCCACACTGTGCACACATGGAGCTCGCTCTTTGATTTGAAGCTGTTATTTGCAGAGCTTGTCACTGTTTGCAGCTCTGCTTCTCAAGCTCACCTTAGGCCCAGATCCTCTTGCTCTGAAAACTCCACAGTCCTGACTGCAACAAGCCCGCTTGCTCTGTCTACAGTTCTCTGAAAGTTGACTTTCATGAAAAAGTATTGGAAACTCTTTTTGGTGCTCATTTGTGTGCTGACTTCCTCTATCTCCCTTCCCTTCACCATCCTAGAGTTCTTAGAACAGGTTGCTCTCAGCGGTCTTTACACTTAGCTATAGTTTCTTTTTTTTTTTTTTTCTTTCAAGGGACAGTCTTTCTATTTTGGTGTCCTTATCACTTTGTTATGAGAAAAATTATTTCTGCTTTGATATCAAAAGCGAGACATTGTTTATGACCACTCTGTCTTAGCTTGACTTTTCTTTTTTTAAACCATGAATCATCAAGGGACTTTGATGAAGTGGATCAAAAAAGATGGGCATAATATGAATTGCATATCCAGGCCTTACTTATTCAATAAACATTAATAGGGATTCTGCTATATTTAAGGCATTCTGATAAATTCTGAGGCTCTGAAAAAGTGTAAGGCATAGGCCCGTCCCTGTATTTATTAACATAATAGTAGAGAAGACAAATTTATAATTAAAAAAATCAAGACAATGCTGTACCTATTATCAGAGTAGAGAGTATAATCTAACATGGTAAAATCCAAAAGGCTTTCAAAAAGGTAATTAAAAGTTGACATATAATGATATATTAGTTTCAGGTGTACAACATAGTGATTTGACCATTTTGTACATTACTCAGTGCTCACCAAGATAAGTGTAGGCACCACCTGTTACCATACAATGTTATGACAATATTATTGACCACATTCTCTGTGTCGTACTTTTCATCTCCACCTTATATGTTAACTATACTTCAATAATAAAATCTTTTAAAAGGGTAGTTAAAAGTTACCAACAAATGGTAGATACATGTCATTATACATTTGTCAAAACCCATAGAATATACACAGAGAATGAATCCTAAGGTAAACTGCAGACTTTGGGTGATAATGATGTGTCGATATGGTTCATCAGTTGTAACTAATGTATCAGTCTGTGGGAGATGTTGATAGTGGAGAAAGTCTCTGTGTAGGAGCAGGGAATATATGGAAATCATTTTCTGCTGAATTTTGCTGTGAATCTAAAACTGCTCTAAAAAATAGTCTGCTAATTTTTTTTTTAAGTGCTACATTAGCTCTGACAAATATATGACTTCTAAGCTTACAGAATGGTTTATCACACCTAACCCAGAAAACAATTTTATCTTTCCCCCTCAAGCCTCTTGTGTCCACAACATAGAGGAAGTGAAGACTGTAACAGTAAATGGCACGATTGTATTCACTGTCCTGTGTGGAGACCTTTCGGGGGGAGACATATGACTAGGTATCACTCATATTCCTTCATTTCATGTTCAAGTGTATCCTTTCAACATGGAAGTATAAAATTAAAACATCAAAATAGAAAAAGAAAAGGGATAAATAAAGAGCTTTTAAGCCTATATAAAATGAGGAATACTTGTTTTGTATATGCAATTCCCAAAAGATATAATGCTGTGGAATCAAAACCAATTTTTTAAAAAAGATTTTATTTATTTATTTGACAGAGAGAGAGATGGCAAGAGCAGGAACACAAGCAGAGGGAGTGGGAGAGGGAGAAGCAGGCTTCCTGCCAAACAGGGAGCCCTGATGAGGGACTCAATTCCAGGACCCTGGGATCATGACCTGATTCGAAGGTAGACGCTTAATGACTGAGCCACCCAGGAGCCCCTCAAAACTAATTTTTTAAAAATGTTATTGAGATATGGGATGGGACAGCTACTCCTCCATTGTTATTAATTATCAGGGGTTGCTAATCGTTCAGAACTGGCTAATCATAATGGTTGATTTATGAAAAATTTTAATCAATAGTCTAGATATGGTTGGCTTTTATGTACTTGTTTATGTACTTGTATATTTTAATTGTGTAATAAACAATCTTAAATATGAACCAAAATAAAATCTAGTACTTTGAGAATAAATGACACCTAGCTAAATGGTCTTTTGCTCTTACATCACTCCCTCCCCCAGCTATTAATTCTAAATCTTCAGCTCCGCATATTTCTAAAAAATGTATTTTGAGTTTTCTTTCACTAAAAAAGGCATATGCAACCTTTGAACATTTTTCACTTGGTGTTAATATTGCTGAAATTCATCCATAGTCTTGGATTTATGTTTAACTATTGTGTAATATACCGTTTTCTGATTATACAACCATAATTTATTTCTTGAATGTTATTTCTTGAATTTATTTCTTGGTGGGCACTTGAGTTGTTTCCAAAATTTGTTATTGTGAACACTAGTGATATAATACTTCTGAGCCTGTCTTTGATGTGCAGGTGCAAGAGAATCTTTTGTGTACATACCTAGAAATGGGTTTTCTGTGTCATAGGATATGAGAACAATCAACTTAAAAAATAATGCAGGGCTCCTGGGTGGCTCGGTCATTGGGTGTCTGCCTTCAGCTGGGGTCATGATCCCGGGGTCCTGGAATCGAGTCCCACATTGGGCTTCCTGCTCGGCGGGAGGCCTGCTTCTCCCTCTCCCATTCCCCCTGCTTGTGTTCCCTCTCTCGCTATCTCTCTCTCTGTCAAATAAATAAATAAAATCTTTTTTTTTTAAAAAGAAAAGAATGCAAACTGTTTTTGGTAAATCAATGAACTCCCCAACTAATAATATATAAGGGATTCTGTGGATCCTCTTGTCCCTAATGCCCAGTAATGCCAGATTTAAATTTTGCCGGTGTAATAGAAATATGACAGGATGTCATAAAGTTGTTTTTGCATATTTTGCTGACCATAGGTGAGGTTTATCATCTTGGTTTTTTTATTGGCCTTAGGTAACATGTGTGTTTGTGTCTTCTGTCTATTTTTTTCTATTTTGTGTCGATAATCTTTCCATTGATTTGTAGATGTTCTTCATATATATATTTTTCTTTATATATTTTTCATAGAAGACAATTATCAATATATTTTTGTTGTATAAGATTCCTCTTCACTTTCTTTTCATGTGTATTTTAATAAACAAGAGTTCTTAATTTTAATAGTCAAATTTGTTAAGCTTTTTTTGTATCTTATTCAGTGTTTTTCTACACAATAGTCAAAGATAATTATTTTTTTTAAAAAATTACTGACAAAATTTAAGTTTTGTATTTTGGCATTTAGTCTTTAACCTATCTGGAGCCATATATGGTCTGAGGCAAGGATCTAATTTCATCTTTTTCCACTTGAATAACCTGTTTCCTACTTTAACTTACCAAAAAGCTCTTTAAGATTTGATGAAGAATTTTCTAGTATTTACTGGTACTGTAGCACTTCAAAACCTTTGAATATAAAACAATAACATTTTCATATCTTGAGACAGATAATATCTCAGATATGGAAAATGATACTCAAGAAAGATAAAGGCAGAATTAGAGAAGTAGAATGTAATAAGGATCAGAGTTGTGAATTATATTTTTTATGAAATACCCTTAATGACCTATATAGTTACTATGATCTGTTGCAAGAGGGTGTTTTCTTTTGGTTAAAACATCATGGGGTTTCACCTTGAGGACCTATGACCCCGAATACTTACCTAAACTTTTAATTAAAAAAAAAATACTCAATACCAATTGCTTTATGCTATTAAAGTAATTCTTTCTAGAACTGTCTACTCTGAACATAATTAGTGTTCCTTAATTGTCTGGAGAAAACCCTACAGAGATATAGAATATATGATATGCAATCGTTTTGTCAGATAATGAGCAAAATTTTCTTTCTTTGAGATTTTCATGGCAGAGTAGAGCAATTGTTTTTTTACTCATATAAAACGTAAAATCTAGAAATACAGCTTTAAGAAAGTCTTTGATTAGCAAAGAAAATAGTAAGAAATATTTGGTTGCCTTCAGTTTGTTATTACTTAGCTCAAATGATTATTTCTCCTGTTTTAACAACAAACAAGATATTCATTTTCTATAAAAATTACAACTTGAAATCATAGGATATAATTTATTTTTTACTAATAGTTTTCTATATAGAAGGCACCTTGTCAGGTTGAAAATTTGTGTGTTGTGAATATTACATATACTGGATCATCAAGAGATATTAACTTATGTACCAAAACGGAAATAATACTAACAGATGTAACTTTACATTTCTATGAAAGATACATCCTTATTCTCAAGAACCAGAAAACTCTGAAGCTGTTCATGCAAAGCAGAGCCAAAGAAGCATATAATGTCTATTTTTTCCCTGTGTTTATGTGACACAATCTATTACTTCATAGTATAGTGATATAGCTGGTTTATCACTTTGAAATTTAGTGCTAACTACCCTAACAGTTCCCAGGTGCTCATGGAGATTATTTTCTGCTTTGAAATATTAGTATAAGGAGGAATATATCTATTTCTTTCATTTCACTTTTAGCTATATGAAATGAAGTGTTATAAGTCAGCCACATTTTCTGTTTTTTAAGGTGACTACGTCCACTCTTCATGTTAAGGAAGGATGGAATTATTTGTCTTTAATTAAAATTATTTTCAATATCAAACAGAAATATTTCACCTTTCATCACATAACTTTTGGCCATGTGAGTAATTTGGTAACACTAGTATTATTTGCATAGCATATATTCAGGAATAAACAGGCATTCAAATTTCAAATTTTATATAAGACAGTGCTTAATTGTCAAGAAATTGCCGGGAATGGCCAGCAATCCCTGTACCGACAGATGAAAGATTACTCCAAATTTTACCGTGAAAGAGAGGCAAAGGCAAGGGGGTCAATGCTCAGAGAGGAAGACCCTTTGCTCTTCTTTGCTCCCGTTTTTATTGGTCCTTCAGGATAATCACAAGTCCTCATCACTGGTTCTCAAGCACGTGATGTGTGACAAGGGGTCTTACTGGAACTGGGAGGATCTGTTTTCAGGAAAGATACGATATGCTAATCTGCGTGTTCTACAAGTTCTGCTAATCATAGCCTAAGGGACAATGCACACATCTCTTAGATCACAGGGTGGCTGTTTGGGCTAATAAGGCTTCGGGGAAGGCAATTCTCCGCGGCATTCCAATGGCAGAGTGGTCACGCAGGCCTTGGCATTCCAAAGGCCCAAGCCCTTCTCCGAAACCTTCCCTTGCCCCCAGCGGCCTCTGTGTTACATTTTAGCAAGCCAGGTATTATGGCAGATTTCATGCTCTACATTAACCCCAACAAGAAATAAAACATAAACTGACCTCACAGCTTAATTATAAAAATTAAGTTTAAAATATGAGAACCAAGGGGTGTTTAGGTGGCTCAGTTGGTTAAGTGGCCAATTCTTGATTTTGGCTCAGGTCATGATCTCAGCATCCTGGGATCAAGCCCCACATTGGGCTCCCAGCTGAGCGGGGAGTCTGCTTGAGGATCCTCTCTCTCTGTCTCCTTCCCTCGCCTCTACTCGCTGTCTCTCTCCCTCTCTCTCTCAAATTAGTAAATGAATCTTTAAAAATAAATAAATAAAATAAAATAAATGAGAACCAGGAGAACAAAAAGACAATGCAATAAATACTGTAATTAGGGTGCCTGGGTGGCTCAGTTGGTTAAGCGACTGCCTTCGGCTCAGGTCATGATCCCGGAGTCCCGGGATCGAGTCCCGCATCGGGCTCCCTGCTCAGCAGGGGGTCTGCTTCTCCCTCTGACCCTCCCCCCTCTCATGTGCTCTCTCTCTCCTCTCATCCTCTCTCTCAAATAAATAAATAAAATCTTAAAAAAAAAGTAAAAAAAAAATACTGTAATTAAACATGTCTGTCATAAAAATATTATCAGTTCCATGCTTAAAGTCTCAATGCCCTCAACTTGTTGTTGAGGTTGCCCTAGTATTATAATTCAGTGTATTATTTTCCCAGTTGATCTGATGTTATGACCAACATTAGTTTAGTTACAAAGTCAAAATCCTTAGCTTCACCCCAGATAGATAGATAAATATCAATACCAAAGTGAAAAGTTTGGGATTCTATCATTTAATACATTCCTCAACTCTTTCTTATTAGGAGTGTTTGATAATGTCTTTACTGATGTAATTATCCTCAGCCCTGATTGGGTGTCAGCTTCAAAATCAAAAGGAGCTATATCAGAGAAACATTTTGACATTTCTCATATTTTTTGATTCTAGTGAGTATCCAGATTTGGTTTAAACACAGTAATTATTTCAGATAATTTTAGGGAAAAAATTTGCACACATATTTTCAGAATGTTGAACAAAAGAATGCTGAAATGTACAAAGAATAATATATTTACTACAAACCTTTATTGATAGAATTGGATCTAACATTTATTTTCAAGTAGAGTGTAGTACTCCATTGTAATATGCCATAACTTATTTATGTATTTCCCACTGATGCACATTGGGCTGTAAAATAAAATCATTGTACATGTCTATTTTTCCATAAGTGGGATCTTCACTAGGATATATATTTTCTGTGCCAGCTATCTTCAGTGTTCTATAAGCCCTTGAATTGTACTGTAGTCTGAAGTGTTGCAGGTAAGAAATGCAATCTTTGGCCAGCATATTTGTCAGTTTCAGTAGGGACAAAATCATTGTTCCTCCAAAGGGCAAAGGAGCCTACGTAATCAATCTGCTGGCAAATCTCGCTAAGTTATGGTGTCAGATCAAAGCTCAGCCACATTCTCTGTTATTGATGTTTGGATATCCATCAGTGACAGTAGCTAGAAGATTCTTGGCAAGGTTAATTCCATATTTCTGAGCTAATGCATAATCTCCATCCCTGTACCTATGCGTCTATGTTCATGTACCTATTGCACTAGCCCTGATATGACCAAGGGAGAGATTGGTTTTCATCCCCAGGACAAATCTGTATCAATTAGTCAATGAGTTGGAGCAGGATTTTTAAATGAGTTTAAATGAGTTACCGCTGCAACCCAAAGAGGTCTACCAAAAGAACCAAAACCAGAGTTTTTTTAGTGGTACGAGTTTCAAGATTTAAATAATTTTCATTTACTCTAAAGGATATGTCCCCACAAGACCTGTACCATCGGATTTCACTTATTTAGCAGATCCCTGAATCATTGAAGGGTTTATCTCCCAGCTTCCGACATGTGGGTTTGTTACTATGGTACCTGGACTACTTACTACTTACTGCGTGGCAGGTCCAATTAGCACGAATGTCAAAAATATAGTGGGTTGGTTGGTGTTTACTGAATACTAATATAATTAAAGTAACTGCAGGTGATCAGGAGAGTTAATGTGAACGATGGGGAAAAATTAAATGTATATTTCTGTCCTTGCCATATTGAGAACAAGATTTTGTTCCTGCCTATTAGTAAAATCCAAAAGAACACATACCAAATCAGCAGTTTTATGACAATTGACAGACGCTGCGTTGATTTTATCAAATAAAAGAATGGTCTCCCCATCAGTGCATTTTTTATTGTCTTAGAGATGGAAGGGTCTTGTGGACTTTTTAGTAGAATATAGGCAAATGATGGATTCTCAGGTCTTACATATAAATCCATTGTGATATATCTACTTCTCTTAGCCTCTGCCCCTTCCTAAATAAAATGCCAAAGAAGTTCTAGCAATTAAATCATACTGATATAAAGCCATAATCATTTATATGCCTTAATAAAAGAATGCAGACAAATCATTAGAACCAGTCAAGTACCTTGGCTATAATAATGCATCTAGGGTGAAGAATAATTGCCTCTATATCTTTAAATTTTCCTTATACTATAACCTACAATCTATTTCCACATTATGTTCTCATGATTCTGGATACTTACCCAGAAACTGCAATTTTTTGGCATACACTATTTTCTTTTATCCAGGGGCTCTTTCCCCCTATTCACACAGCTGAGATATGACCAAAAGTAATACACAGAGAGTCAATTAGAATTGGCAAAGGTATGGGTGCTTGGGTGGTACAGTTGGTTGAGCATCCAACTCTTCGTTTTGCCTCAGGTTGTTATCTCATGGGTTATGATCTCATGGTGTCCCTGGATCAAGCCCCATGTTGTTGGCGTCCCCACTCAGCTTAAAGATTCTCCCCTTCGGCCCCTTCCCCTAATCACGTACACTTGCATTCTCTCTCTCTGAAATAAAACTTTTTTTTTTTTTTTTTTTTTTTTTTAAGAAGTGGCAAAGGTAGGTATTAAGGAAAACTAGCATCATTTTTCAGGTAACTGTTTCAGTTGATTGTTGCATGGGCCCGGTATCAATTGGAGGTTCAAGATTCTCATTATACAGAAAGCCATCATCTCAAATCTCAAGGAGGTACTCATTCCCAATTATATCCGAGATTTCCAGATCTGAGAACAGCTCCACTAATTCCTAGGATTTCTTTTTTTCAAGGTACTAGACCTTGAAAGTCTTTAGAAGAGCAATCGATTTCCAAGAAAATGAAGTGTAGCTTGACTGAAGGTTTGGATGTCAAAACTAATCTAGAATATATGTATTAGTGATGAAGAGTGTTTCCCTCATTTTTAAAAAAAATATTAATACTAAAATAAGTCTCTCTCATTTTACTTCTATTGTATGTATCACATAGGATTTTTTTCTGGGGCTATAAAAATGTCAGATTTTTGTTCTTTCAGGAAGAATCTTATTAGATTTTCATTATAAACTCCACACACAAGAGTTCTTTGGCAGATATCAAGAAATACTCCAAATTGTAATGTTGAGATAAGGAGCAAACATTTATATTAGAAACAACAAAGGTTTTTTGAGGGGATATTGATTCAAAGTGAGAAATTTAAATTCTGTACAGTTGGAACATATTAACTGAAGCAGAGATGGATGCCTCTATTTTGTTAAGAATTAGAATGAAAATATATCAGAATATTTCAACTAAATAGGCTGTCATATCAAAACCTTCAACATGCCTAAATAAACAATTTTTAAAGACAAAGTAATTTCAAAAAATTAGAATACAAACTCAATTCAATTGATTAAAGTAGTTCCTAAGAGTAGTTTTGTTATATTTTGGTTGAGTTTTGTTTTACGGTATAACAGAATAAAAATAGTATTACAAAGAAATACAATATGCTGATTGATATGGAGAAAAAAAGTGAAAAATAGAAAAGAGGAAAAAAAGGGGGGTTTCTTCAAAAAAAGAATACTTTCTTTTAAGAAATGACTCTGTTCTAACCCCTGATCCTGTAAAATACTACTGCATGCAATACAAGTGGATGTCAGATTTTAGGATGGGACCACATTCCTCAGGTTTATTTCGCAGAAAGCGCTGTTTTGACCTCTTCCTTTCTCCCTTCTTGGGGATCTCCCTTCTTGGGGATCTGCACTTGAACCAAAGAGTTCTCGAAGTACTCTGTCTAACTTCCTTTACTCTATCATCAACTCCTGTGGCCTCTCTTTTTTTCTCTTGCCATTCCTGGGTGTGGTTTACAGAGTAAGTGCTCACTAAACGTATATTAAGGGAAAGGATGCATGTTCATGCTTATCCCAGTCTTCCGTCACTGAAAAATGGGTCACAAATGATAGCCACTCAATGCCTAACATTGTTTTGACATCAAATACTCTGATATTCCTTTCATATTATAGAAGGTGTTAAAAAACTAAATACAAAAGAAAAAAAAGATGAAAAAACTAACAATATTTCTATACATGAGATATATTTCTATACAATCAAACACTTAATACAAAGTCATGAAATCCCACTGAAAAAAATTATCTACAAAAAATTAGTTCAACTCTGCTTAATCAAGCCTATATATCATTCTCCTAGCCCACATTCCCTATCAAATAGAGTCTCCAGGGGTGCCTGGGTGGCTCAGTCATTAGGCCTCTGCCTTCAGCTCAGGTCATGATCCCAGAGTCCTGGGATCGAGCCCCACATCTGGCTCTCCGCTCAGCGGGAAGTCTGATTCTCCCTCTCCCACTCCCCCTGCTTGTGTTCCCTCTCCTGCTGTCTCTCTCTGTCAAATAAATAAATAAAATCTTAAAAAATAAAATAGAGTCTCCATTCCTTCTGGACCTTCTTAGATTTTTGTGTTTTATAGATTAAGCCAGTTTATTGCCTCTATAATAGTCCAATTACAATAGCTGTCACTAATCTTCTCAAGGGACTCCTTTTGTGAGCAAATCTTAGACTGCTATCATCTCTTACAAACCAGAAGGGAGTTATTTGGATGTTGTGATTATTTCAAAACCTCAGGTAAGGTAGCAGGAAGGTAACATGTGTTACTATCTTTGTAACATTAAAACCCTTCCGTTAGCTAGTATGGCATAGAACAAATGGTTTACATAATAGCCAGACTGTTTTCTGTCCAAATTGTATGTTTAAAAGAGGAGTCAAGGTACATGCCAGCAGGAGGGAAACCTCTCAGCATAGATTTCCAAACCTAAGTCTTGTTGTAAAGGTCACGTACTATGTTATATAATTGTCACCTTAAAAGTTCTTTGATAGCTTGAACTTTACGACTTGCAAGAAGTACTGGGCTGCCAAGTAGAGTACATTTTCCAGGTTTCTGAGTCCATGCTTGAGCTAAATAAACTGTGACAAATCCCCTGAGGGCAACCCAGGCTTTTCATGCCGTGAGAACCTCTGACTCAAAAGTTACACACTCTTAAAGTAATATAAGATGGCACAGCCAACTACAGAAGTTGCCTGCACTAGGAAAGAAATTCTCCTGAGACCATGTCTACGTGATATCTCCAAAATGCTTCAGAAGTGACCATAAAATAAAACCTATGATTCTTTTTCCCACAGAAAATAGCTAATTAAATAAAATTAAGAGAGTGTGATCATCTGGATTTTGAATATTTTCTTTGTCCTTGCCAGCTGACTTAACTGGCATTTGCAGGAAACCAATTTGAGATCATTTGATGACTATAAAAAATAAGTTTTAACTTTGAAAAACCAGCACTTAATCATTGATGAAGCATCTCTTCATATCCTGGGGTCCTGGAGACATAAACTCTTGACCATAAGCCTTCTCAGCTTCCAGTAAAAAATAAATAAATAAATAAATAAATAAATAAATAAATAAATAAATAAATAATTGCCTTTTGAAATGACTTTTTTTTTTTAGCTATCATAACATTGGTGGATTTCTTAACGTTGTTTGACCAGCTTTTAAATCCAGTTTTATCTGTGAATTTCTTATGAAAGTGAAATAAAGAGTGTCTAGCATATTTGCCACCCAAAAAATCCTTTTTCTCATATTCTAAATGTCAAAATCCAGGAAGAATTAGCTTCACTGCAACTAAGTGGCTAAGAAATGTTAATAAAAATGGTCAATAAAGATGTACACTAATGGTTTTCTTTCAAAAGGGAGATACAGCATTTACGCACAGCCGCAGACGCTCTGGCTAGGACAATGAAATGACTCAATGTGAGGCAGGAAAGAGTTACGCCCAATTTTTGACGCTATATTTTCTACCCATTTCTCACATAACACATCATAACTTGGCTCTTCTCTTCAGAATCAGCTTCAGGTGTAGCCAGTGTAATTAGTGATTATGTTGTGTAATCATTGGTTTTCTAGGAAAGTCTTTCTGCCCCTCCCCACTTTAGGCCCATTGTGTCATGAGACCTATGCCTCCCAGACCTGCCTGAAACCTCAAGAGTCTATTCAGAGGAGGAAGTCCCATCAAAGCAGGAGTGGATATGAAGATTCCATGGTGTGAAAACAAGAAAGTCAACTGTACGTTGTATATTAATTAAATTAAGCAGATATTAAAAAAAGTATATTCTGCCTACAAATAACTTTCCAGACATTTCCAGAGGGGAACAAAGCATTTTTTGTCGAAATAAGTTTGAAAACATACTGTTGTTGATTTATCAGACACATTTATAAAAGTTTGGGAGGGGTGCCTGGGTGGCACAGTAGTTTGGGCATCTGCCTTTAGCTCAGGTCATAATCCCAGGGTTCTGGGATTGAGCCTTGCATCGGACTCCCTACTCAGTTAGGAGTCTACTTGTCTCTCTCCCTCTAACACTCTCCCTGCTGGTGCTCTCTTGCTTGCTGTCTCTCTCTTTCAGATAAATAAATGAAAATCTTAAAAAAAAAAAAAAAAAAGCTTTGGGAAATTTGTGGTAAGAAAAGTTGTGTAATAGAGTTAAAGCAATGATTTTCCCAAATGCATTTGACAAATGCATCTCTCTTCCGTTTTTCAAACAACACTTATGACTGTCCTATTGTTTCCTGTCCCGTGGGGCAGGGGTTGGGGAAATTAAGAATACTCCTGACTTCTGCCTGACTTTTGGAATCACTCCATCTCCAAGACTTACTACAAAGTGACCAAACCATATCAAAGAACACTTGCAAGGTAATATTTTCTCAAATTTAAAAAGAATAATCCACTTCCAATTTTATTTTTATTTTTTCTTTTAAGTAATCTCCACACCCAACATGGGGTTTGAACTCACAACCTGGAGATCAAGAGCCACATATTCTACCGACTGTGCCAGCCAGGTGCCCCACTTCCAATTTTAGTTCAGAGATAGAAAGAAATGAAGGGTGTCACTTTCACCATTACAAGTGAAAAGACTGGACAAACTTCAAACTAATGGTGTTCTGAAATTCATCAAAGACCTGAGGTCACAGAGCGAACTAACCTGAAATCTGGAGAGAGTGCCATGAAGTAGAAAGAAACTCAAGCAATTCCTTATATGGGTCACATGCCACTGACCATCATATAAGTAGGGAAGAAGATTCAGTGAGAAATTTTTAACAAATCGCTAAAACCTCCGAGTGTGGGCTCTCAAGAGAGTGTAAGGACCACTGACACAGGTAGGAATCCCCATTCACTTTCAGGCTTCTCAAAATACCACTAGTTGCTCAATGAGAAAATCAGGACGAGTCCTGAGAAAGCTTTCCTCATGGTGCTAGCTGAATGGGAAAGTAGCCACTGCCAAAACTCTGCCCAGATCTAGTCCTTAAGTCCTAAGGAAAAAAAGAAAACACCTTAAGAAGGAAAACAAAAAGTGTAGTTTGAGGGCTTCTGGTAGAAATCTTCCGCAGCTGGAGGAGGGGAGAAAAACCATGCCCAGACCCATCCCTCTTACATCACCTAAGGAAAGAATGCCTTAATCTGCAGGGAGGAAAAAATGAACACTGAAGGCATGGTGGACACTCAACCATTGAAAAGACGGGACTATGAACAAAAAACTATCCTGGGGGAAGGGTAGTAGTACATATTGCATCCAAGCCTACAGTAGAAAAGAAACAATGGGAGTTGTGTAGGCTTTACCTGGAGATCCAGGTTCAGGATCCAGGCTCATGGGTTCAATAGATTGCCTAATACTAAGGCTTAATCAAAACAAGAGAGTGCATTCCCCACCGCCATCACCACCCACACTAACAATTATCAGGAAGTAACGAAAGTAGAATACAGCTGAAAGGGCTACACGGCATAGAATCTTTCTAAGGAGCAAAGAAAGACTTCAAACCAAGTGCAGTACAGAGAGAAAACCATGTGGCACATAAGTCACATGTGCCTTATGGCTTGGTGCATTGATGTTAAGTATTACAATACACTTCAAACCCAGCCCCTGATCCTATTAGCCACAATCCCCCCAAGTTAAAAGCCTACAGGAAAGAAAGACATATTCATCTCCAAACATAAAAATGATATACATCAGTGTTGATAGTCCTGTAAACATGTCTGGCATCTATATCTATATATATCTATATCTATCTATATCTATCTATATCTATATCTATCTATATCTATATAGATATAGATATAGATAGATATAGATATATATAATGCATGTAAAAAGACAAGAATAATCACAGTCCGAAGAAACAAATCAACCGTCAGATCAAGATTCATATAGGACAGAAATCTTGGAACTTTCAGGTAAGGAAGTTAAAAAGCCACAATGAATAGTTAAAGGTTTTTCATAAAAAATGTAAACACCTGCAAGATCAGGCAGATAATTTAAGCAAAGATGGAAACTATAAGAATAAGTCAATTGGAAATGCTAGAAATCAGTAACATTCATAACAGAGGTGAAGAATATCTTTGAAGGGTTCATCTGCAGACTCAACACAAGCAAGAAAATAATTGGTAAGAATGAAGATATTCAGTAGATATTACCCAAATTGAAAACCTAAGAGAAGTTAGTGGAAGGAAAAAAAAAAAAAAAAAAAAGAAAACATGGCGAAGCATCCATGAACTGTGGGACAATATCAAATGATCTAAAATATACATAACTGGAATTCCAGAAGGAGGAAAAAAAGGAGAAAAAAACCCAGAAGAATTATTTTAAGAAATAATGGCTGCTAATTTCCCAAATGAGTGATGTTGTCAAACTACAGATCCAAGAAGCTCAGATAAAGCCAAAAAGGATAAATACAAAATGCACATGTAAGTATATTATCTTCAAACTGCTGAAAACAAAGACAAAGAGAAAACCTTGAAGACAGCCAGAGGAAAGCATATTCACAGGTTCTGGGGACTAGGAAAGGGACATCTTTGAAGGATATATTTTGCATATCACAGTATTCCTCCCTCCATGAGGTGGGTCTTAATAAACTCCACCCCTCCTTTAAGGGTGGGCTCAATTCAGTGATCAATTTATATTTATAGCATGGAAATGGAGAAAGAATAACTTCCAGTGAAGAAATCATGCAGGAACCATCATAACCAAGTGATCAAGTTTCTCACAACAGTAATAAGTCATGTTGATATCATGGACCCTCTGATGCGATACATGAGAAGGTAGCTTCACCTCTGTGATATTCTTTTTAAAAATCCATAACCCAATGGAATAATGAAAAAAGCCCAATTAAGAGCTAAAAAAAAAAAAAAGAGCCAATCTATAAAATGCCTCATCAGTACTTTTCAAAAATATCAATGACATTAAAACCAGGGAAAGATTTAAGTGGTGGTCACTAACTGGAAGAGATCAAGGAAACATAATGAACAGATGCATTGCAGTAAGCTGGATTGGATTCTGGAACATAGAAATGATGTTATTGGAAAAGGGGATGAACATGAAATGAAGTCTGTAGTTTAGTTCACAGCACTGCATCAATGTTAATTTCTTAGTTTTGATAAACACACCAGGGTTTCGTAAGATACTAACTTTAGGGGAAGCTGAGTAAAGATGTATAACAGCTCTCTGTACTATCCTTGCAAGTCTACTGAAAACCTAAAATTATTTCAAAATGAAAAATTCAAAAGAAGAGAGGTAATCACTTAGTCCCCCTACTGTCATATCTAATGGAACCTTATAAAAATTCACTTGCATTTCTATTTCTCTCGTATCTTGTTTAGGATTACAGCCAGAAGGAATGATGACAGCTATGGATGTCTTTTTTCCCTTTGAGGCTTTTGTATTTTAAAAATGTATCAATGTGCTGAATCAGAAAAAAGAAAACACCTGAGTTCATAAGCTCAATTAATTATGAGTAGGATTTTTTTCTCATACCTTATTCATCTTCAATGCGGTATATAAGCCCAACATGATGTACCCTTACCAAGAACATTTTCTTTTCCACTCAAATGTATTTTTACAATTTGACATTTCTCTTTCTCTCTACTCTTCGCTTGTCATATTTTTAATATTGCATGCTTTTTTCCAGCCTCTAAACCAGTGCTATTTAAAGAAATTTTGCAGTGAAGTACCAGTTTGACTGCTCCTTAACTGTAGTGTATACTCCTAGAAGAACCAAAGGTATTTTTTTTTTAAACCTTGCTGTACTTTAAATCATAAGGCTTGTCATAAAAAGACAAGACATTGTATTTGTGATATTGGTTCAAAATCCATGTTTGGACTTTATTGTCACATCATTTCTCATATTCTTTCTTGGAAAATATCTTCTAGACTGATGAATTCAAGTGAAGTATTAGAAGAGTCATACTACAAATATGATCATTTGAAATATACAATAGGCATGCAGACAAACCCGATATCAACCCAACCTTCTGTGGCATCAAATAACTGCAAACTAAAGTTTAAGTAAAATTGACTCTAAAACCCAAAAACTTCGAGTCTGAAAATTAAAATTAGATCTATCATTTTTTATTATGTTCAATTAGCCAACACATAATAGATCTATTATTTTCAATTGTGTATGTATGGAAGATCATAATGTCCTATATAGATCCTCATGTGGAACGAAGTGTGGTGGCTTTGACCAATGGAATTAGCATCATCTGAGAGTTTATTAGAAATCGATACTCATTTGCCACAACATGGTTGGACCTAGAGGGCATTATGCTAAGTGAAATAAGTCAGTCAGAGAAAGACAAATACCATAAGACTTCACTTATATGTGGAACCTAAAAAATAAACAAAAAACAGAAACAAACTCATAAATACAGAGAACTGGTGGTTACCAGAGGGGAACGGATGGGGGGAATGAGTGAAATAGGTGAAGCAGATTAAGAGGTACAAACTTCCAGTTATGAAATAAATAACAGAGAAGAAAAGTACAGCAAAGGGAATATAGTTAATGATATTGTAATAATGTTGTATAGTGGCAGATAGTGACTACACTTAGTGTAGTGAGCACTGAGCAATGTATAGAACTGTCAGATCACTATGTTGTGCACCTCGGACTAACAGAACATTGTATATCAACTATATTTAATAAAAAAAAAATTGAAAAAAGAAATGAAGACTCTTGGGTCTCAGAGCTAGAATCTGCATATCAATAAGACACATCAAATTTTGAAATGTGCTGTGATAAACTAAATCTAATGGGCTCACCTATAAATTAAATATTGCTATATTTGTAGAAGCATACTGTTTTGCTGTGGCTATTCAGCATTTTATGATTTTAAAGCATAGATATGATATACCTATAATGGTTGGGTGATTGAGGTCTTAACAGAAATAATCTACTGCATACTTTATGATAAGTATGCATCTATTCACATATTTAAATGAGTAACTGATATGAAAGGCCGTAATTCTTTCGAGAGTTGAAAGTGTTATTCCCTTAGACAGCAAAGGAATCAGGTAACCAGTATATGTCTTTTCATGTACCAGGAATTGAATGATTACCTCCATTTCCTTGTGTAGAATGGCACCAGGAGTACCCAAGAAAGGAGACATCACTGAAATCAGAACAGCTCTTCAGAGGCTGGAGAGTATCATTATTTATTATTATAATTAGAGTTGCTAACTCTTAGTGATGCCAGGCATGGTTCCAAATGCTTAATGTATATTATCTCATTTATCCTTTCTAACAACTCTAGGAGGGCGGTATTATTATTGTCTTCATTTTTTAGATAAAGAGGAAGAGAAAATATAAGCTCTTTATTCCAGGTAGTTAATAGTAGAACGAGGTTTTAAACCCAGTCTGACTTTAGACGCCACACTTAACCTCTACCTTATTGTGATACACATTAGAAATATAACCCTTTTATGGTTTATTTCTTTACTGATTAAAGTTTGATGCATCTTTACTATACATAGCCTGACTCTTTAGCAGACTGTATCTCTTTTTACAACTTTTTTGAGGCATAATTTATATACAAATTACTGCATATGTTTAATGCATATGATTTGTTGAGTTTGAACATATGCATACACCTGTGAAACCATCACCACAATCAAGGTAATAAACATATCCATCATCTCTAAGAGTTTTCTTGTGTCCCTCTGCCTGTTTTTTTTGTGTGTGTGTGATAGGAACACTTAACATAAAACCTACCCTCTTAACGAATTTCTTTGTGCCAGATATTATATCGTTAACTATGGGCACTGTGCTGTACAGCAGATGTCTACAATTTATTTTTCTGTATACCCGGGACTTTATACCCATTTAACAACAATACTTCACTTCTCCCTACTTTAATCCCCTGGCAACCACCATTCTATTTCTCTTTCTATGAGTCATTTTAAATACCTCATATAAGTGGAATAATGCAACATTCATCCTTTTGGGACTGGCTTAGCTCACCTAGCACAGTGTCTTCCAGGGCCAACCATGTTGTTACAAATGGTAGCATCGCCTTCTTTTTTAAGGCTCTTAATATTCCACTGTATGCATATATTACATTTTCTTTATCTATTCATCTGTCAATGAACATTAAGTTTGCTTCTGTAGCTAATAGCTTGAAATGCCATTTTCTGACATTGTTGTTGAGATTTTAAAAATTACCTTATCCAGACAGTCCTCAGTTTACAAAATGGCAGCTTTGGGAAACTGCTATAAGTTAATTATTTAGAATTTAGGGTGCATTTACTTTACATACAAGGTTTATGTTTAACCCAGAATTTATGGCTGTATAATTTTAGTGAAAAAGTTATCAACATTTAAATATTACAACTAAACGAAGCAGAATGACAATTTTTGTGGGTAATAAAATCTTAAAATCTGGGTGAGTACAGAATTAGAGCAGAAATAGAGAGGGATTTTGCTACTATTTTTAGAAATGTTAAAGGAATTCAAAAGTTGATAGCAGTCAATGATTATTCTTCCTAATATTAAGGAAAGGGTAATATCTTTTTTTCAAAAATATTTTACTGGAACTATCCTTACACTAATTAGTCATGATAATTATAATTCTCTCTTTCTCTTTCCCTGTGTGTGTCAGTGTGTTTTCGTGTGCGTGTGCATGCGTGCGTGTGTGTGTGTGTGTGTGTGTGTGTTTAATCTTGAACTTAAGAGGATAAATAAAAGGCAGACTTTCCTGAGGATATGGTGCCAAGGATGGTTGTTGACAAAAAAAGCTAGGAGGAAGACTCTATGAAACTATGTGAGAAAGAAATTGCTCCATGGTGAAATTATCTGTTCCGGGAGAGGTCAAAGGCAGAGGGAAAAGGAAAAGGACAAAGCGTTTATAATACTGCAGGTACACATCCCCTCTAAATCAGTAAGACCTGCATTAAAGCTTGGGAAGAAGGGAATGAGAGCAGCCCACACTAAAATTTTAGGGGAAGGTCTGTGAAGCTTGAATAAACATTTTAAATATTTTACATGTAAAATGTTTAAATGTAAAGCAATAGTTTTCTGTAACAGAACTGCCCATATCAATGCCCAACACGTTCTTCATGGGCAGCGGTTAACACTATTCTTAGTGTCACAAATCACCCTTAAATCTTATATCAGCATCGGGGGCAGAGGCCGAGGATCCTTGAGATATATCTTCTTTATTCGAGAGGGGCATGGATTTTAAAGGGCTGAGATAGACCTGTTGGGATAATAAGGGAAGAGTAAGCTTTGAAACCAAATTTCAATTTTTGCTACCAGGAAAAGCCGTCAGCCTACGGCAGGGAGCAGTCTGGAATGCGTCCGGGGAAAAATGCCTACCCACCTGGCTCTCCATATGCACAAGCTGCCCCAGAGCTACAGGACTTAGCAGAAATTGAACTGGGGGAAATTGAACTGGAAGAAAGCATGAGCCAGCCCTTGGCTGAGAGCAGTGTCTGAAGTGGGCAGCACAGTCAGCTCTGGACTTCAACACAAAGAGGTGCTGAGAACAATGTCAGAGATGAGGCCAAAATAGTGACCCCTGTGCCAACCGGGTGATGAGCCAGCCAAATAACTCAGATTAGGGCAGTGGGGCATCGGGATATGGAACCGCCGAGATTTTGCCCAAATATTTGCTGCTCTGGGGCAACTCCCGTTGTCTTCACTGTGGGCTTATCTCTAGTGTATTTTCAGGGCACGGTAGGTCCCCCAGTGTTTTGGGTAGATGGAAGAGGAATCTCACAAGGTTTACAGGGTCAGTAAAACGATAATGCATTGTTCATAAATGTTCTATTTTGAAGTCATCTTCTTAAAATAATTTCCTTTTCACTGTTTCACAATACCTTGCATTCCATGCATACGGAAAATTAATGAAATGCTTTCTTTTTCTAGATAAAAATTATGTTATGATTGTAAAACATGAAATGGAAAAAAGAGCCAAACCGAGAGCCAGGAATCCTGCTCTGCCATTGTGCTCCTGGGCATCTCACTCTGTCTTAGATTCAGTTCTCTCATCTGTAAAAAGCGCAGGTTGGGCCAGATAATCTCTGAGGCCTATTCCACATGCATAATTGTATAGATCCATCATTATTATCACTACTTAATGTGAACAGCTATCTTGTCAGTGTATACATATACCAATTCAAAGCTGTTGGCTTAATATAATAAGACTTATAAAAAAATTGATTTAATTTCCATGGAAAGAAAACTGAAGTAATTGATTAAACAAATTTTAAAATAATATAATTTAGGTGGCTGGTTCTTCCCTTAGAAAGAAAAAATAGTTTGATTTCCTATAAAATCTATTCAAGTGGTACCTTCTTTCAATATTTTGTTACAGATTTTCCTTCTGGTGACAGTAGTCACCAATTTTAATTGAATGGAGGAAAACAGTTCTGATTGTCTATGTCATTCTATTGGGTTTTATATCATTGAATTTCAAGCCGGTTTCACAGGGACCTGCCAAAAGTGGCTTATGCCAACCTCTGAGTCTCCTTGTTACACTTCTACCCTGGGTAGCATTGTTTGCCTTTTTGTCTGCTCTCTGATTAAACTGACATCATTTTGCCTTTTGTGACTCTGGTGTCATTTTCTGTTGACAGTGTCTAGTGATGGTAACAGACCAGTGTCCTTGTGGAATGGGTAGGAGCCATTGATTGGTTGGGTGTATTAATGCAGACCTGTTAAATGACATGCAGACTTGTCTTTGTGCTAAGTGGCAGCTGAATGGGTGCCAGTAAGAGAGGTTATTAAGCACAGATAAGAGGCAGCACCTCTATTCACTGGCAATGTCACTCTCCCATTTGAGGAGAGACATTTGTTCAAGACATTTTTTTTTCTCCTCTCACTGACGATATTTAAGGCAGAAAGTTGCTAAGTTGCTGCCGACTGCAGAATAGATCGTTTTGAAAAGGTGAACTCTAAAGAAGTTCATTTAAAATGGTCTTTCCTTAAACCAGATTGCACTGAATGTAAATGTTTAAATAAGAACAATAATTGTTTGTTTGTTTTTTTAAAGATTTTATTTATTTATTTGACAGAGAGAGACAGTGAGAGGAGGGACACAAGCAGGGGGAGTGGGAGAGAGAGAAGCAGGCTTTCTGCGGAGCAGGGAGGAGCCTGATGCAGGGCTCGATCCTAGGACCCCGGGATCATGACCTGAGCCGAAGGCAGACGTCCAATGACCGAGCCACCCAGGCACCCAAGAACAATAATTGTTAACACTATCAGAAAAAACAACAGAGGCCCAGTGACAAAAGGTGACATTTGTCATTGCTATATAGCATTTGGAAATGAAAATTATTTTAAAATAAATTTATCTCCTGGAATCTTCAAAGAAATAAGAAGGTACCAGTATAGCTGAGTTGGGAAGGTTTTTTAAGTAATCAGATTAGGAAGAAAACGGTGAAAACTGATCTTTATTTTTATTGTTTAGATTTCCAGGTATATATTGTATATGGTCTAAGTTAGCGAACTATGTGATATGCTTTAAATTACAAACTTGTGGAAAGTCTTTCTATTCACAGGAAAATATCTTGACTGGTCTTCTTCCCTTTGTAAATTGAGAAATGCCTTGACATTTTCTGTGCAGGTTTAACTGATACTTGCTAGGCTTGTTATTTGTGGGGTTTTGCTGTACTTTGAAATATTCCACAAATCCTAACTTAGAATCAGTCACACCCTTTAGGAGTTTAGTCTGTTGTAGTGATTTACCACTTCTGCTGTCTTCCTCCAGTCTCCAGCTTCATATCTATGTGCTCTTTTCTGTCTTACCATAAAACAGTTGTTAGGGTTTGTTTATATAATGTATTAAATCTAATTAGTAAGTTCTAGTCATTCTTTTAGGCATTAGAGGAAGAGACAAATGCACAACATAAATCAACCCTTTACTTCCATTATGTAACCACTTTGAACTTCTGTTTTCTCTTCTATAATGTGAGGATTACAATACATCAGAAAGTTGCTCCGGGAATTAGATGAAATAGTGTATAGAAACACCTAGTTCACTGATGGCCACAGAGTTGATTATTAACAAATATAGTATCTTTATCTCCAAATCTTTGTGAATGTGTGAAATCACAGCATTTTGATTCTACTCTATTTCACCCTGAATCAGATCTGCCTAATAACTATTCCTTATTGATAATAAATAAAAGCTCAAGACAGGAGAAAAGATCTCTGATATGTTTATCTTTTTGTTCTACAGAAGGCAGAAGTCTAACATAAGCACACACATAAAAATATATGCCCCTTATTTACTTGGCAACTGATATTTCAAATGCACTGCTTTTTTTTCATGTCTCATCTCAAATCTTTGAAGTATTATCTTTATTTTACAAATAAAGAATCCTAGCTGAGAGATGTTAAGTAAATTCTGTAAGATAGCCTGCTCAGGAACAAACGTGAACTCCAGGTCTTCTAATTTCAAGCTTTTTATACTTAAAAAGTCCTTTTGAACTATGCTCCAGCATCAACCTCTAAAGATATTATAGCTGTTTGATACTGAGCTATCAGATATTATTAATAATTTCAAGGAAACTAGCAGACAAGAGGCCCAAAGAAACTAGTGAGAATCGAGGACATCTGTCATGGCTCCCAGGTTTTTCCTTTCTGCGTCTGATATTCATTCTCTGGTTCAAGCAAAAGATATTATTTCTAAGTGAGTTTTTGGTCAGTTCATACAACCGCAAGTGTTTGCATTACCTATCTCTCCATTTTATAACCCAGAGACTTATATAACTTATGAGACATTGGAGAGCCATAACTCATAAATCCATAAATTCTAGGTTGGGTTATCATAAATAATTCTAAACCAGGGACATCACGATAAGTGCATTATCCTGGCAAATAGAAGCAGTCTACTTATAAGAAGGTACAATTACCAGCGTGCTTATACAGATATTAGACAAGATGACTTGTCTTTCCCCAGGAGTTATCACCAGATGTATATGCATCCCCCACCATCCACTTTATATTATTGAGAATGTTAATTCCCTTTTAGTGAAATGACACAAAATGTGTGTGTGTGTACACAGAATAGCGTTATTAAATCTATGCCTTACAGAATCAGAGAATTCTAAGTCAGAAAAAGAATGGTAGCTGATCTGCCCTTTCATTTGATTGTTTTGAGAAAATTAGAATACTTAGTCTTTGGATCAATTTTTTCAGCACCAAATTCACTTTGCTTTGTATTGCAGTTAGTTTGTTCATTTATTCATGCAAAAGATATTATTCTGGGCCTGAAACACAGCAAACCAGACAAACAAACACCCCTGATTTCAAGATACATATATTCCAGTGAGGAAAACAGACGAAAACTCAAATAAGGTCATATCTATACATACTATAATATATTGGATGCTAAGTAATAAAAAGAACACAAATTAAGCAAGGAAAGTAGAGAGTAAGTTGGCAAGAGCCAGGATGGGGAGATAAAACCTAGATGGCCTCTTTGAGAAGATAGGTATATGGAGTCAAGAATGGAAGGAATGAGGAAGTGAAGTGGGTATCTTATTGAGGAAGAGGATTCCAGGCAGGGATGGCCATGTGCAAGGCCCTGAGGCAGGAGTACCTCTGGTATTTTGGAGGAAGAGCAGTCTAGTGTGCCTGAAGGAGACTCGGGTGATAGATCATGAAGTCAGACAAGTAATGGAGTGCTCTGTCATGCAAGATGCCCATTGATTGTATGAATGTATTCTTCACTTAATTGAAGTTTATAAAAGTCAGTGTCTTTTTAGCATACTAAATCTATTCACCCAAGAGTCTTGAATCCACATATCTAACATAATACCTTCCATATAAATCTCTGATCCGAGTTTATTGCTTGAAAGAATGACTTTTTAAAATCTAAGTTTTATGACCTATTGAAATGAGATTCCATTAAATCATGCTAAAATTTTAAGGCATAATAATTATTTCAAGAAATTCATAATTATAACACCTTCAACATCTTTAATTGCATTGCAAACTAATTTATGATTTTCTGCATACTCTCCTGAGCATAAAGTTTCAGAAACTTCTTGGTCATAGGGGCTCACACACAATAGCCAAGTTATAGAAGATATCAATTATTTATTAGCTACTACTCTATATGTAACTCTGTTCCCAGTTGTGCCGGAGTCCAGCTCCAGCCGGGGTGGGTCTCTCGTAGGAAAGGACGGCATCGGCGAATGAGGAGACACAGACACAGGATCAGGTTGCAAGCATCTCCTCCTGACAGTCTCGGAGGAACTTTATTTATATGTTAGGATATTTTTGTTTTTCCAAATCTTAGATAATTTTCTGGATTACAGCCATAGCCTTCTTTAATTTTTCCTTTGTAATGATTAACATGACCTTTATTGCTTTCTGCTTATTGGCTTTCGCTAAAACTAAAAAGCAATACACAAAGAGAAAGGCGCTAGACAGAGCGTGGTCGTCTTGTTATTTTGTTCTATAGAAACTAATTCTTCGTGGAATTAGTTTCATTATGATTGCTTAGATAGGCGTAACTAAGGTGAGTAGTCACTTTATCATGAAACCCCAGAAATATTCCCACAATTATAAAGATTGCCATAAATAAAATGAAAAAGAATAGCAGGAACCAGCCCAGAAATACTCCCACAATTATAAAGATTGCCATCAACAAAATGAAAGAGAATAGCAGGAGCCAGCTGTGGAGTCTCCTGTTTTCAGGATCGTCCCCCATACTTGGACTTTGTCAAACAGCATGAGTAGCTTGGCTCGCGCCACAGTTGTATTCTCATTTCTCGAGACCTCGAGTAAGACTTGGCTTATATATGAAATGTGTGTTTGGGAGGTAAAAATGAGTTATCATTAATTCAATTGGGATTCAGCATAGTTAAGTTTGAGTAACCACAAATTGTAATGTTTCTCAGAAATTGATGATATTAATATGTATCTTTATACTATCAAAGGTTCCTTAATATTTTCCAGAATATGTGGTATTGTTTCTTATACTTGTAAAACTTACTCTGCTAAATATAAATGAACACACATCTCTTTTATAGCTTTCAACCCTATTGTGCTTCCTTAAGTACATAGTTTACCATTATCTGTAATAACAAATCAGGCTCAAAGAAGTCTGGCTAAAACATTGCCAGAAACAACGGAATGCAGAGAATGGCAAGATGCCACCGTGGGCCTTATGACTTATGGTAAGTTGTTTTAAGAGCAGTTTTTAAATATGCTTACAATTTCCTTATGCACTTTCTCCTTTGAGGCAGAGGAACATTTATTCTGAAAAAAAAAAATCTTTGTTGAATATTTTTTTTCTCACGCTTTCTGCATCTGACATAGAGCTATGATGTTAAAATAGGATTTCATATCAACTTGTTATATAATAATACTTTAGAGTACACAACACTATTAAAGATTATTTATAAAGACCAAAATAGCATAACGCTTTCATTTAAAGTAAGCTTAGTAATGCTCTGTGGATAATATTAGTTATCTTAGCTCTGTAATAAAATTTTATATCCTGTAATAGAACTATGAACTTTAACACACACACAAAAATCTGCACACCAAAAATACATGAAACTGAACTGGTGTTATTTTACTTGGTGCGTTTTTACTCTATTTCATACATTTCTACCAGTCTGGCACATTTGAGAGATGCCTAGAAAATGTCAAATTAAGAAAAAGCCAATGCGGCATCTCCACGTTATTCTAATCCCTGCAAGTCTCCTGTCTGGGAGACATAAATGGAATGGCAGGCAGCTGTTTCTTCAGTGTATTTGATATATACTCTCAGAGTAATTTCCTGATGGATATTTTGGTTGCTACATTTCCAGTTGTTGCAGCAGCAAGGATGACTCTGACCCTCTTCTTTGAGGTAATTAAACTTTCAGCCCATCTGTGCAGTAACTTTCATAATATTTTCAAAGGGCATCGAATGCTTTTAATATTTGTACAACGTCATTTTTACTTGCTAAGGGACCTATTATCTAGCTGAACATTGTTGAAAAGAGTATTTTTAAAACTGGTTAGTGAAAGGGGACATAAAAATGTCACATGAGCAAGAGCGTAATATAACTAATGCTGAATTTTAAAATAACCTGAAGGATATCTTGTTTACCAAGACTGTATTTCAACATCCTTGCTTTAGACATTTTATCTTTGACTCTCTGTGATGTCAAATCCTGAAGTGAAATGACCATTTCTGGATATGATCTTTCTTGTTCTGGAGATATTATCCACTTTGAGAAGTTTCTAGCTTTTGTGTACTTCATGAACAGAAGATCATATTAAAATAGTGAAAAAATAATGAGTTAAGGAGACACAGAAAGGCGGTATTTTTGTAAGGCTAGAGTGTTTCAAAAGCATTATAGCATACAAAAAATAATGATTATTGTCTGTAGAAAGTAAACTTTAATGCATCAATTAGTGTCTAATGACAACGTAGATGTAAATAAGGTTTTTAGAGAATAGGAACTTTCATATTTCGAAATGTACTCTTAATTCCACGTTTTCTTTAAAAAAAATGTATTTTATGTATTTATTTGAGAGAGAGAGAGAGAGAGACCGCAAGCAGGGGGAGGGGCAAAGGGAGAAGATCCCAAACAGATTCTGTGCTAAGCTCAGAGCCCAGCGCTGGGCTTGATCCCACAACCCTGAGATCATGACCTGAGCAGAAATCAAGGTCGAAGGCTCAACCGACTGAGCCACCCAGACACCCCTACATTTTTTCTTATTATCAGTGTTTATTGTAGGAACTTTAAAAATAAAGGTATGAAAAAAAATTGACTATTAAAATCTCTAACTCCAGTATCCTCATTAATTACTATTATCAATTTAATCATGAAAATGCTTAAAATTAGAATTACCCTATGTATTTTGTTTTACTGCCTGGTCTTTTATCTTATCATTAACATTTTGAAAGTGAGCAACATTTCTTTCAATGTTTGCATAGACTTTCATCAATTGGATATAACATATGATTTAGCCAATCCTTTTTTATTGCTCATAAAATGTTTATCTTTGATAACCGGTCCTTTTCTATATCCTATCTTGTTTTATGATGTTTATATATATTTACCTTATCTGTCAGAATTAATAAAATAAAGATAGCAACTCTCAGTTTATGTATGATACAGATACTTTATTCTTTATTTTATTTATTTATTTATTTTTTAAGATTTTATTTATTTATTTGACAGAGAGAGAGATAGCGAGAGAGGGAACACAAGCAGGGGGAGTGGGAGAGGGTGAAGCAGGCCTCCCACGGAGCAGGGAGCCCGATGTGGGACTCGATCCCAGGACCCTGGGATCATGACCTGAGCCGAAGGCAGACGCCTAACGACTGAGCCACCCAGGCGCCCTATTCTTTATTTTAATATTGCCTAAGTAATTTGAGACCTACATTAGTTTATACTGACAAATCTTTCCATTTTGTTTGTCCTTATACTTTGTATGAATTTTATATTTAGAAATACCATTCTTGTATAGACAAAAGATACATATTTACCCATATTTTCTTCTGTTTTAATGAATGTGTTATTTAACTAAAAAGTATTTCATTTATTTAGAATTTATTTTTGTGCAGAGAATAAATCTGTGATTTAATTTTTTATCCAAAAGTGTCATAATCATCTAAATGCCATTTATATTAATTTTTCCTCTTGCCTCTAATTTTCCACTTGCTTTGTTTATTAGTGCTTTCACACTTTATCATTTTTCTTGAATTATTTTCAAAGATCTATAAATCATTAGCATCAAAATAAAATATCAAAACTTCTATAGGGGTGTCTGGGTGGTTCAGTCGTTAAGCGTCTGCTTTCAGCTCAAGTCATGATCCCGGGGTCCTGGGATTGAGCCTCACAACGGGCTCTCTGCTCAGCGGGAAGCCTGCTTCTCCCTTTCCCAATCCCCCAGCTTGTGTTCCCTCGCTCGCTGTGTCTTTCTCTGTCAGATAAATAAATAAAATCTTAAAAAGAAAAAAACAAACTTTTAAATTAAAAAAAAAAAAAACTGATAAACAGAAGACTAAAATCCTGTGATGGAACACTAAATTGTCTTTAGCAAAAGAAGAACAAAAGGAACTTCATAATCTATCAAGAAGTTTTTGAATAAATATTAGTATATTACTGAGATCAAAATGAGTGAATACAGTGTATACGTTTATCTGCTCTGTTCATGCACTGCTATGTACATGTATCTCAGAGATGAAGAAGATACAGCCCTTTTCCTCAAGACACTTACAAAGAGATAATGCCATTTGGAAAGGTGATAGGATTGATGTACGTGTAGCGTGGTGTGCAAGCAAGTCATTCAACTCACCTTGGTTTTCAGGAAAGAATTCCTGGAGGAGATACATCTGAGCTTAGTGAAAAAGGATGAATAAGGATTTTCCAGATAAACAAAGGTACCACATGAATAAAGCCATGAAAATGTAATACAAAAAGTTTAAGGGAAATGGAAATAGCAATATTGTAAAACCAGGTTGAGTTCAGCTATTTTTCTGATAACCAGAAAGAGAAAAGAAAGGATCATCATATCCAAATGTCTGTCTATCATCTATCTATCTAATCTATCATCTATCTATCTATCTATCCATCCAGTCACAAATCCTTTTTTTGATTGAAAACATAATTGCAGAGAGAGAGAAAAAGAGCACACATGAAAGATAACATGATTGAGAATGAAAGTACTAATAATTCTTCCTCTTCTTTTTTTTTTTTGGATTGAATTTACTTTGTCTCAAATGCTATTCCATCATAGGGCATGTTGCTAGATTTTTTTTCTTTATGTTGAATTCAATTTTGTCAGCCCATTATCTTTTTTAAATTTTATTTTATTATGTTATGTTAATCACCATACATTACATCATTAGTTTTTGACATAGTGTTCATTGTTTGCATATAACACCCAGTGCTAATAGTTATTCTTCTTTAATGCTAGTCAATATTTAGCCAAGCTGGACATCCTGAGAGGTGATAAAATCCCATGTTTTACTGATTTGTTTAAAGGTTAACTTTGGCCCCAAACTGCGTTGTTCCCCTACTATGTACAAACATCAAGATTCTTAGAATTGATTCATAATGACAAGGTCAAATCTTCTGGAAATAAAATTTTAAGCATCACAATGTTTGCTAACACAGAGTTAATCAGCATAAGCTAAATAAAATGCTATTTTCTTTTAGCTGTCCCTCTGTTTACTGCTTACTAGATGTATAAATGATGTTTACTGAGCTTTGCAGAGAACTGGCAATCGAATCTTACAAGCCATAGAATGTTCCAGTTGGGGCGCCTGGCTGGCTCAGTTAAGTGTCTGCCTTGGGCTCTGGTCCTGATCCTGGGGTCCTGGGATAGAGCCCTGCATAGAGTTGGGCTTCCTGCTCAGTGGAGAGCCTGCTTCTCCCTCTCTCTCTCTGCCTGCCGCTCTGCCTACTTGTGCTCTCCATCTCTCTGTCAAATAAATAAATAAATAAATAAAATCTTAAAAAAAAAAAAAAAGCATAGAATGGAGGAAGACCACGAATTACTCTCCTTTAACAGGTGCATGCAGCAAATAAAAGAGTGTTTTATTCTAAATTTTTTAATAAAATATTCTTAATTTATCTTTAAATCAAAATGCAAGAGAAAAGGTCACAGGACAAGGTAGCTTACATGAGTGGTAGTCATTCTACATATAATACTATACTTGGTTTGGTGAGGAAATTGAAATAAGAAATTATTCCTGATCTTGTGGAATTTGCAGTATGTTCATTTATCATACAAATGGGAAAATAGAGGTTATGGCCTTTATCAATGTTGGTTTTGTTAACAGAAACATACAATCAGTTTTAAAAAACTCCATAATGTATAATTTATTAGACTTTTGATGTTTAATTTTGAAAATCCAATGAAGTGCTACTTTCATAATTAAATATGAAATATATGATCTATATATAGTTAATTTCTATAATAATGGTTGCATTACTCTTAAAACACAACATACATGAAACACCTTATATTGACCATCTTCCCACTCTTACTTACATTTTTGTCTTCCTTTTTAAAAAAGCATCAGCTACAAAGTGATGCCTTATATTGACCATCTTCTCAATCTAACTTGCATTTTGGTCTTCCTTTTTTAAAATATCATTAGCTACAAAGTAATGCCATTACATAGGTTTTGTCATTCTAACTTTTTGAGAGAAGTAATAAAGAAAATGTCCAGCAAAAGTAAGATTCTGCTGTGGAAATGGCTTATTCCCTATTCTTTCTTCTTGACCTGTGGATAGAGTAGTTCATTCTAAATCTGCTCCCTCCCGTCTGATATTTCCCCCAGGGGTCTAAACTGTAAAGGAGACTGGCTTTACATTGGTCCCAAAACAAGCATGAAATAAAATAATTTCTTACTGCCTTATCCAAACCATCTAACAACATTCCAGTTAATTTTCTTATATAGAAAGAGATAAAATGAAAACAAGTCACTGTTATACAATTTGATTTTAACATGAAATTCTACTGCATTTGAGATGAGTTTCATTTAACTGGAAACTGATGGGCTATTATAAATAAGGTTCTAGAGTAGTTTGCACTATTCAGTACAGAATTTGTAGCCTGGGCCTCACAAAGATAAGACATTGTTTTATAGTCAGATTTGTGGCAGCCACTATTCATCTCTTATCTCATGAGGAAGGGGGAGAATGTGCATCGAACAGTTGATTTAAAATGTACATTTAGAGAAAAAGCATCACTAAATATTTGAATCTTTTCTTGGGCTTGGCAATCAGCACACACCCATTCTTCATGAGGAATGTAACAAGCAGGACATAGTTACTTTTCTAATAATGTGTACCTATTAGTGTCATGCTATCTGGTGAGTAAAGAAAAGGCATTCATCCTTGTTCTTTTGAAAAGTAACAAGTTATATCTTACCTCCCCTCTCAAAAACAGACTTCAAATAATTAGACACAAAATGTAATAATAGGCATAATGAGTATTCACTTTACAGAATTTCTTTAAGAATCCTATGTTATAGAAAATTAACATTAATCTAGACACCTCTTTAAGTATTTTATTTTCTGAGTTGTTTCAACAGTGGAAAAGGCAAACTACATTTGTCAAGAAGAATCTCATATTTGAATGGGTACAAATACTAACAAAATTTACTTTAATTACCTTAACATGTTTCCAGTATTAAATGCAATTCATTATTTGAATCAATTTTCAACCACATGCTATTTTTTGTACCTTATTCACTAAATTTTACTTAATACATTTAGCCAAGTTGACAGAAAAGAAGTTCACAGCAGTGCCTTTCTTCATTGAAGGAAATTTGCTTAATTTCTCCCACAGAGATCTCACTAGAGGTTCAGCATTTACATTTCTCAGGAATCTTAATATTCTCAGTGGGGTCAAAATAATTGTTTTAGGTATTTATTGCTTGAATAAATCAGTACTGGCCAAAATTATCTGAACATGTAGAGAAGTTATTGCCAAAGCAGCACCATTCCATATTTTAGAATAATTATTAATCTATAGTTTTCTCTTGGCCCTCCCACAAAATGTAAACACTAGGCTCAGCCTAAATTTTACACATTGATTTAGCTTGAAATTGTCTGTCTTTATGCAAATATGAAAAATGTATACATTTTAGCTATACATATTTACAAAATATTTCAATGAAATATCTCAGGGCTTGTTAATCAAAAAATAAGTTATATAATGTGGTAGCTTATTACTAGAACTATAGAATATTCACAGGAAATCTAAAAGCTAAAATCCTTTCAATTAACTAAGTACATAGCCAACATGCAAAATCTCCAATGGTCATAGAGCCATTGAAAGAGGCACCTCAACTGGTGAACAGTACTGGTAACAGCTTTTCATTCTTCTTTCTATCAACTAAAATCTACATTGTTTGTTACCATCATGTCAATTCTGATGCCTGTACTACCCTCATGAGCACACAGTTTGAGATACTGCATGTTATCAATGGCAACTCGTACTGAAAAACAAAAGAAGAAGGGGTGGGGGGCAGTTTTCAAAGGACTTGCCCTATAGTAATAAGGGTACAGTAGAAAGCAAAGCTAAAAACTCAGCAGGAAAGGACCAGGACAATAGTCCTCCATGAAGCGACAAATGGGGGTGGTAGTGCAGAGTGCAGATGCAGAATTTGCAGTTATATGGAGAGCAACCCCAGGAAAGTTCGGATTTTACATAGCAAGTAGGTTTCTATCCCACAGAACTCAACACACATTTTGGACTCGTTTTTACTAGTTAGGCAGGTTGAAATAGGAAATGTGGGTTAACCCAGTTTAAGGAGATGGGTAGAATGAACATACTTGTGCTTTCTTCTGTTCAGCTAAGGTCTCCAGTTATAAAAATATCCATGTGGTATTTGCTAGTGTTTCATGCTACACAGAAAATGAAGCATCTAGAACTAGATAGAATACTCCAGATGTGACCTAATTCACACATCGTACAGTAAGATTAACATATCCCTTTGTATTAATAAGTACATTTATTCTCTACACATGATTCAGTGTGCCTTCTGCATATAGATTCCTTTTTTGTAGTTCTGCAACCCATAAAGCTCTGAAAAATGAAAGCTTTTTCATGTGTGGTGCAAACTTGTTTGCTGCAAAACCTGATTTGACTCATCAAGAGATAATTCATAATCTTTATTAATCCCATCTGATGTGAATATAGGCAGCATTCACTACGAATAATGTCAAGATGCCTTATAACCCATGGGGAATATTTCAAGGTAAATACCATTTCACCCTTATAAAATTGGAAAATTTGTGAATTCTAAAACACTTCTGGGTCTGAGGGTTTGAGGTAGGTGATTGTAGAAGTAAATTCACTCATTTAACTCTCAAAAGTAATACATAAAATAGGTACCATTACTGAGTTACATGTATGTTGTGTGAGTAGCCCAAGGTCATGGAGCTAATTAATAGAATTGCTAGAATTTAAAACACAACAATCTGGTGTCAGAGTCCATTGTTCTCCTTCTGAAATTTTATTATCACCTGAAATGACCCCATATAAAGGTCAATATCTGGCTATGATAACATTCTGTTCAATGACATCATTTGATGTCTATTTTCTTGGCTAGTAAAATTCTTCATCAGCTCCAAAACTTTGCATTTCTAATCTCCATTTTGTTCAAGGATTTTATTTCTTTTAAGCCTTACTAGACATCTTAAAGAAATATTTAGATGATGTAATAAGGAGTCCTAATACTATCTTGTAATTCTAGTCTGAAAGCAGTAAGACATAGAAGGGCAAGATGTTCTTGGTTTGTTTGTTGCTTTTTCCAAAACATCTTACTTAGCTATGGGGAAAAATACATGAAAATAGGATAATCTCTTTCTCTTAGGTCAACAGAGTAGAAAAATATCATATATTCATTTTTATTGGGTGGCTTATTATATTTTATTTTGTCTAAGTCCCTTTTTATTTTTTTAAGATTTTATTTATTTACTTGACAGATTGAAAGAGAGAGAGAAGGTGCACAAGCAGGGGGAGCAGTAGAGAGAGAGGAAGAAGCAGACTCCCTGCTGAGCAGAGAGCTGGACAAAGGGCTAGATCTCAGAGTCCTGGGATCAAGACCCAGGCTGAAGGCAGATGCTTAACCTACTGAGCCTCCCAGGAACCCCTCTAAGTCCCTTTTTGGTCCAAATTGTGAAGTGCTCCAATTCTATCTTACTAGAGGTAAATTCTTGACACCATGGATCTTGTAAATAAAAATAATTTCATGGTGCAACCTCATCTAAATTCACATATTATATATATATATGACATGTATACATATGCATATGCATATATATTCATATATATTATCTCAGTGCTACCACAAAAATATCATGGTGTATATAACAGCACAATAATTACATAGTAAGTACTTCATCTTTTCAAGAGCTAAATTTGAAGTATATAACTCCCTGTGGAATATAACTCAATAATGCATTAGTTTTACATGTATTCCCATTAACTATTTTATTTTCTTCTTTCCAATTATTAATATTCTCTTTCAGCATAACTTCAGGCTAGAAATACTCTTTTGTCTATTGCCTTTAGTAGATAATTTATATTCTTGTGATTTGTTACATTTGCATGTTATGCATTTATAGTTACATTACACACTAAAAAAAGATTAGATTGTTGGAGAAGTTAACAAGCTTATGAAACTAGTGCACTGATTAAAGAGATTTATTCATTTATTAAAGAATTACTTATTGATTTTTCTACCATGTGTTATGTCCTCTATCAGCACTAGGGATAGAGTAAAAATTAATTCAAAATGTCCCCTCCCCTCATGCGGCTTATGGTCATTTCCCTATTATTTCAAAGGGACCTAAACAGAACTTTTAAACAATTTTAATGTCTTTATTTGAGAGAGAGAGAGGTTGTGTGAGTGGGAGGAGGGGTAGAGGGAGAGAATCGTCAAGCAGGCTGCCTGATGAGCGCAGAGCCCGACCTGGGGCTCAGGCAGGGATCCACGCAGGGCTCCATCCCAGGATGCATGAGATCATGACCTGAGCCAAAACCAAGAGTCAGACGCTGAACTTACTGAGCCACCCAGATGCCCCCAGAACTTCTTAACAATTTCTGTCTTCTTCTACCTAAAATAAATTTCTAATTCTTAAAACCTTGAGGTCTGTTTTATAGACATATTAATACTGGCTTGTTAGAAGAATTCCTATTCTTCTAAAGTAGACACCAAATACCTAAAATTATTACTTACCATAGAATTATTGCTGGAAATTTATAGTAAAAATATTAAAATCTTTCTCCAAAGGCTCAAAATTTTGACAAAATGGAATATATAAGCATTTATACCCTATTGTAAAAGGATGAATAAAGTTCTTGTGACAACTGTTCTTTTTTTCAGTTTTGTCAGTATTTGCTTTGTATATCTTGAAGTGATGTTATTGGGTAAATTCATCTTTTAAACTATTTTATTTTTCTGAGGAATTAATCATTTTACAATTATGATCCCCCTCTTTGTCTTTTGCAATATATCTGGTTTGAATTATATTTTGTCTAATATTAATATAAACACACTTGCCTTCTTATGATCAATATAAGCCTAACATTTTTCCAACACTTTATTTCTTTTTTCTTTGCTATATTTTTATTTTCTTAACAAATATCATTGGCATTTTTAGTTTCAGTTTAGTGTTTGTAATTTAAAACTCTTTTGGCATTATAGTGCATTCCATTTTATCAATCATTACTTATCAGTTCATTAATCCCTTCCTTAGATCTGATTGTGTTTCTGCCACCATAATCTCCTTCATTGGATTCTTTTTTTTTTTTTAAGTTTTTTATTTTAATTCCAGTTAGTTAACATACAGTGTTATAGTGGTCTCAGGTGTAAAATTTAGTAACTTAACATTTCCATACATCACCCTGTGCTCATCACAAGTTCACTCCTTAACCCCCATCACCTATTTCACCCATCCTCCTGCCCACCTCCCCTCTGGTAACCATCAATTTGTTCTCTATAGTTAGAGTCTGTTTTATGGTTTGCCTCTTCTCTTTTCCCCATATGTTCATCTGTTTTATTTCTTAAATTCCACATATAAGTGAAATCATTTGGTATTTGTTTTTCTCTGACTGACTTATTTCACTTAGCATAATATTCTCTACCTCCATCTTTATTGTTGCAAATGGCAAGATTTCATTATTTTTTATGGCTAAGTAGTATTCCATTGTGTGTTTGTGTGTGTGTGTGTGTGTATACCACCTCTTCTTTATCTATTCATCAGTCGATGGGCATTAAGCTCTTTCCATAATTTGCCTCTTGTTGATACTGCTGCTGTAAACATCAAGGTACAAGTATCCCTTCAAATTAGTATATATTTTTTTGAATTAGTATTTTTGTATTCTTTGGGTAAATACCTAGTAGAACAATTGCTGTATCATAGGGTAGTTCTATTTTTAACTTTTTGTGGAAACTCCATACTGTTTTCCAGAGTGGCTACACCAGTTTGCATTCCCACCAACAGTGCAAGAGGGTTCCCATTTCTCCACATCCTCACCAACACTTGTTTCTTGTGATGTTGATTTGAGCCATTCTGACAGGTGTGAGGTGATATCTCATTGTAGTTTTGAATTGCATTTCTCTGATGAGAAGTGATGTTAAACATCTTTTCATGTGTCTGTTAACCCTCTCTATGTCTTCTTTGGAGAAATGTCTATTCATGTCCTCTGCCCATTTCTTAATTGGATTATTTGTTTCTGAGGTGTTGAGTTTTATATGTTCTTTATATATTTTGGATACTAACTCTTTATCATATATGTCATTTTATTTCTAATTTGAATGTGTCCTTATATTTAAATTGGGTCTGTTATAAGTAGCTTTTTTGTTTTGTTGTTTTTATCCACTCAATCTCTGTCTTTCAATTGGATTGTTATGTTTGCTTATGTTTAATGTAATTTGTGATATAGTTGGATATGAGTATACCATTTTAGTATTTGTTTTCCATTTGCTACTTGTTTCTTTGTCTTTAATTTACTACATATTTTAGATTTTTTTTTCTTAATTTGTCATGTTTTCTCCACTATTGGCTTTAGCTCCACTTCTTTGTGTTATTATTTTTTTACTGGGTTTTCTAAAGATTAAAATATGTATCAGTAACTTATCACAGTCTACATCAAATTAATATACCACTTCATATACAATAAAATAATTTTAACAGTATAATCCAATTTAACCCACTGTTCATGCTATTGTTGTATATAATTACTACTGCATATGTTATAAACTCCACCATACATATTATTTATGTATTTTATTTAAATAGTAAATAGTCTTTTAATAGATTTTGGCATGACCTTTTCATATCTACTTACATTTACCATTTTGAGTAATTCTTATTTGTTTTTGCAGATATAGTTTTTTATCTGTAATTATATGTCTTTAGCTACAAAAAAAATTCTCTTAACATTTCTTGTACTGAACATTTACTGGTGGTTTTGTTTGTTAAACATGTCTTTAATTTGCTTTCATGTTTAAGGGTATATTTTCGCTGGATTTAAAATTCTAGATTGACAGATTTTTTTTTTCCTTCAAAGCACTTTAAAAACTTAATCCCATAGTATTTGTATTATCATGTTCTGATAAAGCAGTCATCTTTATTTTTGTTATACTAAGTGTAGTATTTATTTATTTCTCTATCGTGGCTTTTATTACTTTTTTTAATCCTTAGTTTCAACAGTTTGACTATGTTGTGTCTATGTACGAGTTTCTTGGGTTTGCTGAACCTCTTGAACATGTGGGTTGACATCTTTCATCACTTCTGGTGAAAAAAATAGGCATTATCTTGTTGATTAATTTGTATATCTTTCTGTCTCCTATTTCTTTCTGGGACTTTAATGATATGTATGGTGAACTATTTGCTATTGTCTCACTGGCTTTACACTCTCTATTAGTTTTAATTCTCTTTATCTCTGCATTGCTTCAATTTTTATAATTTCTGATTTAGATGATTTTTGTTTTGTCTGCTATTAAGCTATCAATAAGTCCTTTCCTTAAGATACTTCATTTTTAGCTATAAAATTTTCAGTTGGTTCTTCTTCAGCTTTCCTATTTTCTCCAAACTTGTACATATTTCCATTCTTTTTGTGCACTTTTTCTGCAAAATGTTTTTAATATGTTTGTAATAATGATTTTAATGTTCTTCTCTAATATCACCATATGGATTATCTGTGGGGCCTCCTTATATTATTGTTTTTTCCCTCAATTGTAAGACCCATTGGTTATTTTTTGTTTCTTTCCATATGAATTCTGTTTTTTTCAAATCTATGCTGCACTTTAAAATTATTTGTTTATCTGTGTTATCTTCCTTTAAGGAGTATAGAATTTTGTTCTGGCAGGTAGTTATTGCTTTAGGGTTACTTTTATAATATTGAGGCTTGATTAGAGAGAAATTATTTTGGCTTTATCCTTACTCTTAGGGCATAAATATGACCTTTCTAGGATTTCAACTAAATGCTTGAGGTGTTCACCAATGGAAGTCTTAAACAAATAACAACAACAAAAACAACTTATGAGTGTGTGAAATAGATGTGATTATTTGAGGTAAATATAGAATAGGAAAACCAGTGATATGATATTGCAACAGAGGATAAAACTATTATCCCTTTTACAAAATAGAATATCAAACTACTGCTAACTAGATAATAGTACTACTTTCTATGCAAACCTAGAATATAGAGTATTATCTACCATGTAGCAGTAAATGTTTTAAATAATAAATCACTTTATATAAATTAGTCATTCTTGAATTTTACATCTATTTTGTATTTTCACTATAGAATTCTAACTATGATTCATGCCCAGGATAACAATACTTATCTTAGAATTATTATTAAGATGTCTTCAATAATGTATACTTTAGCTACACTTGTGGTATCATAGCATAAAGTATAGAGAACTTGAATCAGTATGGCATACAGCTGAAACTAATATTATGTCAACTACACACAAATAAAAAATTAAATAAAATTTAAAAATAAGTGTTATGCTTATTAATCAACTGATAATATGGGAAGACACTTCTATGAAAAAAACTCTGAGTTCCTCAACTTATTCATTAAAAAACTACAATGTTTCTCGCTTTTGTGTGTCCCCTCATTGTGAGAATATGGATGTGATATTCTCTGTACCTGTTTACATGCTGCTGAAATTGAAATTTGAATCAAATGATCTCTTAAGGCACCTGGGTGGCTCAGTCGTTGAGCGTCTGCCTTCAGCTCAGGTCATGATCCCAGGGTCCTGGGATTGAGCCCCACATTGGGCTCCCTGCTTGGCGGGAAGCCTGCTTCTCCCTCTCCTACTCCCCCTGCTTGTGTTCCTGCTCTTGCTATCTCTCTCTCTGTCAAATAAATAAATAAAATATTTTTAAAAAATGATCTTTTAAGTCATTATCCATGTCTCAGGATAAAAAAAAAAAACTGATTACATTTTAATCACACTGCATATCTTTTATGTTACAGTTGGCATTGCAAATTATTCAATAAATTACCATTTATTTGCACCTATTATGCAATGTCTCAAGCAGAAAAATAAAAATATAAGTATTTTCTCTTCCTTAAAAGTACACAAATTCTAGGGGACCAATAAGTAAATAGATAACATGAACACCATGCGATATGCTAAAATAGAGATACAAATAAAGTACATTGAGAAAAATTCCACATGGAATCTCCTAGAAGAAGCTTTTAAAAATCCAGACAAGTAAATATTATTATTTCCACTTCTAACATTTCTCAGCAAAGTGGTTTGAATGATAGTAAGGGAGTAGAAGACAATTCATGCTATAAATGCATTAAGATTTGCTATTCTGGAAATATGTTGTAGACTACTTCACTTTACTGCTCATATAACTTTGATTATTTTTAAAATCTCTTTCCTCTCTGTCCTTTTTCCTTGTTCTTCCACTATTTCCTTTTCTCCTCTTTTCCTTTCTCTTTATTTTTTAAATATGGCAAAAGCAGTAGCTTTTGCTCTCAGTGTTAGAAATCTTGCTGACTCTTCAACAAGACCATTAAGTTATTCCAACAAATTTTGACTTGGGTAAATAATTTTACCATCTTTATTATTATTTTTTCCTTGTTTTACAACCATGTAATGTAGTCAAAAGGAAATTAAATCCTGATTTTTGGAAACATTTTTTTCTCAAGTGTGTAAATAGATGAGTAATCACCACAGGACCCAATTAAATATTGCAATTACTTATTGCAATAAAAGGCCTCCAGGCTCCACTATTGTAATAAGAACTTTAACAAATTTGTAACTTAATAAGTATTTGCATACATAAAGTCCTGGAAAAGTTTTTTTGAGTAGAATAACCCAAAATAACTAATAAAATCATCATCATATCTGGGTGGTGAGAACAGTAGAAAATGAATAAATTTACTATTTTATGAAAGGTAAATGTTGGGTTTTTTTTGGTCTGTTAGAGAATAAATTATGCAAATCTAGTATTATCTACCAGGTAGCAGTAAATGTTTTAAATAATAAATCAGACTATATTGATTTTTTACCCACTCCATACCAAAAAATAATTTAAGGTAAGAAAAATTTTCTGTAAAAAAAAAGAAAAATATATTTATTTTATATACTTACATCTTTTATATTCTCTATAGTTCCTGGCATGAGTTTAACCTGATAGTAGGATTACATTTAAAGAAAAAATTGTGTCAGATAAGACTTAGAGATTATTCTGCACTATTCCCTCATAGTACTATGATGGAAAATTAGGACAATAGAAAACAAAAATATTATCCATGACTTTTATTAGAGGCAAAACAAGAATGAAAACATAATACTATTGACTTCTTTTTTTTTTTTTTTAAGATTTCATTTATTTATTTGACAGAGAGAGAGAAGAGCAGGGGGAGCAGCAGAGGGAGAGGGAGAAACAGGCTCTCTGCAGAGCAGAGCCCAACATGGGACTCGATCCCATGACCCTGAGATCATAACCTGAGCCAAAGGCAGACGCTGAACCGACTGAGCCACCCAGGTTCCCCCTATTGGCTTATTTCTTGAATTATTTTAATTTTATGCATATTTTGTACATAGATTATTAATACTGAATATATTATATTCCACATATAGTATTACCATATAGGAGTGAAAAATTTATGTTGTACTAAATGTGTTTCTTGAACATTCCAACTCCCTCTCAGAGCTTTTGCACTTGTTCCCTCATCATGGGACACTCATTTAATGCTCAGCTATTCACATGATCTCCTGTCTCACTGAGATTTTTTGTTGTGCTTTTTTCCATTCAATTCTGTAAATATTTTACATTAAATATATATATATATATATAATATTTATAGAGATTATTGTGCATACATCTTTAAAAAAACTCCCTTAATCAACCATTTTACTTGTATATTTTTCCTTTTGTTGCTTATGGTTTTGATGTCATATCCAAAAAGCTGTCACCAAGACCAATGTCAAGGAAATTTTTTCCTATGTTTTTTGTCTAAGAATTTTATGATTTCAGGTCTTACACTTAGGTATTTAATCAATTTCAAGTTAACTTTTGTGAGTGCATAATACAGGGGTTTAATTCTTTTGCATGCAAATATTCAGTTTTCCAAACCCCATTTATTGAAGGGAATATCTTTCCCCTATTGAGTATTCTTGACTCATTCCTCAAATATTAGTTCACTACATATGTGTGGGTTTACTTCTGGGCTTTCAATCCTTATCAATTGGTATGTGAGTCTATTTTTACATCAGTGACATACTGTTTTAGTTACTATTGCTTTGCAGCATAGTTTGAAATCAAGAATTATGATACTTATAGCTTTGTTCTTCTTTCTCACTATTGCTTTAGCTATTCAGGCACTTTGCAGTTCCATACAAATTTTAAGATTATTTTTTATATTTCTGTAGAAAAATGTTATTGGAATTTTGATATTTTGCATTGAATCTATAGATGACTTCGGGAACTATGGATATTTCAGCAATATTAATTCTTCCAATCCACAAATACAGGGTGGCTTTCCATTTATTTGTCTCTTTCTCAGTTTCTTTTATCAATGTCTTATAGTTTTCGGTGTATGGGTTTTTTACCTCTTTTGTTAAATTTATACCTAAATATTTTATTGTGTTTTTTTTGTTTTTTTTTTATTTGACAGAGAGAGACATAGCGAGAGCAGGAACACAAGCAGGGGGAGTGGGAGAGGGAGAAGCAGGCTTCCCGCAGAGCAGGGAGCCCGATGTGGGGCTCGATCCCAGGACCCTGGGATCATGACCTAAGCCGAAGGCAGACGCTTAACAACTGAGCCACCCAGGTGCCCCTATTTTATTGTTTTTAATGTTATTGTGAATGGGGTTGTTTTATTTCTTTTTCAGATATTTTGTTGTTAGTGTATGGAAATGCAACTGATTTTTGTATGTTCATTTTATATCCTTCAACTTCATTAAGTTTATTTATTAGTTCTAACAGTTTTAGATGGAGTCATTAGGGTTTACTAAATATAAAATGCTATCACCGGCAGAGACCATTTTACTTCTTCCTTTACAATTTGGATGCTCGCTCTTTCTTCCTTCCTTCCTTCCTTCCTTCCTTCCTTCCTTCCTTCCTTCCTTCTTTCCTTCTTTCCTTCCTTTCTCTTCTCCTTTCCTCCTCCTCCTTCTTCTTCTTTCACTTTAGTGAATACACACACTTTTTTTTTATTAGGAAGAAGAATGTGTGCCAAGACATTATCTAGTAATTCTTTTTTTTTTTAAAGTCATTTCTGACCAAATGGTGTTTGAATTCATAACCCCAAGATCAAGAATCACAAGCTCTACTGACTGAGCCAGCCAGGTGCCCCTATTCATTCTTATGATTAGAAATTATGAATTTATCACAAATATTGGTAATTCCTTTAAAATAAATATGGAATTTAAAAAATGAACATGTTTTAATTTTGTCCTGTGTCTTTAAACATAATTTTCCTAAGACTGGTGTGCAAAGAAGTATGCAGTTATAATAGTTTTATTTCAAAAATCATACTTTTAAGGCATGTATATTCTTTCTTAGCTTTTGTTTAGAGACTGGCAATGTCTCTGCTGTTAACAAAGAATTTCAAAAGTGTATTGTTGTATGAAAAAATTATAGATACAGAAAAATATGATTTTTATTTTGCTAAGTCTCATTTAGGTTTTCCAGAAATGCCATATGTACAAAGTAATGAAGGAAAGACCACCCAAAGGCCTCTAAATACATACCACTTTCAATAAATTTTACAACCACTGCTCAGTGACACAAGTTGTCATTCATAGTATTCAATATATTCAGTTTCTTGTGATGCAAATGTCCTTATAGCATTCACAGACACAAAGATGAGTCCTCATTGACAAAGTACGATAGTAAATCTCATTTTATTTTTATAACACTTTAGAGTTTGTAATTTGATTTTATATATCTTACATCATTTGATAAGAAATTTCCTTTTTTTAAGGAAACTGATTCTCTCTCTCTCCCTCCCCCACTTTCTCTCTCTCTCTTTCTCTCTCTTCCTTTTTCTTTCACCCTTCTCTTCTTTCCCCCTGCATCATGTTCATATATGTTAAGATTGTGCCTATGAATTTCAGCTGAAAAATTCCCAGAACTATTCTTTAATACCATGCAGAACATTCTTTAAAGTTGAATAAATACATTTGTATGGTATTGGAATACAAATGAGTGACATTTCTGATACTTTGCCAATGTGATAGAATGTAATATTTACTGAAAGCTGCCTTCTTCTAACATTATAAGCACAATAACTAAAATGGAAATGGAAGCAGAATGATTAAGTCAGTTCTGGTTCTTATGGCAATTTAGGCAACTCCTTCTATTTCCTATGTATTGATGTAAATATAGCTTACTTTGTCTTGTGGGCCTTATCACAGAAACAACTTTTTGACAGTGTGCAATGACATTTTTGACTTGTTTAAAAATAATCAGAATTGCTATATTAATATTTTCTGTAAATAAAATTTGTCTCTTTTTAATAAAAATATATCATATAAACTACTAAAAAAAACCCTACCACCCAAGTTCCTGTCTTAATTACCTCCTTAAATTATTCAGTCCTGGGCACCTGGGTGGCTCAGTTGGTTAAGCGACTGCCTTCAGCTCAGGTCATGATCCTGGAGTCCCGGGATCGAGTCCCGCATCGGGCTCCCTGCTTGGCAGGGAGCCTGCTTCTGCCTCTGACCCTCCCCCCTCTCATGTGCTCTCTCTCTCTCTCATTCTCTCTGTCTCGAATAAATAAATAAATAAAATCTTAAAAAAAATAAAAATAAATAAAAAATTATTCAGTCCTCTAGAATTTCATAGAGAAAGAATGAGAAAAAAGTTCTGTTTGGTAGAAATATGTTTTTTTTTTTTCCTTTTCATTGAAGTCCATTCATCTCATAGAGTTAACTTTTTCTTAATGTGTTTTATGTTATGATAAGACTGATGACTCCATTTATAAACAGACACATATTATGAATGCATATTTAAGTCTAAATTGACAACTAACACTCTATGATATTTTGTTGAACTTTTTCAGAGACCTTACTATATTTGGGATTTTTTTTCTTTACTGAATTCAGTTTTTAACTAATCAATATCTTTTGTAATAGACTCCTATCTGATTTCATATATGAGCTTGATACATCCTAAATTACCAAGACTAAGTCAATCTTATCAGCAAATTACTCTGAAAAACAAAGAAACTTTACTTATATTAATCCATTGCTCAAAAAATTTGGATGGTTTCACATCAGAGAAACCTTCCCTAGAAGTCAAACTAAACTCTTGGAGTCCAAGACCCCCTGCAATCAGGCTCCAACTAATCTTTCAACATTCATTCCATCACACTCCATTAGACAAACCCTCAGGTCACTCTGCTTTCTCAAAAACAGACATTCCAGATAAAATTTTTGTGACTCTTTTATATTTCTAACCATATCAAGTTTTTACAAAACCTATCAGGTCATTTTGCATGAAAATCCACTGGAAATATTAAACAATTGTGCAGAAAAAAATGAAGATTTTTTTTTGTCTTTATGGGTCATTTCTCTTATGAGTTACTCAATTATGCTTGCCTACTACCAATGATATTAGCATATTTACTAGACAGATTACTTATGAGTGAAAGTATTTGATATCCTTATTATCTGCCCCAGATATTGGGATCAAATCCACACTCAACAACACATGGTTTGAGCTCAGAGTCTTTACTGTAATTGGAAAATACATGGTCTGCTTGCCAAAAACTAAGGAGCCTCTGACTATGTGATGTGATTTATTGAGTATTTAATCCCATATCTTACCGCTGAAGAGCTTCAAATTCCCTTCATTAGTATAAATTTATTGGGAGTTGGAATTTTAGTTTCCCTATTTATGTGTTCCCAGATCTTGCTCAGTATTTGTCATATAGCACTTAGCCAACACATATTTGTTAATAAAGTTCTCCTAAGGTGTTCAAATCTGCATATGCATTTCAACTAGATTTAGTCATTATTGCCTAAACTGGTTAAACTTGAAACTAATATATCCTCCCTGGCCAAGGTTACTAGGAAAGAGGATAGCTAAGTGTTCATGAAAGTTAGAAGAGGGACAGCTCTGGGGTGCCTGGGTGGCTCGGTCGGTTAAACGTCTGCCTTCTGCTCAGGTCGTGGGGCTCCCTGCTCAGTGGGGAGTCTGCTTGTCCCTCTCCCCCTGCCTTTTCCTCTCTTGCTCTCTCTCTCAAATAAATAAAATCTTTAAAAGAAAACCAAAAAACAAAGAAGGACAGATCTACATTATGGAAATTTCTAGGAGGTCATATGTTGGGGTGGGGGGACTTTATAAAGCAAAGCAAGGGGGGCTGAGAATAAAATATGTAGCCTTGCTACAGTGGGAAGATGCTGGGTTCCTATATAGAAGTTGGAGAGTAAAAAGGAAAAACTAAAATTGTAACTGTGCTATGAACTGAATTGTGTCCACCCAAAATTCATATGTTTAAGCCCTAACCCCTAATAGGACTGTATTTGGAGATAGGGCCTTTATGGAAGTAATTAAGGTTCACTGAGGTCCTAAGGGTAGGCCTCTGATCTGATAGCATTAGTGTCCTTGTAAGGAGAGACATCAGAGACTCTTTATCTCTCTGCCATTTGAGGACCGTGTGGGAGGGCAGCCGCCTGCGGGCCTGGAAGAGGGCTGGCACTAAAACCCAAACATACTGGCATCCAAGTCCTGGACTTCTGGCCTCCAGAACCGTGTGAAAATAAATTTCTATGCCAAAGCCACCTTGTCTATGATATTTTGTTATGTCAGCCAGAGTTGTCTAAGACAGAGTGTAACAAAAGCCAAAGAGGTTGACGAGAAAACATACCAGTTTAAATACATTTATTTACCTCAAATGCCTTCCAAAATGGATACATTCACAAAGAAAAAACAAAAACAAAAACAAAAACAAACAGGAAATACCGAAACTGGTTGCAGGAAAGAAAGCTGCAGTGCTGGCTACGTTTCAAAAGCTCTGCCGCTGAAGACAATGAGAGAAAACACCCTGACGTGGGGAGGACGAAGAGATACCTCAAGGAGGCTGCTTAAAGCAGGTGTGTGCACTGGGGAGGAGGTATTTGAACAGAAGGCAGCCCTGCCCCATTGTGAGAAAATAAAAATAGGGAAGGGGTTGTTGGAATTTTGCTTCTGCTTCCTCCCACTCTGCGTGGGACCAACAGTGCCAGAATCCACACTAGCAGTGACTCAGATCTCTGGTGCAGGTTTTCTCTGGAGTAAAATCACAGCAACACAAAACCACGGGTGGATAGGGAGGTGAGAAAAGCAGATGCTGGGGGTCTAACACGCCTTGGACGTGGTCTGCACCACCTGTCCCTTATACGCGCCTCCAAGGCTGGTAAACAAGAGTAGGGGGTGCCTCCTTTTCGTTCTGCATCTCTTTGCTTAGCTAGGGATAACCTCTTCATCTGAGGAGTTGCTAAGAAATGATTAACTGTGGCTTCCTGGTGTTGGTGCTTCCTGTGCTTCAGCTTTTTTTTTTTTTTTTAAGATTTTATTTATTTATTTGACACAGAGAGGGAGAGAGAGGCATCACAAGTGGGGGGCAGGGGGCAGAAGGAGAGGGAGAAGCAGGCTCCCGGCCGAGCAGAGAGCCCGATGCGGGACTCGATTCCAAGACCCTGGGATCATGACCCGAGCCGAAGGCAGACGCTTAACTGACTGAGCCACCCAGGTGCCCTGTGCTTCAGCTTCTTCAGCCCAAACTTGGATCAGTCAGGGTTCAAATAGGAAAGGCCAGCACTTGCTATGGCACTAGGGAACAAGGGAATTATTTTAGGAATGGTACTTAGAACTGTTTTTGGAGGAGCTGGGAAGTGAAGATCTGATAGGAAGAACTGGAGAATCAAAGTCACTGACTCTGTCACACAGAAGTGGGGCTACAAAGGAGGAACATAGTTCAGAAATAGATCAGGGGCTGCTGTCACTGAGGGTCCTCAGCCAAGTGTCCTGCAATAGACCTAGAGCTATTGTTGCTCAGCAAATCCAACATGTTGAAAGAAGTTCTGAGAACAGAGCTGGGGGAGCAAGGGCAAGCTCTCCTCATATTTATCCACGAGGACGTCCAGAGAGTGATGGTGACTGCTTCACTCCCACCTTCCAAATCTTGCATAAATTCCCCTTTTGGCCAACTCTAATCTAGAACCATAGAAAGCAGAAAGTTCAGGGAAATGTAAGTTTGATTTAAGCAAATGGACAGAACACAAACCACCATGATACACTTCGGTCGAGGTCATTGGACTTGGCACAGCTTAGGCCATTACCTGCTTGAGTAGTAAATAAGCATCTAACACGTTGGTCAAATCTCACAAGTCAAAACAACCAGGAGTTTGTGGAGCACAACTATTTCAAATGAGCGACAGCAAGCTATGTTTTTATTTGAAAGAGAGAGTGAGAGAGAGTGAGTGCACACGAGCTGGGAGAGAGGAAGAAGGAGAGGCAGACTTCCCACTAAGCAGGAGTCCAATGCGGGGCTGAAACCCTGGACCCTGGGATCACGACCTGAGCCAAAGGCAGACGTTTAACCAACTGAGCCACCAAGGCACCTGAAAACTATGTTTGATTTCATCAAAACCATAAGTATTTGATTAGAAGGACTAAGAATTCAAAAATAAGCCAAATAAACATGCAAAAAAAGGCTAAGGAAGTTATCAGCAATATGAAACTAGAAAAAGGAAATAGAAAAATAAAGAACACGCATACTACTAAGCTGAAAAAAATCATGGTTGAATCAAAGAACACATTTGTTAGACTAAATAGAGTAGAAGAAGAAAAAGAGTAAGTAGTGGAAAGACATGCCTGAAGAATAAATTTGGGTATTAGAAGGGGGATTGAAGTGATGCGTCGCTGAAGTATTTGTCGAATCAAGGCTACAATGTGTTTTAATATAATGAGAGAGAATCTGAAGAAATGTGTTGGCCATCTCAGACTTCTCCATAATTTATCTGTATCTCACCATTACCTGTGCCCTTATAAATTATTAGCAAAACTTGACTTCCAACTCGTGGGTCTCATTTAGCAATCCTGTACTTTATGGTGTCTTGTAATAAGCTTTTTTATTATTCGTTGACTTAAACATATATATATATATATATTTACCACATACATATGTATTAAAGTAATGTATAAGGAAGTATGTGCATATATATGTACAATTGACCCTTGAATAACGTGGGGGGGAGGGACACCAACCTTTTCTCTGCACAGTTGAAAATTCAAGGATAACTTTTGACTCCCCCAAAATCTTTAAATACTGTTGAATGTATGACACTGACAACAAAAAATGTTCGATTAACACATATTTTTGTTATTTATATTATGTACTGTATTACAATAAAATAAGCTAGAGAAGAGGAAATGTTATTAAGAAAAACTGTAAGGAAGAAAAACAACCCTGTACTCTATTTATCAGAAAAAATCCACCTAGAAATGGACCGACACAGTTCAAAGCCTTGTTGTTCCCTGGTCAACTGTACTACTTTAATAAAAACTAAGTAACTATCAAAAACAGTCGGCATTATACCTACAACTTGAAAGTCTTGGGATATTAAGTGAGAAAAGCAAATTCCAAACCAATGTATTTAGTGCATACCAAATTTGGGGAAAAAAACCTATATGTGAATATTCTTATGCATGTGAGTACCCTTATACACTTCATATATTCATTAAAAATTTCTGTAAGTATAAACATCTATCTTACTGTTATAAGTCATGGGTTTAGGGGGAAGAAAAATAACTTTTCATTTTAACTTTAAATACTTTGATATTATTTGAATTATTTATTTATAAGTTATTTATATTTGAGAGCATTTTTATATGCAAACCAACAAAACAGAACAAACAAAACCTACAAAATTTAGGGTCAGAATTTCCAAGTTTCAGTTGTGTCTCATATGGAGACACCTGCTGTGTGATTTTAGGCAAGGTGATGCTCCTCCATGATCATTTATTGTAATTCTTGCCTTAAAACTTTTTCGAGCGTTAATATATGTGTGCTTCGCAAATAACAAGGTAATACACCAGAAATGCTCATCTCTTTACAAAGTAAAAAGGAGGAGGAGGAATAATTCCTTTTTCTTGGATATTTTTGCTTATAGCCCTTGAGGGAGTTAGAATCGTCCCAAAAAGCAGATTTAAAAAAAAATAAAAAAGCAAATTAGTACAGTGCTAAAGCTATAGCTTTACTTGCCACCCACGACCAAGTGTTATTTGTGGAATTCCATTGTATAAGATTAACAAGAGAGAATACAGATGGGCAGAACATGCAATTTTATATAGATCCAAAAAATGAAAAATACCTATGAATCTCAAGCCTACTTAACTTCATTCAAGATTATTTTACACTTGGGCAGATCTGAGTGGATCAAGGGGTAGAGCCAGACCATGGAGACTCTTCCCAATTGTCCCCTCTCTGTTAGAAGCCTATTTGCTGGCATTTCTGACATCAATCCTACCCTTAAAAATAGTCCCCGCCAGTGGAAATTAGGAAAGCGATTTTAACAGTAGAAATCAGCAAGCAAAACTCATCAATCAATAGCTCTTAAAGAGAGAAATATCATAATCATGGCAGGAAAAAATGGGAGTCAGACCCCTGAGGGCAGTAAGAGTTTTGTATAAAGATACATATGAGGACTTTGCAATAAGGACATCCTCGTGTACAACAATTATAGATTGGCTGTCATTGTCAACTCAGAGATGTCCCTACCTTGTGATCTTATAATAAGATCTCATTTACAACAGAAAGATATTCAAATCATGATGACTGATGAGTGAGAAATCCACTTTATTACTAGATGTCATCTCTCACAGGTTTTGGAAGTACTCCTGAGGATATTTATATTGGCCCATTAAACAGTTTGCCTTGCTGCACCAGGAAAGCAGAAATTCTCATGTGTTGACTTGTGCCAAATTTCGTAAATGCCAGCCTCTGGAAAGTCCACTGTTTAAGCTGCATCCACAGCAGCCATGGTGCCATCTGTCACATGGAAGTCAGCATATGCTGTTGGACCTGAATAAAAAAAACTGGCTATCCCCTGGTAGACTGCTTTCTTGAACAGCAATGCAGGTTTCTGCTGATTGACTCAGGCCTGGGTGGCTTCTATCCCACCAAAGAGTTGGATAAACTTTCAGCGTTGAGCCCAGTCTATGAAAAACCAGACCAAAAGGCTCAGGACCATAAAAAGAATAAGTCAGGAGGAATAACTCTTAGGATTTACACATAGTCATTTTTCCCAAGGCACAGTAACAGTGAGCAGGTGCAGGGAGAATCGGGAATGAGGAGAAAATATGAACAGCATGTCCAGAAATCTATCGTTTTCCTGGATCTCTTATAATTTCCTTACATCCAAAATGTCAGGAAGACCCTACCTGACTTCCTGCCAATGGCTCTAGAACTCAGATGCATTTCAAAGTGGAGCTGGATGTTACTTTTTTTTTTTTAATTTTTTTATTCTTATATTATCCCCAATACATTGCATCATTAGTTTTAGATGTAGTGTTCCATGATTCATTGTTTGTGCATAACACCCAGTGCTCCATGCAGAACGTGCCCTCTTTAATACCCATCACCAGGCTAACCCATCCTCCCACCCCCGAGCTGGACGTTACTTTACCAAGAATCACTGTTTTTCCTGACAACTGAATAAAAGCACTTCCATTCCTGCAACTGCGAACACAATTGCCAGAAGGAAAAAAAGGATTCAATCGATGGGCCCACTGTTTCCTTTGCTGAATCTAGTTGACCTGATGCCCCCCCCACCACCAAACCTACTTTAAAACTTCCCATCCTTCAGAATAAGAAGAGAGGAAAGACATAGCCTCTCTCTTCCAGTCTTAAGTTACATTTTTGGCTTTAGGAAAAACCATCCCCAAAACTGATTCACAGTAGGGATTTACATGCATTTGCAAGAAAACCTGCTCTCAACACATTAGAGTGGATTTTTCACACAGGGACTCCATAGATGATTGCAAAAAGGTCAGGAAATTTACAATGGGGCTTAAGAGTCAGAATCCCTGGTCTATATCTTAGCTCATCATTTACTTATTAGCTATGTAAACTTGAGTAAAATCCTTGCCTTCTCTGTGCCTTGGATCTTAATCTAAGAGCAAAAGGGATGTTAGCAGTGTGGCACAGGGCTGTTGCGAAGATGAAATTCATTAATCAATTAAAGATGTAAAAAACACCACCTGCATACAGTAAATGCCCTATGAATAGTTTTTTTACTCTAGAGTAGGTTTGTTTCACAAGTCTGTCAGTTTTACCTATGGACACGTTGTAATAGTGGCCACCATAAGTATATCATACCACAAGTGGTGACAAAAGTGGAAGAAGAGATTAGACATGTTTTACAGAAAAAAGAAGAGTAGACAAAGACTTGACACGATTCTCGGGACAATATTGCCCAAATCTGGCACCTCTGGGTCACAGGAAGCATTTTCCCCTCAAAAACACTGCTTACATTTCTCCATCCCTTCAAAGACAGAGCTAAATTGTGGCACTTTAAAACTAAGATTGTTGCACAGCAAAAGAATAAAACATTATAATCTTATGTGTTTTGGTGGGGTGGGTGGGTGGTAGTTATTGTAGACTTTCCCTGAGAAAACTGATGGAGCCATCAATACATTTGGTAGCTCAAGTCTTGCTGAAGGGCTGTTCTGCTCACTAAAGATCTCCAAAAATAACTCTGGCAGAAGACTTCCAGAGACTTTTTCCTTTTTCTTCGTATCAGGCAACTCTTCCCAATTATTCTTTTGTGCTGTCATTTATAAACAGTGAATAGCTATGAAAGAAGAGCTTTTCAGCAAAGGAAAGCAGTGACATCCAACCCTTAGCTGCCACCTTCTATTTTCTGACTTCCTTCTTTGAGACAGTCATGAAACTGCCATGATTGAAACTATGAGAGTTTGGTGATCAGATTTCAGTAGGTCTCAGGAAAAGTTTATGAGTACTTTTATTCAGTTCTTTTATTGAATGATAAAATGTTTTATCTTCTTTTTTTTTTTTAAAGATTTTATTTATTTGACAGAGAGAGATACAGCGAGAGAGGGAACACAAGCAGAGGGAGTGGGAGAGGGAGAAGCAGGCTTCCCGCTGAGCAGGGAGCCTGATGCGGGGCTCGATCCCAGGACCTGGAATCATGACCCGAGCGGAAGGCAGCCGCTTAACGACTGAGCCACCCAGGCGCCCCAATAAAGTGTTTTATCTTCATTGTACAAAATGGAAAATGCAGAAGAGTGGATAGAAGAATTAAAAGTCACCTGCAGTCTTATAACCAGATGTAATCACTTCTAAAAAAAAGTGTGCACGTGTGTGTGTGTGTGTGTGTAAGAAAGTTTATTTGTCAACTCAGAGATGCATTATGTTCAATGAAGTACAACTAGATTAAAATTAGATTATAGATGATGGGTACATAGATAGATGAAGTAGATAATTGATAGACAAGTAGATAGAATACATTATATATGTAATATAAATGGGAAAAAGCAATTGGGATTATTCTAAAAACCATGTTAATATCATTTATTGGTATTCTACATATCATGAGGAGTTTTCCATGTATTTAGGCATGCTGTGAACACGATTTTTTAATAGCTACAAAAATGTTATCATATTACTACACCATTATTTATTTAACCTGAACTGAATTACAATATTTAATTTATAAAACTATTCCTCTATTGTTGAATGTTAAGTTGTTTCTATTATTTTTCAATCTTAATCTTAAAAGTCCTTTGAAGGACTTTCTAGAACATCAAACATAGTTTGATTCTTGATTATTTCCTTAAGAATAAAAATACTGATCAGAGGACCAAATTTCCCTCCAAAAATACTGATCAGAGGACCAAATTTCCCTCCAAAAAACGTGAACCAATTTTCATTTCACCACAAGTATATGAGAATCCCTAACTGTATTAATTACTAATTTTAGGCTTAGCCAATGAGAAAGGGGGGGACATATTATCTTATTGTTTTTTTAAATTGCATTTTAAAAATTATTGGTTGGGGCGCCTGGGTGGCTCAGTTGGTTAAGCGACTGCCTTCGGCTCAGGTCATGATCCTGGAGTCCCAGGATCGAGTCCCGCATCGGACTCCCTGCTCGGCAGGGAGTCTGCTTCTCCTTCTGACCCTCCCCCCTCTCATGCTCTCTCTCTCTATCTCATTCTCTCCCTCAAATAAATAAATAAAATCTTTAAAAAATTGAATAAATAAAAATAAAAATTATTGGTAAAGCTAAACATTTTTTTTGTTGTTTTAGTCCTTTGCTGTTTTTAAAAAATTTGAATGTCATTATACTTTATATTTGGAAGGGTTCTTCAAGCTTTTGAGAAAAATACAGGTTCAAAAATATTTTATTAATCAATTATCTATTAGTTTTATCTGTGATGACGTCTGATATATCAGCTTTAAAAGACCAGGTAAAACATTATTTATGTGTGCTTGGGCTATTCACCTCTGTTTTATAGTATTTGTATTATTTTTTTATAAAAATTGTTATTTAACATATTTTAAACCTCTGGAATTTGGGGGGGTAGTATATATTGTAACTAACAAAAATTTCCCAAATACCCACTGCTTCCTGCACCTTTTTATGACTAACCTGTCGGTATTACTAATATTTATGCGGTTGTCTTCAAGACTGCATATTCTGTTCCATTTACCTATCAGTGGATTTTTATGCAAACTGATTTTAAAATTACTCTATTTTACACTATATTTAAACATTTTGTTGGTAAATCCTATTTTATTATTTTTCAAAGTATCTTTATTTTCACTGATTTAACGGTACTAGTCACCATAGACTTGACAGTTCCCTGCTCCCTCTACTATACTAATTAATGATTACTCTGAAGTTGAGATATATTTTGACAAGTTCCAACAAAAACTCCTGTGGAGAAGTGATATATATTTTGTTACATCTATAAATTCATTTGGGAAAATTTGAAATTCCTACACTATTCAGTTTTTCTTATTGTGTCTAATTTATCACAAGTCAGTGTTCATTAGGACACATATCTATTGATGCCTATGGTCTACCAGACACTGCTCTAAATTTTGGGAAAACAGGAGTGGCAAAACAGATTAAAATCCCTGCCATCGAGGGTTTTACATTCTAAAGAGAACAGAAAGACAATGAAAAAACCAACAACAAGAACAGAGATTAAAACAGAGTTTTGTCAGAGTTTATAAAACCTGTAGATATAAACAAAGCAGGGTATGTCTGACAGGAAGTATGTTTGTGTGCTGGGTGATCAGGAGAGGCCTCAGTGAGGAAGTGCTATTTTAGCAGGGGGGCGTGAAGCTGGGAAAGGTGCAAGTCAGTCAACTATCTGGGGGCATGGCATTCTAGACAGAGGGAACAGCCAGTTCAAAAAATTTTTTTTGTAATGTAAGATTCCTTCAAGTTTTGTCTTCTTTGGATTCTCTCCAATCTTTTCTTGCAGTTACTTTAATGCGTTTCATATTTTTAATTGTTAAGACAAATGATATAATTATTGTATCAGTATTTTTATTATATCATCTAGGTTACTGCCATTTATAGAACACAAATAGACTTTCATACTTTCTATTTATTTGGGGGAGGGTATTAAAATGTGTTGGTCTTAAAACACTATTTCAAATAAATTTGCATGACATATAAATAAAAATGGTGGTTGTGCCCAGCCTTCCTTATCCTTTACACCTCAGAAATAGGAACTTACTATTGTTACCTATTTCTTTGGGTGGTCACGTTCATATTTCTAAATAATATACTTCAAGTACTATTTCCTGAGTTTTCAGTTCTAGCTACTTAAACACCTCCTCCCATCCCCATCCTTACACATACTTCTAACAGTGTCTTAAATACAGTCATTTTATGGTTTTTATTTTTTTTATTTTTATTTTTTATTTTTTTTTAAGATTTTATTTATTTATTTGACAGATAGAGAGCACAAGTAGGCAGAGAGGCAGGCAGAGGGAGAGGGAGAAGCAGACTCCCCGCCGAGCAGGGAGCCCGACGTGGGGCTCGATCCCAGGACTCCAGGATCATGACCTGAGCCGAAGGCAGCCGCTTAACCGATTGAGCCACCCAGGTGCCCCTATTTTTATTTTTTTTTAAAGATTTTATTTATTTATTCATGAGAGATAGAGAGAGAGAGAGGCAGAGGCAGAGAGAGAAGCAGGCTCCCCGCGGAGCAGGGAGCCCGATGCGGGACTCAATCCCAGGACCCTGGGATGATGACCTGAGCTGAAGGCAGATGGTTAACCGACTGAGCCACCCAGGTGTCCCCATTTTATGGTTTTTATTAAATCAATATTCTAGGGGCACCTGGGTGGCTCAGAGGGTTAAGCATTTGCCTTTGGCTCAGGTCATGATCTCCAGGTCCTGGGACCAAGCCCCATGTTGGGTTCCCGGCTCAGTGGGGAGTCTGCTTCTCCCACTCCCTCTGCCTCTCCCCTTGCTTGTGCTATGTCTCTCTCTCTCTCTCTCAAATGAATAAATAAAATCTTTTTTAAAAAATCAATATTCTGTGAGTTATAACTAATGAACTACTCTTCAGATCTATACGACTTAGTTATGATGACTAAATGTTTTTCTTGACTGACTTTTTTTGTTTGTGCGTTTTAGCCTGTGAATCGTCATCTCATTAATTTGTTTGTTCTTTTTTTCCATCTATACCCATCATGATTCCTTCTCTCCAAGGCTCCAATAAACCTTCAAAGTTCTTCTCAATACAATGAACACACTGGGAAATCTATCATTTTCATTTTATATTGGTTGTTTTCAAATTGCCTTCCTTGCTGAAATCTCTCCGGAGCTCGCTCTCCTCCTATTACAACCTAGATCGGTGGTGGGTCTTGTGATTTGAGGCAGTTGCCTCACTGTCTTTCTAGGATCTGTCTTCACCTTCCTCCTGGGGATTCAACTTCCCTCTTTCCTGCATTGAATCCTCTATATCCTTGATTTTATGACTTCCTCTTTCTTGGTTAACTCCATCTGGGGGAGGCTTACCTTCCAGTATCCAGGAGCCAGCAACCTGTGGGCCTGCCCACCAAATCTGATTCTCCCTCTATTTTTATACAACTCAGGAGCTAAAATAATTGTTACATTTTCAAATGTTTGAGGGAAAAGGAAAAATATTTCATGGCATACATGTGACAGTTTATGAAATTCAAATATCAGTATCCATAAATAAAGCTAATTGGAAAATAATCACACTCATTCATTTACATATTGTCTATAGATTATTTCACATTCCAAGGGCAGAGTCCAGTGACTGCAACACAGACTTGATGGTCCATACAAAATCTGAAATATTTATTATCTGGATCTTTATATAAAAAAAGTTGACCACTGTAATAGCCTAAGGGTGGGGCATGAGAAGAAATCATTTTGGAAGTTTTGCAATTGAAAATGTTTTTATGTTACCCTCATACCTAATTTATAGTTCAGCTAATTACATATTTTTAGGTTAAAATCACATTTATTTTCTCAAATTTTAGAAGTATTACCCATTGTCTTCTAGTGTCCAGGGCTATTGTTGAGAGGTCTAATAACATCTTAACTCTCTCTCCCACTTATTTTTCCTCTCTGAGTTCTTAAGTTATTAAGAGCTCTGAATTTTCAAAATAACATGTCTTGCTGTGGATCTGAATTTATTTGACTGAGTTCTCAGTGTTTTTTTTTTTTTAATCTAGTAATATATTTCCTTCAATTCTAGTGATCGCTGAAATATTTCTTTGATAATTTTCTCCCTTATATTTCCTCAGTTTTCTTTTACTGCAACTCTTTCATTCAGAAATTGGGCCTTCTGGGCTCACCTTTTATAGTTACTGCTTATTTTATCCTTCATCTCCTATTATTCCTTCCTTTATTTTTTGGTTATCTCTAGGATTTTACCTCAACTTTATTTTCCAATATTCCATTCCTATACACACACATAGAGTATATGTAAGTATATATAGTATACTGAATATGTTACTATTATCATTGGTTTAATGAAAACTTGTCTTTTATCTTTCTGTTCATTTTTTATGGCTTCACTCTTATACTCTAAGAAGACTAAGGATTACATGTATTTTTTGAGTTTTCCTCTACTCAGTTTTTGCCTTTTTTTCTTTTGCATAGTGGCCCTGTGTAACAAAGTATGCAAATATACATACCTATATTTACACAAATATTTTATTTAATATTTTATTTATTTGCTTGTATTTCTTTGTTTGCTGGTGTTGACCCACCATTTTTGTGGGTCCGGAACAGTTTAGCTGGTTGCCTCTGGCTTTGCATTCTCCAGGAGACTGCAATCAGGGTGTCAGTAGAAGCCACACACATCTCAAGACTGAACTGGAGGAGAACTCACCTCCAAGCTCTCTCCTGTAGTTGTTAGCAGGGCTCAGGACCCTGCATACTGGAGGTTGAAGCTATCAGTTCTTCACTACTTGGGCCTCTCCATAGGCTTGCATGCTTTCCTGGGGGGGAGAGGGAGAGAGAGAGAGAGAAAGAGTCCAAGACAGAAGCCATAATGCTTTTATGATTTTATAACTTTTATAATCTCAGAAGTAACATCCTATTACTTCTGCTATATTTTTTTCCTTTAGAAATGAGTCTCACTAATGCAAACCACCTTCAAGGGGAAAAACTAAGAAAGGACATAAACGTCAGGAGATGACAATCCCTGAAGACCATCTTAGACATTGCCTACAGGAGAAAGTTTGAGCTATACTTTTCCTTGTGGTTGCAATCTGTATCAAGTGATGACATCATGATTGTGCCTCACAGAAATGAATGTGGTAGTTTTCCCTCTTTTTCTTTGCCATAGAAAATTTTGCTTACTGGTTACTCTTTTTACTGAAATGTTTGAAACAACTAGCCCTCAAATACTCTAGGAATTTACTCATCGACTTTTTCCTCCCAGTTATACAATGATTGTTTGCCTAATCAAGGTAGGTCTTGCTCTTTGAATCAGTATCTCCCCCCACCCAGGATACTAATTGAATCATTGAGATTCTAAAATTTATTTGCATACATTAATTCATATGATGATTTATAATGTTATTATAATCTAACTCCTTCACAAACATGCTCCCACTTCCAAGATAAGTAACTTAGCATGATTCTATTGCCCTGCACTGTCCAAGACTGGACTTTATTATTCTTTTGTTCATTTGGAAATTATTCTTATAGTTTTATATTCAACTTTAATTTATTTTTTCAGCTTTATTGAGGTATAATTGACATAAAATTTTAAGATATTTGAAGTGTACATCATGATGAATTGATATATATATACATTACGATAGGATAATTAACACATTCATCACTTTACTTTTTTTTTTCTTCTTGGTGAGAGCATTTAAGTTCTATGATCTTAGCAAATTTCAATTATACAATACAACGTTACCAACTCTAGCCACCATGATATACAGATTAGATCCTTAGACCTTATTCATTTGATAGCTGGAAGTCTGTAACTGGGAAAGCGACATACAAGTTCTAAAATCTGCTCTGATGGAGACCATGTTAAGCAAGGTCTGGTAAGACCTAAAGATCTTACCTTCTGAGAATAGTGAAACTGACCCCTTAGACTTCGTGGGTGAGTTGCTTGATAAACACATGAAGAGCATGGACTATCTGGAATACCATCTTGGCTTTCAGAAGAAATCAGCAGAAGGAATAGCAGGAAGGCCTGTCTGAAAGACCTGCTGAAGTGTCAGGTGAAGAGAGTTAACTTCTGAAGACAACACCATAAGTCTTCCCATTGTAGTTGGCCCTCATTTAAGTTACTTAAAGAGCTTTGATCTCCATTTGCCAGAAGACTACTTTCCTTTTTATCTAGTGTCCTAATTCTCATTGTTATGCATGCAAATAAATCAGCTTTGCATTATAAAATATATACGAATTTATATAAACATATACAATATATATTGTATATAGAAATATATATGTCTGTAGAAATACCCTTGAGGGCATTATGCTAAATGAAATAAATCAGACAGAGAAAAATACTGCATGGTATTACTTACATGGGGAATCTTAAAAAAAAAAAAAAAAGTCAAATTCAGAGAAACAAGTAGAAAATTAGTTACCAGGGTCTGAGGGGTAGAAGAATTAGGGAGAAGGTGGTAAAAAGGTACATATACAATAAATATAATTTTAACATTATAATATAATTTATTTCTGAATTTTGTAATATTTCAATAATTATATTGAGTTTATTGTTTTATCATCAAACTTACAATTTTATTTATTTATTTATTTTTGTAATTTACAACAGCTTACTAGTATTAGTATTCCATGCTTGTCCCTTGTAAAGCAGTTCCCCAAATTTTGAGTTCTTAATGTTAATTTGTTCTGTACAGAATACAAATACAGATTCAAGTATCTTTTTTTCAAGATGGTAATCACATGATATAGTTCTGAACCTGTATTTCTGAGAAAATCAATATGTAGTCTTTAAATATTAATCAAAACTTGCATGAATATAAAATTCTCAAATAGCATATATCTATGTGTGTATATATATATTACCATGAAGTGTTTCAGAGATTTTAAACCAATATGAAATTTAATCCTTTCATAAATATATTATTTTGTTTTGTTCTATTTTTATTTGAATGTAGGATTTTCTACATTTAGTTGAATGTAGTTGAATTTGTACATGGTTGGACTAGGTGAGAATCATTTGATTGATTACACCAGTTTCATAATAAAACCATTCAGATAGTAGATCTCTGTTATTGTTTTTTTCCAGAAAATTTTCTTTAGTTAATTCTAATGGGTATTGATTCTTTTTCTTTGAGCTCCTGGAACTCTTAAACTGGATCACTAGGCTTTGTCTCCCATACTTATCAATTTATCTCTCATATTTTTAATCTTGTTTTTTCCTCTTCTACATTATACAGTTCTTCCTCAAATTTGTCTTTTAAAATGATATAATGATCCAATAGATTAATTTCATTTTTCACTGCCTCCATTGGAAATTTTTAATTTAATTTACGTTTTTAGATTCCTCACAATATAACTCTCAATAAACTCACATTCTTTGTCAATCCTCTACTTTCTGGTAATTTCTGTTTATAGGGAATAGGTCTTTTAAGGATTCTAAATAACTGTTCTAAGATTCACATCTATTTATTAGACCACCTAAAGGTCTATTTTTCCTTAGAGTTTTTAGTATGAAATTGTCTTTTCTTTACTCTGAAGAACTTTTTATATATGCCCCATATTGATTTTTATTGTTAATCTTTCCTGGATGAGGAGAGATATATACAGGCATGATCTTTGCCAACCAAAAGGAGATGTAAACTGCCCATATGGTATTTATTGCCCATAGGGTTGCTGGTTGAATCATCTTCCTTATCTGTATCTAGAAAGCTGACTGGTACAAACACCTCTTGACATAACTCCCAGCATTGAACAAAATTAAATAGTGTGAGTTTTCTCTGCTCTAATACCAGCATGTTTTTGTGATAATTTGAAAAATAATGAAGGAAAAAAAACCTGCATTTTCTAGAAAATAAATTTCTCTTATAAAAGCCTCCACTTGTATCAAAACATCCTTTCTTGTGAAATCTGTACATCCTGGGATTCACTGCATCATGCCCACTCATCCTGGAAGATCTACTCTTCCTTTGTAATGTCTCAATGCCTGAGACATTGATCACATTGTGTGCATCCTTCTATGACTCTGGGGAAGTGGAATGATATATGTGTAACCTCTCTCTTTGTCTATGTCTCAGAACTGCTTTCAAACATGTGCAGTGTTGTTAGCCAAAATATTTTTCATGTTCTGGCAATGAGTTGTCAGCCAGTCTTAGTTTCCAATGTTTTGAGTTTTATACTTTCTATGTCTTGATAACTATTTAGCATAAAGAGGCTAAGTCTGAGAGCTAATAAGACAGTACCTTAAACTGAAAATTTAGATTTAAATCTAATATCTAAATATCTCTACCATTGTTGATGAAAATGCATATATATGTGTATATATATATACACATATATACATATACACACACACACATATATATATATACTCATTTGGAACCAATATTGATTTTCCTCAAGAATAAGAAAGTCTATTTTTGGTGTGACAGCCTGTGTTTCATAGATGCTCATCCAGATTGCAATTTATTTATTTATTTATTTTTAAAGGTGACATTGTTTCTTCTTAGCATAACAATTTCTCTAATTTCTGTCCCACTAGGAATAGTAAAATAGATGCATCTAAATAGAAAAGTGTTTGGCTTTTTTCACTATAACACATTATCATTTTTATTTCTCAGCCCCCTACTCCAAATTTTAACAGTTAATTAGCACATCATATTACTTGTGAAGAGGAAAGCATTATTTAGTATGACAGGTGGCTGGGTCCCAAGTCATTAGAAACTTAATATCATTTCTTTTGAAGAACAAAAAGTAATAGATAAAATATGCAAATGATAATGCCAGTTTAGGATTCCATTTCTGAGATTTTTTAAAAATCAAAATGCACTTATAAAATGTAATCTTAGAAAAAGTTTGTCTAAATTTAGCATTCAAGCACTTAGCACAATGTTAAGCTATAATTATTATTATGAGTATTATTTCAAATTTTGTATATTCACATTGGTCAAAAAATATAATACAAGCAACTTGAAAGTTAAATTCCTAAAAATCATGTATGTTTTAAACCTTATCTACAATCATCGATGTTTTTAGTGCCTTAGTAATGTGCTTTAAAATAAAGTGTACTATAGAGAAATTAGGAAACAACTGATATTGGGGTGCCTGAGTGGCTCAGGTGGCTAAGTGTCTGCCTTTGGCTCAGGTCATGATCCCAGGGTCCTGGGATAGAGTCCTGCATCGGGCTCCCTGCTAGGCGGGGATCCTGCTTCTCCCTCTGCCTCTGCCTCTCTCTCTCTCTGACTCTCATGAATAAATAAATAAAACATTAAAAAAAAAGAAAACTACTGATATCAAGGTCAAAAATTAGTTATTTGGTAATATCAATTTATTGACACAATGTGCAGTTCTACTGTCTTAAAATATACCTATGCCTACAAGGTTCCTGCCAGTAACTTTCTACAGTTGAGGAAACTGCCCTGATTTCCATTGACATTGAATAGCTTTCCCCAGGCAAATACCTGCAGACAATCATCTGTTGATGCCTGTCTATAGGCAGAGGAAAGCTTTAGAACAGTAGCAATGTAAAATCAATTATTCCCTTGACTGTTACAGGAAGGACATTACAGAACACAGAAGAATATTAGCTTCCATTTACACAGTTCTTTTCATTCCAAAGACTTTTGCAAACATGTCATTGATTTTTAATATAATTTAGAAGACAAATTAGTCAATATCTTGCTAAACTCTAGGTTGAATATCGTACTTCCTGGTATATTAGATTTTCTCAGTTCTAACAAGCCAAACTCCATTTATTAAGCACTCAGCATGCACTGAGCACTGTGCTCGGTCCAATGGGTCTACACAACATAAATTTTTATGAATAGTTTTGAAGTTAGAAAGAATTGCGATAGAATCCTGTCTTTGCCTTTTGGCTGCGTCCTTTTGCCAAATTATATAATCTTAAGAGTTAGATTCTTTAGCATAAAGTGGAAGTATATTGTTTAATTCCTTGAATGGTTATGATTAAATTTTATAATCTATTTTAAGGTCTCGGTCCAGTAGCCCAGTAATCACTCTTAGAAAAAGCAGTGAATGAACACAAGTCATTATTATTACTGAAGTATCAAAAATCTCTTAGTATCAACTATGAAGATGCTGTTAAATAGCTATTACTATTCTTCCTATCTGCCAGGTTCTTAAAATATTCCAAAGGAAAAACCCAGAGAAATGTATCTCAAAGTTCCTTAGTAAACATTAAAATAGATTACAAACCTGGACTGAGATTGAGAAAGAATTTGTAAATTTATTCTTGTATGATTCCTTTATTAGATGGTATTTTCAATGCCATTGAAACATTTATGGAAAAGTATGTTTTAAAGCAGAATTCACTGAATGAGACAGGTAACTACACAAATTTAAATCTCTGAGATTTCCATTAAGGGAGGAAAATATACATATTTTAAAAAAGATATTTCTCATTCATGATATAGCCGAGAAAACGAGAGAGTGATTATAATTATTAAGAGTCATGAAATTAGCAAAATGGTATCACCAAAAGCGAGTTTGCATCAGAAATACTTTAAAGGGTGAAAATGATACCATTAGCTAAGCGAGATATTAATCCTATACAGTCTCTAGAAACAGTCTTGGGAAATGTTTATTAAAAGCTAACTGAAGTACAAGACCAAGGCCAGTAAAACTCATAAAAAAGATACTGATAGTGCTTATATGTTCCTTTATGTAAATTTTGCTTAAATGTTATTTTCTCTATATACATTTTCATCAAAACTATATTTAATAATAGTAATAGACCAGAAATGCACAAAATAATTACTTTAACATGCATAAATTATTTTTACTTTTCTAATACTCTTTGTGAATAATGAAAATAATGAGCCTAATGTACTGTAACATTCAGAAATTTCTACCTGTCAAAAGATTTCCATTAAGATAGACATGCTTCAAAGTAGTTTAACCAGCCTTGAGGAGACATGATTTACAAAACCATCTTTATTAGATGCATAAGTAAAATTTATTATCTTTAAAATGCAACATAAGTAACTAATGTTGATTAGATTTTGGGAAATAAAATGATTTTTTTTTCATTCTCAGTTTAGAACTAAGTGAAAAATAAAACATATGGGAGACCCACAAAGAGGAATGGGGATGTCAACTTCTAACTGGTAAGTAACTTTGGAGGTATGTGTTTAGACCTATTGTTCAAACTGCTTGATAGCAAAAACAATTCTACAGAAAACACTCTTACCCATTATTCCACCTTATCCGTTATCTTTTAATAGGTTAACTCCACTAAATCAAGAAATCTAGACCAATATGAAACAAGTATAGAAAGCTGGATAGCCCCAAGGAAGGCATATTTCTGAAAACTCATCACAGGTATGGAAGATAATAGAAAAGAAAAAACCTGCCAAAGCCTGGGGCCAAAGGTCACAGAGAACAGTGGGCAAACAGTGGATTCTTCTCTCTCCCAGAGAGAAGAATCAGGGGTTAATCAAAGTACCTACTACCTCATCCCTAGATCAGAGACTGTACCATGTTTTCCCAGTGGGATTTAAAAGTTACTATGGATTTATGACTGTGGTATGTTTTCTTTCCTTCTTTCTGAATGAAAGTGTTCATTGAAATTTTCCCATCCTAGTCTAATCACTGAATACATGGTGTACAAAGGGAGATAACACAATGGAGCTACAACTGACTTGATGTAGAGACTGTTGTATGACCAAATGTTCTAGACTTCTGAGCTGGATGCAGTGATGGGATAGAAAGAGTTGTCTCTCATGGGGAGGGGATGAATGTGTTCTTTCATGGTGATAAGGTAGAAAAGGGATACTTCATGGTCAGAATTGTTACTAGTTCTGACCAATGGATCATGAGTGGAAGTGACAAGTGTCACTTCTAGGCTGAAGCAATGAAAAGACTTCACCAGAACCAGGCTCTGTGTTCCTTTCCTGAAGCACCTCTGGACCACTTGAGCTGAGATCATGGAGGCCCAAGATAGACAAACAAATTCTTGAATTGCAACTTATAAGGAGCTGTCCTAGAGAGTCTCAAACTCTTTCAGAATTTCATTGAATGAAAAACAAACCTCTATTAAGTTAAAACTCTGAAATTTGGTGATTTAATTTTTGTTATTGTAGCTATAAATTTTATCTTATCTGATTTATCTCTATATCACATATATAATATATATCATTATTTAATGTAAATATTAAATAAAATTAAGCTTATACATATAAAAAGATGCATCATTGGGAAACACCTATAAATTGGGAATTTCACTGATTTTTTGCAAGAGCCATTCTTGTAGAAGTCTTGTTACCTGGGAACAATATGTTGGGGGAAGAAACTTATACAAGCAAGCAAGATGTCAGGACTAAGGGACTTCTACAAATAAGCTTGCTATCTGGGAATAAGATGTCAGGGTAGGAACTTCTGCAAACAAGCTTGGGATAAGTATTATATATTCATTGGGGCATTAGTTTTACAAATATATCTATTACTTACTTAGATAACATTTTTAAGTATTTAAGTAAAGTATGTTTAAATTGTTGTGTGTGTGAATGATCCATTACTTTTAGGCTAAAATAAATAGATATGTTTCTACAATTAGTTGGCCATATAATTTATTCTCCAAGCCCTGACATTTTTTAATGTTAAATGGGACATAATTAATAATTATGCCAGAACAATGGATGTAAACTGGGACTCTTCTGGGAAAACTAGGACATATGGTCACCCTGCCTAGACACTTAATTTCAAAGCCCTTAGAATTTCCTCCCTCCTCCCGCTCCCTTCTTCCTCTTCCTGAAAAACAAAACAACAAAAAAATCTTTCTTACTTCTCTTAAAATATAGTTGATAAAACTAAAGGCTTTCATTCCACTTTTGAAGTTTAGACTTAAAATGCAAATACTCTTTGATAACATACTGATTAGTACATACATTCTCAGAGCAAGTTACGGTGGAAGGTTGTCACTGGTAAGATAAAATGGAGGCAGGTGAGAAAGGGTATGAGGGTTTCCAGAGAGTAAAACAAAAGGTAATGAGTAATGACTGGATCCACCAAAGACAAACTTCACTTACTTTAGTCTTGCAAAGAGCCAGCCATGTCTGAATATATAGTTCCTAAAACTGAATTATCATTAACCTTGAGAGAAATTTCATGGTGCATGTTTTATTGTTCTCATTTTATTCCTAATTTCAAACTGAGATCTACTGCCAAGCAACTTTTCTTTCTCCTTCAATAATTACCTGAAATCCAAAATTCTACATGAAATTTTTCAGTGATTAAGTCATTTAAAGAAATTAAACAGTCTTGAGCAATAATCAGTCAGAGCAGTTATCCATTTTAGATGAGTCATCTGAATAATAAATGTTTAAAAAAATTATCTTCAATGGCACTTTTAGTCTGAATTTTTTCTATAATTGCCTTAATCCCTCAGCACAATTACTAAATGTCCACACACTTCTTTTACAATTTTACTACCCAAATCACTTGCTCTTGCTCATCAGCTTTGCAAATTAATAGTATGTTAAATGCACCAGGATAGTGAAAGGAATGCTAAAGTGAATTTTTCTAAGTGGCTAATAAATGTGTCTTAAATGACATTTAGTAAGTTTTAACATTTCTTATTCTACAGTAAACCTGTATTTCTTTCTAAATTGCATTCTTCTTATGACACTGAAATTCATTAAGGCCAACAATGGTATTAATAATGATAATAATAACTACCCATTCATTTAGTCCCAAATATGAGACAAGTGCTGTGCTAGGTATTTTATGTAAATTTTCTCATATTCAGTTCTTAAAATAAGGCTGTAAGCTATTTTTATTCTTTTTTAAACTTCAGACCTTATATAAAAATCAGGGATCTCCTACACTAATGTACTTTTACATATTTTCTTTCAAAACTCATAACTTACATAAACGGCAAACTCTATGGAGCATTGAACATGTCTATGTCTATTCTTTATTTTTCCTCCCTTTTTATTTTCTTTTTTTGAATCAGGCTCCATGCCCAGTGCAGAACCCAACATGGGCTCTATCTCATGACCCCAAGATCATGACCTGAGCCGAAATCAATAGTCAGATGCTTAACCGACTGAACCACCAAAGGCACCCCTGTCTGTGTCTATTCTACTTGCTCTACACCATCTCTACCTCATTCAAGGATGGTAAAGGTATTACATATTAGGGAATTTTCTTAATCCCAAATATTAAATTTCAGGAAATTACTTTCTATGAAAAAATATATAAAATAAAATGTAGAGTAACAGAGCTAACTCAAAATAAACAATATTATATCTGTTTTAATTTGGTAATAACCATTGAGTGACTTCAGTTATTTATATATCGCCATGCTGGTATTTCCTCATTTACAAAAGCAGGAGATTATTACTCAGTTTTCATTTCATTCCATATGGAAAAAATGTTAACTAGAAAATGAAGCACAGACTTACAAATGAAAAGGATAATTCTATGACAGAGACTAAAATTGACTACCAACAGTCATTTCACACTCTAATTTCTTGCTAATAGAACCCCAGTTTTGTTCTCTAACATTGTGACTAGTAGCAAGGAAAAAGCCTTGACTGGATACGAGCCAATCTTAGCAAATGGGTTTCCTTTGACAGATCTTTACTTTCCCAGTCTCCCTTGCCAGTTGGAATAGCTCTGGGACCCGTCTCTGGTCCATTATATATTGTCATGTGGAATATGACCTTGATGCAATGGCAGCCTCTACATATACTGCAGGCACTCTATTCTGGAAGCCATGGGACAAAAAGATTTACAAACCAAGTCAAAATGCTCCAATCACAGGAGTTACCAAACACAAGCAAGACGGAAGGACCATATTACCTGAGTTCTATGTTTGCAACCTTTGTATGTCTTGTCTCTTTGTCAACCCCATCAATCTTCTCTGCTAATGGTGTAGCTACGAGTACCAGAGTTGAGACTCTAGCAGCTGCACCAAAAGACAGAAGGTGTACTGAGCCCACGATTCTTGCTCCATTGGAGAGGTATGGATAAAGTACATCTGGATACTGGGCCAAAGTGGTAGCTTGACAAACATCCTGAAGAATAGCATATGATGTATTTTTGTTTCTTTAGCAAAGAAATCATGGGGCTAGAATGGGCTTTACCAGTGGATGGCCAAATAAGACCACATGAATATTTAGTGTCTGAATATTTTGAGATGCTTGTATATTGAGTCACACACCTATTTAGTAGATCATAAGCATTTAGTATGCAGGTGCCTCACCAAGATTAGGTATCTCCTTCCATCCCTTTCTATCTATGTTTAACACACACCTGCTGTACTTATTAACTACTTATCTTGTAAGTAACATATCTTATGAATTCTGCCTATGTCTAACAAACTCTGCTTACGGGTTACTTATCTATAATGAAAATGCCTTAAAGAGTTTTACCTATATTTATAAACTACAGACTTATTCATCTAAGAGAATTGAATATCCTCAAAAGGAAATGTGTATTTCAGATGTAAGGGAAAATTACTCGAGGGTATATAGGGAATTTTTTTTTTTAATAGATAAAATCAGACCTCAATGTTTTCTGTCTGCTCACTTCCTTTCAGCTTGGGACGCTGGTACAAGACATGACTCTAGGAAGTGTGAGAGACAGGCTGCTTCTATGATGGTGAAAGCCAACATGCTGGACAACAAGTTGTCGCAGGTTGGAAAAAAAAATTTTCTCTGTTCCTAATGTGTTTGAGCCATTAAGTGAAATCTGAAAGTGCTTACTGTAGATTTGTTGTAATATAGCAACATGAGCCCTTAGGATCTAAGACACTATTAGATTTTCTTTGTTTGCACTCAAACACACCAAAGTGATTCAAAAGCCTATCATCACTCATCACACAAAAGTTCATCAGGGGAACCACAGCTATATTTAAGTGTTTTGAGCTTTAAAAAAAAAAAAAAAAAAGCAAGCAAGCAAGGTGTGAGGAAAAATGCAAAGGTGTTTTTCAAGACATGTCTCACAATTCATTACCATACATAAAGTTTTTAGAAGCACCCAAGCCATCCTTTCTAAACCAAGTCTAGAAGAAAAGAAAAACTGTTTTACTTTTTGGTTTTAGATATATGGATTGTGTGTGTTTGTCCTCATGGCATGTGAAAACTATCCCTGTTATTTTTTTGTCACACACACACACACACACACGCTATATATTTTAAGGAGTTTTTTATCCTCAATGGATAAATATATATTTAATAATTAATATATATTTTATGTAATTTGCAATAAAGGGAAGATGTAACTTCTCTAGTTCCTTGGAGATATATATCTATATCTATGCTAACACTGTTTCAACTATTTATTTCACATATGTATCCATAGCCATTTCTATATCAATTAATATATATTTCACATATTATGTGTATATGTATCTAAAGAACAATAAATATATGTATACATATATGTGCATGTATCCATTTACCATTGGAGATATATATAGGTGTATATACATTTTTTTCAAAACTGAAAAAAAGTAGAGAGAACATTTGAACAGTTTTGAAAATTGTGCCAAAAATCCTTAGAGAAAATAGTAGACTAGAATACAGCCACTTTTTAAATCTAGAACAGTTTAGTGATATTAGACATACATGGATAAGATTTTAAAACTTTGTGTTAGAAGTTAATGCACTGATAAATCGGAGAGGAAATTAAATAAAAGACAGTAAATTATAGGAGAAAAATGTGCTCCAAGGAATGTAGAAGACATTACTTTACAGTTGAGTAATAGAATACGAGTAATAGATTAAGAATATGGAAGTTTGTGAACAAATCATGACACCAATTAGACATGAAACCTTGGTGTCCTTCCTTGTTTTGGTTTCATACCAACTCCTTCTTCTCTTCTTTCTTTAACAAATGCTACTTTTCAAGTAATAGTTATTAGTATAAGGCGAGTACCTGTTCCTTGCTAGACCAATAGTAATCCATCTCATGATGGGAGAAACAGTACAGAGAAGAAATTTCACATCCTGCTTCTGATACTTACTAGCAGTGTAATGTGGGGCAAGTAAGTTACCTTCCCTGTTTGGTTTCTTCAACTGTGAAGTTTAAGTGAGCTAGTCAACACTAGGTATATAAGAGCGTCCCTTTAAAAAAAGATTCAACAAATATTAACAACAACAATAAATAAAATAAAAATTCCTAACTTAACTCCTTGAATCCAGACTGCTACTTTAGATGATAGAAAAATAAAAACAGATTACTTCATTGGGGGGAAGATGGAGAACACATAACTTTCCCTATTCCTCCTGCCAATACAACCAAACTCCCTAGATATTATATATATAAAACAGACAAAGGAAGATTGAAAAGTGGAGAGAAGAAGGCAGACCAGCTAGGGACCCTGGTATCAGAAACATCGTAATGGTGAGTTTCCAGGATTTTTGTTTTGTTTTGTTTTGTTTTTGCCTCAAATACTCTAGACTGGACACTGGAAAAGCTCGTAACCCAGAAATGCCAACGGAAGCAGAAAAACAACAACTATCTTGTGTATCTAAAGGACAGGAAAGGAGCAGCCTCAGAAGACAGAAAACTTTCAGACAATAACTACTCTGCTATGGGCAATACCACAGAAACAACTGTGGCCTCACTCTGATCCACACCAGGAAATTCTGAATGGGTAGTCTAGAATTTCATCCTGCAGAGGCTGCAGGGAAGTACCCCAACACATTTACTAGGGTGGTGTCAAAGAAGGCTGAGTAGAGAGTTGGGAAAATTTCCTCCCCTCCAAATGTTAACAAGCTTCCTTCCTACCATCCAAGGTATGAATGGAGACCACTTGAGAAGCTTGTACTTTCAACTCCACCCACTAGTGATGAGGCAACCTTTCTCCTGCCTGCAGTTATGGTGTCAGAGGAGACCAAAGAGAGAGTTAGGACTTTCAGCATCACCCAGCAGTAGCCAGGTGACATCCGCCCACGGTGCCAGTGGTGGCCACATGGAGAGCAGCAACAGGGCCCTCTTACCCCTCAGAGCCTGAGGCCTCAGAGGCACCTGGCTACTTCAGGTATTTCATACTGTTAAAGCAAATATTTTTTTTTTTAAGTGCAAAAGAATTATATAAGGGAACTGTCAAGTATAATAGGGGTATTTTTTTCTATTATTCAGGGGTTTTCATCACTTTCTTCAATTCAGTGAGCTTCCTATTCATCTTTCCAATAAATCCTTCTTCTATTATGGATGTTATAATGCTCTGTATTTCCTAGAAACACCAATAGTTTTGTTTTCGTCACGTGATCAGGGTCCACCAAACGGTCATTCACACGAGATATAAGAGTCAAAAGTGACCAAGTTTTGAACCTTCCTTAAGGAAATCAGGGCTTGAGGAAGAGGCATTTAGCATATTTATATATGCTATATAATATATATATATATATATATATATATATATATATATATATATATATAAAATATTTTTTTCTTTTCTACCCGAGTTCAAGATATTGTAAAACATCAGTGAAATAGGATCCACTGTCAACTTCTTAACCAACTGAGCCACCCAGGCGCCCACAGATCCACTGTCAACTTCTTAAGGACATTAGTGTAAAGATGTAGTCAGATGTTAGTGTAGATGGAAAGATATCTTTCAGAGGGATGCCAAATTCTTTTCTTGCCCAACAAGAACAATCCTGTGCTGTGGTTGGACATTTATCCTAAGTGTATTATCTTATGTTATCATTCAAATCCTAAGACACTCCTAGAAATTCTGTGTGCTGCTTATTATTTTCTTCAAAAATCTAATTTAAGGGAATTCTGTTGCCTACAACTAACAGTGACCAATATAGTAATTGGTAAAAGAAATGGTTGCAAGAAAAATAAGCTAAAATAAATGAGAATATAAAGTATTTTTCGGACCTAGAGTTTGAAGGCAATGAAATCTGGTTAACATAATCTAAAGAAACACTGGTAAGCTCTGGCACATAATAATGAAACATTAAATTATTAAATATGGGTACTTGGAGTAAAAAGCCTTTGAAAGCAAAACTTTTTTTTTTTTTTTAAAGCTTTTATTTATTTATTTGACAGAGAGAGGCACAGCGAGAGAGGGAACACAAGCAGGGGGAGTGGGAGAGGGAGAAGCAGGCTTCCCAAGGAGCAGGGAGCCCGATGTGGGGCTCGATCCCAGGACCCTGGAATGATGACCGGAGCCGAAGGCAGATGCTTAATGACTGAGCCACCCAGGTGCCCCGTGCAATAGACACTTTTGAAAGACTGTGATATGAGCTGGCTGCTTCGAAGTTTGATGGAGAGCTTAAAGAAAATGACTCAATTAAATTGTCGAACAAAAGCATGGTCAGAGAACTTACTGGGTTTCTTCTTGTAGTAGCAGAGTTCAATGGCTGAAGATCAGATGTTGAATCTACACTTGAGCAGTACTGAAATATACCATGAGATATACTCACAGTGCTTTCAGAGTTTTATAGGAAAATGGAATCATTGCTTAGGAGAGAATGGGAAATTAGGCAATACACTGGAGACATTCAGTTGCCTCTGAATACACTAAGTGAACAAATTTACTGAGCTTCCCTTCCCTCCAGAAACAGTCCTTCTTCTAATATTGGAGGATTCTCTCGCTGAAAACTCTGTAATGACAACACATGTTATTTCACAAAAGGATATAAATTTTCCTCATGTCCACTTATACCACTCTACATGGTCACCAGGCTCATAACCCCACCTGGTGGCACATTAGAATTATCTGTAGCAATTTAAAATATCCTGCTGTGTTGACCAGTTATACCAGATTCTCTGAGGTGAAGCTCAGAGGTATCTGTCTCTTTTAAATGTTCCCCAGGAGGTTCTTGCTTATTCCCTCCCCCAAAATTTTATATTTAGGATATATATAATACACTGTGTATAATTCACAAATGTTATATATGCATATATGTTATATATACATATACATATTTATGTATCTATATATTATATATCTGTATATATATAATCACATTTTTCTTATTTATTAATATTGTAAAAATCATGAGGAAATGCATGGGCATGTATTCTAAGGATGCAGTTGCTAAATTAGGGAATAAAGAACATAAATGTAGATCTGGATGAATTTCTTGATATGAGTACATTTAGAGCTTCTGGATTTCACGTATTGAGAACAGCTTAAGCAAATGGTTAAAACTGTTGCTATTCTGTGTAAGGATGAGGATAGTCTCAACTGATATTCTCAATTGATAGTCTCAATTTCAATGTTTTTGGTAATATTATGAATTTACAGTTATCAAGAAAGCAGTACTTAATCACCAAAAGCAAAGTTAGTAGCAGAACTGGAGTGTTATTTGGGACAGTTGGTTACATAAAGATCTTTGGTGGTAGCTAACTCATCATAGTGTCTTTAGATTAAAAATACATGGACATCCTATTATTATTTGATTTTAATTTTAAAAACTATATGAATAGAGAAAATGACAGCCTTATTTGACCCCTAAAACACAGAGTCATGGATCTCCACCCAATTACAATATTTGAGTTCAAATACACAGAGTATATTAAATAAAGTGAATGTTAAGTTGTCTTGAGGAAGGTCTCAGTGATAACATCTCAAGGATATCTTATAAATTTCGCTTCTAGTAGCCTCCTAAAGAATCTCTAGCTATATGTAAGAGTATCTATGCGTGGGAAAAGAAATATCCAGAACTCTGCCAAACAGTAAACTAAAAGCAATGCACAGTAGCCAAACTGTGGAAAGATCCAAGATGTCCATCGACAGATGAATGGATAAAGAAGATGTGGTATATATATACAATGGGATATTATGCAGCCATCAAAAGGAATGAGAACTTGCCATTTGCAATGATGTGGATGGAACTGGAGGGTGTTATGCTGAGAGAAATAAGTCAATCAGAGAAAGACATGTATCATATGACCTCACTGATATGAGGAATTCTTGATCTCAGGAATCAAACTGGAGGTGGAGGGGGATGGGAGGGATGGGATAGCTGGGTGATGGACATTGGGGAGAGTATGTGCTATGGTGAGCACTGTGAATTGTGCAAGACTCTTGAATCACAGATCTGTACCTCTGAAACAAATAATGCAATATATGTTAAGAAAAAAAAAAGAAGATAGCAGGAGGGGAAGAATGAAGGGTGTGGAAATAGGAGGGGGAGACGAACCATGAGAGACGATGGACTCTGAGGAACAAACTGAGGGTTCTAGAAGGGAGGGGTGTGGGAGGATGGGTTAGCCTGGTGATGGGTGTTGGGGGGGGCACACTCTGCATGGAGCACTGGGTGTTATGCATAAATGATGAATCGTGGAACACTGCATCGAAAACAGATAATGTAATGTATGGTGATTAACATAACAATAGGAATTAAAAAACAATGCAGTAACCTTGGTAAGACGATTAAAGTTCATGTCACCCTTGAAGACTTGAAATAAATAGTAGTGCTGATTCCTATCACATTTTGTTTAAAACTTTGGCTTAAAAAAAAAACAAAAAACTTTGGCTTGACTTGCACCAAAGACAAATGAATTTAGAAAATGACAGTGAATCATCACAAGCTTAATCAGGTGGTGACTTCTACTGAAGCTACCATTAGAAATGTGATTTTTGTTTTCTTTTTGGGATAGAATTTTCCAGAATTTTCTTCATCTAACAGAGCTTATTTTCTTTATTACAAAAGGAGAAACATCAAAAGGCCTGTGCTTTCTCCTGGAGGAGTTAGCAGTATATTTGTACCATATCTTCTGGGCCATGTTAGATTTCTGATGCTGAGTCAAATTCCTTCTGCCAAGATACTGAACATCTACCATTCCCTGGTACATTACTGTGGTCCAGTATAGCTGGTCTCCTGATTATAAGATCATATAAGCATGAAGCTGGTGGCATCCCACATGCCTTGTACAAAAGATAAACCTTAAAGAAACTTCAGAGTCTGCCATCTTAGTAAAATTTCTGAGTCAAATGGATTGTGGCATGTTGGAATGAATACTTTATACAGATTGAAATAAGACAAGTTGTTTCATCACGTAACCCACTTTCCATGAGGCTCCCAGAAGCATAGAAGAACAATTGTGGAGCTTCTACCCACCTAAGGGTCAGCAAGCCTTTGGAATTTCTAGGTCACATTTTGATTTAAAACCTATGTAAAATGGATTGAGTTCTCATCTCATGTAAAAGCAGGAATAAATATCCTTCTCTACCACCACGCACTATTATCCTTTAAGGATTATCTTCTGTCAATGCAATTCAGAAAAAGAGGTGGTTTTCCTTTTCTGTGTCTTTACAGGCCCCAGAGTTTTGGTTGCCATGTGTGTGTGTGTGTGTGTGTGTGTGCGCACACACGCTTCTTTCTTGCTAACTGGTTTCTAATTATCATTTTGTGTACCAACTTAGACTTCTGCTTTCTTTCCTGATGGTAACCGCATAGAATTCCCAGGTTACCGACTTCTTTGCCACTCCCCTAAGTACCACTAAAATAAGAATTTTGTATAAAACATACTTTACCAAAGACTTGGAGTAATGGCAAATGTGTTAAAACTCAGAGTCATAGTGCTAAGTCTAGCTGTTGTGAACAACCTCCAAATCTCAGTGATTTTACACAATAAGCCTCAGTTCGCTTCCCAGTTATGAGTTGGGTGACTCTTCTGAGTGTCTCTCCACCAAAAAAAAGTAGCTCTGAGAGCCAGGTTCCATTTACGTCACTGTTCCATTGCCCTCTGGAGCACTGTCCACATCATCCACCACATCATTCAGAGAATCCTTTGCTGTTCCAAAAAGCAAAGTATGGAAGGTGACATTAAACACTTAATAGCCAGGATAAGAAGAGGTATATTTGATTCCCAACCACATTAAACAACCTGTGACATGCCTCATCTTAAGTCCAAGGAAGGTTGGAAAATGTGGTTATCATGTGTTCCCAGGAAGAAAGAAAAAGATCGATAAGCATCCAGCTAGAATATGCCCTGGAGAGTAATTATAGAAAATACATGAAATGAGAGAATTTAATATTAGATAACATCATTCTATAAAGTAAGGCTCTCAATTCAATATAGAGTTTCATAAGCCCTGCCCCCCTTCATATTTCTGAGACCTTTCTCTTTTTCCCTTCTTCTTATTCCTTACAACACCACTTCCAAAACTCATGCAACGGTATTTTGCAAATTATTTTGACTCTTATTTTTGCTTAAACATTTCCTATGTACACTTTGTTCTTACAACCATGTCTTTGTAAAATCAATAGAACCATTAATATTTTTCTGAGTCAAAAGAGACATTCTCCCACAGGAAAAAAAAAAAAAATTCACTAAGCCAACCAGCTCAAAATGTAGATAGCTTTTACAATAAACAAATTTTCTTGCTGTCATAGAATTTTTCAAAATCCCTATACCTTCTCTTCGTATAGCAAAAGCTGTCATCAACATTAAAAGGTGGTCTGCCAAATGAGAGCTATTGCTAGAAAGACAAACTCATCACAGTTGTAACTGCTATTCAGAGCTGCTATGTGAATTATATGAGAAACTGTATGTAAGTGCCATGTCACAAAATATGTGCTCAAGACTTTTTTTCCTCTTCTTTCTTCTCTTCCTGCTCTTCCCACTTAGAGCCTTTTCTCTTGGTTCTGACCTCTGTAATACCCACCTCTATGGTTGACTTCTTCAACCTAATATTTTTACCTTCTCTGGGATATGAGGTCTAGATATAAATGGTCTGGAGTTCTAAGAACACTGCAAATAAGTGGGCAAACATTAGAGAAAGACTTTTTATATACTTGTTATTAAAAAATGACTACTTTTTAATAAATCTATTCCCTATGACTGCTTCTTAAAAACATTTGCTTCTCTGACTTACTTTGTTGTTGTTGTTGTTCCTAGAGTGGTCACAGGCATACTCCCCCTGTGGCTTTTTTATGCAATAAAGTCATTTCCTCAGATTAGTATGATATCTGATGCTTCAGACAGGTGAGCAACCTAATTGTTTTTCATCACCTCTCCATACTGGTCAAGAAACAGAGGGTTGAATCTATAATTTAATATTTTCCTACTATATTACTTACATTTTAAAAATAACTACTTAAAATAAAGGCTGTAATTTTCTTTTATCCAACGTGGCCCCAGCAACTTACATAATAGTGGCTGGCAATGATCACGAATGTCTTCTTTCTTATCTATCCCTCACTTGGTTAATACGTGTTTATGAAAAAGTAAAACACTGCTAAATTATACTACAAAGAACGTTGGTAGAGGCTATTAGTGGCTGATGTCTACAAAACGCTGCTTTTAACTGGTTGTGATAACCATCCCTCCAAATCTGTATGAAGAACAGCTCAAATTGTGCACATTACTTACGGGATTTCTCATGGTATAGAAAACCTTTCCCTTCTCTTAGCTTCACAAAAGTGCTGACCTTTTTTCTTGAAAAACAATCTCCAGTTGTATTCAAATATTAAACAAGCACATGTTAAGCCTGCCTACCCAAACCCAAATTTAAAAAATAAGAAAAAAGAATTCAGAAACACCGAGTTGCATTGGAAAGCAAGAAAGGGAGAAGTTAGAGTCCCCTAAACTATGCATAATCCTTCATACCTAGAAAACAGACAAAATTAATATGAGGAAGAGATCCACAGCTTAAAATAGGTGCCAAAGTATTACATCTGTAAGTAAAGGTTGGTGGAGAGAAACTGCAGCAAAGACAGGAGGGGAGGCAGCGGCAGCCAAAGCTGTCATTAGTTTGATCCCCCTACAGAGGCAGCCAGGGAAAATTTCTCTTGTGCATTGTTGACCTGCGTCTGGCACCAGCCATGGAGACAGACACCGCCAGGCAAAAGAACAAGGTTTAGGAATCTGAGCTGAAGTGGCGGGGCAATGTGCAAGGCGGTTGGCTCCATGCCGGCAGAAAGGGGGTACTCACACCCAGAAGATGCAGTGCTAACCTACTGTGTCCGCTGCCTTACTGCCTCTCCCACCCCTCAGCCACTCTCCTGGAAAATACATCATACAAAAGCTGCAGCACCTGCTGCCGGGTCTCACCCGTGAGCAGCCTGTGCAAAGTGTACTACGGGCAGTCCAGTGGAAGTCTCACCTGGGAAAGTAAGTCCTCTCCATAGCCAGCACTGGGGAGCAACTCAGCCAACATGGGAACGAATACTTGAGGAATCAAAATTAATAGAGCAAGCAGAAAAGATGATGATTTCCCCTAATTACAGTACTTAGAGGAATTAATGACATTGGGTAATGTTCCAGTTATAGAAGAAATAACCAGGATCAGGATTTGGAAACACCAGTATATACAAATAATCGTGTGGTAAATATTAATTTGCTATAGCATATATATATAGATAGATATAGATATAGATATAGGTATAAAATTAATATTTGTATATGTATATATGCATAAAATTATATATATACATATATATATATATAATTTAAAAGCAATCTGTTAGCAAGAATAAAATTTGAGTACCCTCTTTCATAACATATTAAATCCTGTGACATTTTCTCAGGGAAAAACAAAGTCTCTGGGATATAATCTGATCCAATTTTTTCAAACTATAAATGGATGGCCAAGTCCGAGAGTCAGTGTTTAGAGTAAGAGCCCCCTCTGCAGGCCATTGTCTGCAAGCATCAAGAAGGACCCCTCATACTAGATGGGGCCCCCCCTTTGCAGAATACAATGTTTCCTCTGCACATCTGTCTACACCACCATCAGCAGAGGTCTAGTGGAAGCCTGGATTTCTTCTTTATTCTGGTAAGACCCTTCCCCCACTCAGCATTCCCCGCTCCCTTCATCGCCGTCTATGTCCCTTTGGTCTAAAGTCATTATGCCGCTCCTAATTGTTCATGACCATTACACAAGTGGCCCATGACCCTCAGATTATCCTTCATCCCCCAAACCCTAATTCTCCCATTTTGGCACAACCGCCCCTCCCATCTCCGAAAACTCTCACTATATTCTCTGAAACTTGAGGTAAATTGTCATCAAACTGCTCTTCTCTCCCCTCCTTTTCTTTTTCTTGAAGTAACTGAAGGCTGGTTCCCTCTAATGGTTCTGCTTCTCCGCAAGCCATCCCAAGAGCGGACTTACTTCTCTCTCACAGCCCTCAGACAGCAGGGTTTGGAGGTGAAGTAACTGCTGTTCTTGTTCCCCTTTTCTCTTTTGACTTCTTCTCTTTCCCTGGCTACCTCTCAGGTCTCTCTTAATGGTCTCTCCTGTGAGTACTTCCTTCATAAATCGCTTTCACAAAAATCTTCAGCTCACATCCTCTTCTGGAAAACAACAAACAAACCAACAAACCTAAGACAATAGCTTTGAAGAAATCAGAAGAGTTCTACAACCTGTCACCCCATCTACTTATCTATCCCCCCAGATATCTTGGGATTTTTTCCTGTTACAAAGGGAGGACTATGATATACTCAGCTCACGAACTAATTTGCATCTCCTCTTATATTCTCAAGAATATCAATTTAGCAAATCTCTCCTGCCTCAGCAGTTTTTCCCCTCTCTGATTCATCATTTCCATCGGTATCTGTAGTGGGTTAAATGATGCCGCCCAGGAAGATATGCATAACTAAGAACCCAGACCCTGTGAATGTTACTTTATTCGAAAAAAGAGTCTGTGCTGATGTAATTAAGCTGGGGATCTTGAATTGAGATCACCATGGACTAATTCAGGTGTGCCCTAAATCCAATGGCAAGTTTCTTGAAGAGAAGATGGAGTTACAGGAATAGGAACAGGCAATATGACCAGGGAGACAGAGGTTGGAGCTACACGGCCAAGGAGGCCAAAGGATACCTGGAGCCACCAAAAGCTGGAAGAGGCAAGGAAGGATTTTCCCCAGAACCTCCTGAGGCAGTACAGTCCTGCTAACACCTTGATTTCAGACTTCTGGCCTCCAGAATCATGAGAGGTTAAATTTATATTTTATTTAGACCAACCTGTTTGTGGCAATTTGTCACAGTGGCTATAGGAAATGAATTAAGTATCCAAACATGATATTATCCCTCCCATCTTAAAAATAATACAAAAATGACAAACTTTATCTTAGCCCATTTTCCCTTACAGTTCCTGTGCCATTTCCTTTCCTATTACTATGAATATCCTGGAAAGAATTTTCTCTGCTGGCTGCTTCTAATTTCTTTCTTCTCTTTTTCTCATGAACCCATTCCAGTCAGGTTCCCCTCCCTCTCCCCCCGACATCACTACAAAGAAACTGTTCTTACTGAAGTTACCAAAGACCTCACTAATAGATTCTGAATCCAATTTTCATTCCTCAGCCCTTATCTTTCTTGACCTATGAGCAGCATTTGACACAGGGCATCACTCTCTCTTCCCTTAAATAATTTCTCCACTTAGCTTCCAGGGCATCTCACCCACCTGTTTTCCATCAACCTTCTTCTTGCTGCTTACTTTCCACCACCCCAACTTCTACAATTTAGATTTCTCTAAGACTTCCTCTTTGAATTTCATCTTAAATATTAATATAACTCCTTGGGTAATTTCATCCAATCTTGTGGTTTTAAAAAATACCTATATGCTGATTTCTAATTTATATTTCTCTTCTAGTCCTCTATTTTGTACTTCAAATCCATATATTAAACTTTTTACTTATTATCTGTACTTAGATGTGTAGTAATTATGCTAACCATAACATATCCAAAACTGAGTTCTAATATTCCTTCTTAATTTCTTCTTACCTCATGATATTCTACATCTTAGCTAATGGCAACCCTATTTTTCCAGTTAGGTAGGCCAAAATATTTAAGTTATTTTTAACTCACCTTTTACTTGCTCCTCAAACCCAGGCACTGATAGCACATAACAGTTCTTCAAAATGAACTCAAGATAAGCTCACTTTTCACGTCACAACTACCAATATCCTGATCCAAGGTAATAATTTCTCTCAGGTGGATTACTGAGATAACCTTCTAAATTGCCTTTCATCTCCTGCCTTTTTCAGTGTCCTCTCAAAATGGTGGTCATTGTGATCCCATTTAAATATAAGCCAGCTGATGTTATGTTTCCACTCAAAACCATCCAATGTCTTCCCACATCACTCAAAGGAAAACAAAACAAAACAAAACAAACAGATTTCTTCAATGACTTGGACGTACCTACATGATTTGCTTGCCTCCTATTACTTCTGGGATCCCGTTGCCTACTACTGTCCCCCTTGCTTACTCCCCTTAACCATGACTATTTTACAGTTTATCAAACAAGCAATGCACACTCCAGTCACTGGGACTTTCTTTCTTATCTCTTTTCCTTTCCCTTTCCCTCCCCCCTCCCCTTCCCTCCCCTCCCCTCTCTTCCTCTTCCCTCCCCTCCCCTCTCTCTTCTCTTCTCTTTTTTCTCTTCTCCTCTCTTCTCTTCTCTTCTCCTCAGTTGTTCACCTCCTTATTAGTTCTTTATAAAAGGCACTTTCTCATACAGAACTACTGTGGTGTCCTTGTCTAGAATTTCAATTCTTCTTCCTGAAATATTTTTCCTCCTTAGCAAATAGCAGCATCTAACATTCTATATATTTTAAATTTTTATATTGTTTATCATTTGTCCCTCTCATGGATTTTAAGATTCATGAAGTCAGTGATATCTGCCAGTTATTTTTACTTTTGTATCTCCAGGACCTGGCATTTTAGGGACCTAATTAATAGTTATTAAATGACTAAATAAAATGATGGAAAACATTAACCCTGAGAGGTGGAACATCACACACTGAAACATCAAAAGAGAAATACCTGATTTACACCTAATTTGTAATTTTTAACAATAATAGGAGATTCTCAGGTCCCACAAATAATCAGAGGTAAGGTTTGGATAATTTAACTGATATTGTGGATGAAGCACTTAGTGTCATACTATTTAGATCTCACTATTCATTTACAATTTATAATCTACTTCATTTTGACCTATGATTTTATATTTTTCCAAAATTATTAGCATTAACTCCATGTCAGAACACATCATATTGTATGGTAGAGAATTGAAAGAATTCCAATGATAACTTTTAAAATGGATTATCACTTTTTTGAACTGCTAAAGTCATTTTGATTAATGCTTCTATTATTTTTATCAGAAAATATATTATATTTGGTACAATGTACCCATATTCATGATTTTACCTAAACCATGCCTCAAAATTACACTCAAAGATATCTTTCTTTTAAAGATTTTAGTGAAAAAATATTTCTATAGTCCTCCTGATGATCATTATGTTTTAATTCTAGCATAATTTCCTATATCTTTAAAAAGATATAGGTGTTGATTGAGGTCTGTTTCCAAGACCTATACCTGAATAATAATAATAATTTATTATTTTAAAAATAATTTATATCAAAATATTTCATTAGATATCACCACTGTTCTTTTCTTTTCTTTCTTTCTTTCTTTTTTTTTTTTTTTTAGAGAAAGAAAGCACAAGAGAAGAGTGTGTGCACAAGCAGGGGGTTGGGGTGGGGAGGGGGCAGAAGAAGAGAAGAGAGAGAAAATCTTAAGTGGGCTCTATGCTCCATGGAGCCCGGCAGGGGCCTGGATCTCATGACCTGAGATCTTGACCTGAGCTGAAATCAAGTCTGACACTTAGCTGACTGAGCACCCAGGTCCCCATCACCACTTTTTTATTACACAGTATAACTAATTCTAAAAAAAGAAACACTGGTATATAACTAGGGAAATCTCTGAATGTCAATATACCTTGATTCTAGTTTGGATTCTTTCAGTAAATAGGAAACTTTGAGGAATCTATTAGCTTCTTTTGGCTTTTTTGAACTCACTTCTTTAAAACAATAATTTTTAAACATATTCCTTGATTACTTTTTTTTTTTTTTTTTTGGAAAGGGTAGGACTATTGGGAAAGAATGGGGGGAAAAACCATCTAAAAACAGATACAAAAATATGGAGAAAGTATTCATTTTATAGATTCAATGCATGTATTGTAGAGATAGTCACCCTGAGTTGTCTATTTTTTATTAATTTTATTAATAATTACTTAGTTTTTCATGGAACAAATATTTGAGAAAGGTTGGATACTTGTCATGAGGAAAGCATTGTTCTAGGCCTCAAAGGTACAACAATGAAATGGATAGACACAGTCACTGCTTGGAATCTTCCAGTCTCTCTACAAAATGCAATTTATTTTTCTAAAAAAATAAAAAATAAATTAGAGAGAAAGAGAAAGGAAGAAAGAAAATATTCCTCATTTTTTCTTTCACTACTGTATTTTTCTTAGATAAAAGAGAAAATAAACCATCTACTATTAAAGAGTTAAGGGCTTGAGGGGCACCTGGGTGACTCAGTGGGTTTACTGTCTGACTTGTGATTTCGTCTCACGTCATGATCTCATGGGTCCTGAGATCGAGCCCTCCATTGGGTTCTGTGCTCAGGGGTGAATCTGCTTGAGATTCTCTCTCTTCCTCTCCCTCTGTCCCTTCTCCCCCCACCAGCCCCCATTGTGTGTTCACTCTCTCTCTAAAATAAATAAATAAATCTTTAAAAAAAGAGTTAAGGGCTTGAGGCTATATAGAAATTAAGCAGTTCCTTCAGGAAAACAATGCTGTCAGTCTCTGGGCCACCTAGATCTGACTTCTGTTCCTAATGTTTCTTCAGTGATTTTTTAATAAACATTTTATTTTAGGATAGTTTTTGACTTACAGAAAAATTGCAAAGATGGTACAAAGAGATCCCATGTACTCTACACTCAGTTTCCCTATGATTAACATTTATATTAGTATGGTACATTTTTCACAATTAATTAACCAACATTGATACTATACGTTAACTAAAGTCAATACTTAATTCAGGTATTTTTAATTTTACCCTGACTTCCTTTTTTATTTCTAGGATCAAGGACACTGCCGAGGATGGCCAGCAATCCCTGTACCGACGGATGAAAGATGACTCCAAACTTTGCCATGAAAGAGAGGAGAAAGCAAGGGGGTCAATGCTCAGAGAGGAAGACCCTTTGCTCTTCTTTGCTCCCTCTTTTATTGGTCCTACAGGATAATCACAAATCCTTATCATTGATTCTCAAGCACGTGATGTGTGACAAGGGGTCTTACTGAAACTGGGAGGATCTGTTTACAGGGAAGATATGATATGCTAATCTGCATGTTCTATGGGTTCTACTAATCATAGCCTAAGGGACAGTGCACACATCTCTTAGATCACTGTTTGGGCTAATAAGGCTTCGGGGAAGGCAAATCCCCACGCATTCCAAAGGCAGAGTGGTCCCGCAGGCCTTGGCATTCCAAAGGCCCACCCCTTCTCCGAAACTTTCCCTTGCCCCCAGAGGCCTCTGTTACATTTTAGCAAGCCAGGTATTATGGCTGATTTCTTTCTTTCTTTTTTATTTTTTAAAGATTTTATTTATTTATTTGACAGAGAGAGGCACAGTGAGAGATGGAACACAGGCAGGGGGAGTGGGAGAGGGAGAAGCAGGCCTCCCGCCGAGCAGGGAGCCCGATGCGGGGCTCGATCCCAGGACCCTGGGATCATGACCTGAGCCGAAGGCAGACGCTTAACGACTGAGCCACCCAGGTGCCCCTTATGGTTGATTTCATGCTCTACATAAACCCCAACAGGACACAGCATTACATTTAATTTTCACGTCTATTTAGGCAGTTATTTCCTTTGCAGAGGAGTCCTTTGTTAGAGAGAGGGCTCAGGGTGTATTTCACAATGATTAACCTCCTGTTGGAAGAGTATGCCCATGAGAACCAGGTGGGGTTCCTGCAGGTAAAGCTCAGAAAAGTGTGCCACCCCGCAGACAGCAGCCCCAGGATTTTCTCACTCTCAAGCTAGTCTCAAACACTCAGCCTCTTGCATTTATGAAAATTAACGTTAGGTATTCTTACCGGTTCATGACTTCAGCAGCTTCTACTCCTAGTAGGCAGATCTTGACAGTGACTCCAATGATTTGCCTGTCTCTCCAAATTTCAGGGTGTCAGTTGGCTCTGCAACCTCAATTTTCTTATGGGTCAAGGAGAAAGTATTGATTTTTCAGTTTGTAAGAATGGGAGTGACAACCTCCCAACTGTTTACGTGCTGTAGCTGAAATCAGAAGTCTTTGATTTTGTACAGTATCAAGGCTGAACATGTATTGCTGATTTCTATAGTTCTTAAAGATACATCCTAGAGGTGATGGTTATAAGGGACACTTACACATTAACTTGCTTCTTGTAGGAATGCTTACATTTTCAGAAATCTTTTCTGCTATTTAAAGCAGAGTTAGTTTCTTAAAGGACTTCTGCTAAGCATGGTCATTCCGTTAGTAACTATTAATGAAAAGTTTTATCTAGATTTCTGATATACATACATAACAAGCACAGAGAAGAATGATCCAATCTTTTAAAAAAGAATAAGCAAGGAATATTTTATTCCCTTATAAGGGAAAATGGGATAGAGTCTCCTATTACAACCATTTTTCATTGAGAAGGTCTTTATGAATCTGGGAAAACAAGAGAAAGAACTCTTTATTTTTGGCAAAGATGTACAGACTTGGGAATCCTGCAGCCCACACTTACCAATTTCATGTCTGAGACAGGTGTTTCAGCTCTATCCTCTCTAAACTGTGGGCAATAGCTGTACCCCACAGCCTACTTGTGATTAGATTAAGAAATGTACGTGTAGCTGCAAAATCAGCACACATAGTTGATATCAGTAATCATTAGTTTCTCCTCTTTTTTTTTTTTTTTTTCCCAATTTCAGTTGGCTACCCTTTCCATCCTATTTCACATTTTTCTGAAGGGACAGGAGTCCTCACATTATCACTTGACCTCTGATATGTCTTTGTGAAGAAGACAGAGCCGCAATAGGGAAATAATATTATTTTGAGTTATTTAAACAGTCTGAGAACTATGCTACATAGCACACACATTGTTTCATTTAATCTCACAATATTCCATGTTTATTTTTGTAGCTATGGGTCCAAAGATCAAGAACATTTAAAAAGATTTATTTATTTATTTTAGAGAGAAAGAGAGAGAGTGTGCACATGGCGGGGGTTGGGGGGAGGACAGGAGGGGCAGAGGGAGAGAGAATCTCAAGTAGATTTCCCGCTGAGCATGGAGTCCCATGTGAGGCTCCATCTTACAACCCTGAGATCATGACCTGAGCTGAAATCAAGAGTTGGATGCTTAACTGACTAAGCCACCCATGTGCCCCAAAGACCAAGAAATGTTAACCATTTGTCTAATATCACACAACTGAAAAGTGACTAAACTAGAATTCCAATCAAGTTCTATCAGAAGCAAGAACTATGATTTCATCAACAATCCAGAATTTCATAAAATACATTTTCATAGAGTAATAATGTCGATTTTCAGGAAATGGACAAAGAAAGACAGACCTGCCTAAATCATGAAGACTTGGAATTGTATTTTCTGAGTCCAGATAACAGGTAGATGCAAATTCAAGAGCAAATTTGAACAAAGTATGTTTTGCCTAATGAAATTGTTGTGAACAAGTGAAAAAGAAAAAAACTGAAAGTGAAAACAAAGGAACTGATTGGATTTTCTTGTCAACAACACCTTCATAAGCAAATGAACAGAATTATTTTCAATGGTACCTAGGAAACAGGTGTATAAAACAAAATTGTAGCGTCTCCATATAATGTGTCTTTTAAAATGTCCAACCTTCTCTCAGCTAGCAATAAGACTAAGCTTAGTCAGCCTTAGGATGCCCATTGGGTAAGCCTTTTTAAACTAACAGAATAATTAAGATGGTAGCTTAAAACATGTTTAAAAAACCATTGCTTGTGTGGATATTTTAGAAAAGTGGAATTGAGACTGCTTAATACATGAAAAAATTTACCAGAGATTACATCTAGATGGAACATAAGACAATTTGCTTATTGACTTAGTAGTATTTTGAGCCACGCATGAGTGAAAAAAATCTGCTATCTCTATATGCAATGACTCTGAGATATGCATTTTTCTTCTAATAGGTTATTTTTAGTTGGATTTGACATTTTTATCTAATATCTCTTCTTGCATCCAATTGTAATTAATACTTGATTTGTAGTCTTAATACATGTACCGCAGATGACAAAAGGCCAGAATGGATCATTTTAGGTTGATGGATGACCTGCCAATGGAAGGTCTTCTTTTCATGACCACAAGTCTAAGTAAGCATCCTTTTATCCTGGCCTACTGGTCCAATCCGGGTGTCTTGCAACCTGGATACACTGAAGTCCAAAATCTCCTACCTAGAGGTACTATACCTTTTCAGCAGTTATTTAATCTCTTCAAGCTCCATGGATTTGTGAAGATTCAGTGAGGTAACATTTCCATGCCTATTAGAATATTAAAAAGGCTTGATTTTCTCGTTAAGATGTACAAGAGAAGTTGAAAAAAAAAATTATTCCTAGGGCGCCTGGGTGGCTCAGTCGTCAAGCGTCTGCCTTTGTCATGATCCCAGGGTCCTGGGATCGAGCCCCGCATCGGGCTCTCTGCTTGGTGGGAAGCCTGCTTCTCCCTCTCCCCCTCCCTCTGCTTGTTGTTCCCTCTCTCGCTGTGTTTCTCTCTGTCAAATAAATAAAATCTTTAAAAAAAAAAAAAAAAGTCTCACTCCCTCACTCCACTACTCAGCCTGACTAATCTCATTATGTACAAATGAGGTAATGGTGTGATTGGCTAAAACGGCAGGGAAACTTGCCTCTTACATATAAGGCATGATTCTGATCAATCAGAATTATAAGAAGTAATAATGAATACAGGCACCACTGCTAGAGTGCATATGAGTACCTGAAGTAACACTACAAGAAGTTGCCTTGCCTAGAAATTTTGAATGCAGGTGTGTTTGCAGTGACGGGGCCTTAAGGGAAAAATAGAAATGATTTTGTGCCTGTTTGTAAACAAGCTTTTTTTTTTTTTTTAAAGATTTTATTTATTTATTTGCGAGAGAGAATGAGAGAGAGCATGAGAGGGGTGAGGGTCAGAGGGAGAAGCAGACTCCCCGCCGAGCAGGGAGCCTGATGCGGGACCCGATCCCGGGACTCCAGGATCATGACCTGAGCCGAAGGCAGTCACTTAACCAACTGAGCCACCCAGGCGCCCTGTAAACAAGCTTCTTAAAACATTCTTTAAACACGTCTTTCAAATAAAATGGCAACATATTCTGGTTTATTAACATATTAAGAAAAATAGGAGTGCATTCTATCTCCAAGTGACTTGCCACACACTGTGGTAAAAACCTATGCATTGTGAAATGTGAGGTACACCAAATCTCCTCCATCTTATCAACATCTCTCTTTTGGACTTCTAAAATATATACTACATAAATTCACTTTCAAAATTGAAGGTACTGGGGGTGCCTGGGTGGCTCAGTCGTTAGGCGTCTGCCTTCGGCTCAGGTCGTGGTCCCAGGGTCCTGGGATCGAGCCCCACATCGGGCTCCCTGCTCCGCAGGAGGCCTGCTTCTCCCTCTCCCACTCCCCCTGTTTGTGTTCCCTCTCTCACTGTGTCTCTCTATGTTAAATAAATAAATAAAATCTTTAAAAAAAAATATTCCTAGAACTTGTGCTTTTCATTAGACTGCAGAAATTTTCCTGTGAAAACCCAAGTTGTGTGACAGAGAAGATACTAATGTCATAGCACTAGTACCACAGAGAGTCCAACGTGCTTAAATCCAGGGCTGTCCCTTAGAAGTTATAGGCCAACAGAAAGATGTTCTAACCCCAATGGACTGCAATTTCCTCATCTGTAAAATGGAGATAAAGCATCTTTCTTTTATGGTTATTTTGAGGAAGACATTTTTTTTTTTTAACATCTGTAAATCATCTGTATGTATTAAATTGTGACCAGTATTATTATTGAATTAAAACAAGGCAGCTTTCTTCTATTCTTACTATGGTTAAGGATAGCAATGTAATTCTATTATTCTCTTACCATATAATGAGGAAGAATGTCTCTTAAAGCAGTATTTCTGATTTCAAAGGCCTATAGAAGCAAGCAATATAAATAGGGTGAATCTGAAGTGCAAAATGATATAAAAAGGGATGAAGAATGTGTAAACTGAAAGTGTATGCCCACGGAGAATCTTTTCAAATTGAAAAAGTTTTAAATGCTAGTTTGACCAAACAAATCAAATCTGTAGGATTAATCTGGCCCATTGTTCCCATTAAAAGTGGCCCAACATGTTGCATAAGGGAGTTAAGAGTGTAAAACAAATAACTTTGTTCTCTAGCATTTTTTTTTTTCTTGTTTTGGCCCAGGGAAAATGATTCCATGTGTTAGTACTTATATTGTATATTCTTTAAAGATGTGTGGCCCTGGAGGTTGTAAAATCATTTCAGAAATCACACATCTAGTGATTCTAAACCCACATAATAACTTTTGGAAGAACTGTTGTTGGTAGGTGACTTATACCAATTTTTTTTTTTTTTTTTTTGCAGTGGGAATTAAAACCAAAACAAACATACAAGATATCTATATACTTGTAACTTCAAAGAATTATTTGTATGCTCCTCTGAGGTCAGTTCTAATTCAAGACTAAGGAAAAAGCATGGAAAAGAGCAGAAAGGTATGCTTGCCCTAACCTGATGAGGACACGTCATGCTCCACACATTCCTCAAATATCAAAAATAGGTATATATTAAAATACAATTTTCGATGTTGCCTTTATTACAGGAAGGTGAATTTGTTCTTAGTTTTCTCAAACTGATCTATTTCTAATTTAATCAACTCCCAGGCAACTTTTCCTTCCATTAGACAAACTTGGAAATTTTTTAATCTTCAATTTATCTTTTGTCGTCGTACATCAGGTATGCTGAGAACTGTAGGGGGAAATCTCAAGCAACTCAAAAACTAGCCCCTCAGCATGGCCCAGGAGCTCCTCTGTACTTCCATAGTTTGTTTCTTCCCTGTTATCTGCAACAGAATTTCCAAAACCTCTCTGCCCTCGCAAAATCTCCAAACCCATTGCTCTACTCTGACTTAAGAATTTCACCTTCTACTTCACAATGAAAGAAAGAAGAGGTTCTCAAAGAACAGTCAACTTCATACACCTTAATTGGGAGAATTCATTGAGCGCCCTCTTCCCACCCAACATACCCTCCAACTCATCTCCTGACATAAATAAACAACCAGACAAAAACAACTAAAGATAAAGAAAGGCTATGGCTTCTAAATAAACTGGCCATAACAAAACTTCTCTTTTGTTTGCAAATTGAGTGAGATGACGCTTATTAGAAGTTACTGTTGTTCTGGGGCAGCTGGGTGGCTGAGTCGTTAAGCGTCTGCCTTTGTCTCAGGTCATGACCCCAGAGTCCTGGGATCAAGCCCCGCATGGGGCTCCCTGCTCAGCGGGAAGCCTGCTTCTCCCTCTCCCACTCCCCCTGCTTGTATTCCTTCTCTCGCTGTGTCTTTCTGTCAAATAAATAAATAAATAAATAAATCTTAAAAAAAACAAAAAAACAAAAAAACAACTTACTGTTGTTCTATCTGTTCCTTGAGACTGACAGGGATTTTGTTTCACTTCTTTAATACTTTTGTGCCTCTCACAATCATGGTGCCTCATAAATGCTTGACTAAATAGATTACTCTTCAAGTATAAACACCAGGAATACCTAGGTATATTTTGAAAGACAAATATATGCAAGAATCTTTAGCTGATATTTAATTCTCTGAAAATGGTTTGAAAAAGAATATCCTGAAGTTTAAATCTAAATTGGGTAGCTTAGAAGCAAAACATAGAATGTCCCCTTAGAAATAAAGTAGATGCAATAGCTACTCAATTGTAGAAAAGATTGTACTAAAAGATGAAAAAAAAATTGAATTAGATTGTCTGTTTTTTGTCCAGCTGAGTTATTATTATTATTAATTTTTTTACTTTTACTTATCTCTTTCCAAATCACATGGAGATTTCCATGAAGTAACAGGAAGCTCCGTTTCCACAAGTTCCTTCTTAATTTTGCGTGATGGCAATTTTCCCATTGGAAACTTCTTATTCAATATTTATTCATTTAAAGGGTGGCAGGGGGATGAGAGAGGAGGGAGACAAAAAAAATAAAATAAGGAAAAATGGAAAAGGAAATGAAAAGGAAGTAGAGAAACTAAGGAGACGTGGAAATGCTAGAATGATATAAGTAGACTCAGCCTGTAACTCGGGCAACGGAGAAATGTATGCCTAAATTTGTTTTCAGATGGATCATGTGTCCTTGAGGAGTGGCAGAATGCTATTTCCCTTTTTCATTCTACGTAGCTTCCACTCTGTTCTGTTTCGGGTGGTCACTGAAAAATTATATTTACTTACCAACTAAGTAATCCAGCAGCATAAGTAGAGGTCTTCTCTCACTGAATTGCCTTAAGGTATGAATTAAAATGTAAACCTGTAAAATATCAATAGAGCTGACATAAAACTTTTTGTTCCTAAAGATAGAAAGCAAAAAGAGTATGGCCTTAGGGTAATATACTATGCCTAAAGGCTCACCGAGTCTCCTGCCACACATTATATTGGAGTGTTATTACATTTTGTCTATTAAAGGCATAGTGCCCTTGGGATTTTACAGGGTTTTGAACATAAATCCTTCTGCAGTTCAAATTTAGTTGATGCAGAAGTATATACCATGGCTCTAATGCTCATGAGTAGGACAAAATACCAAATCATTTCTTGAGATGCCTAATGTGAGTGTCAAATTACCAGCCTCCACCAAGCAAAAGGGAATGCTAATTAAAAGGGTAGGACATGTTCCAGTTGTTCTAATCAAAGAGAGTTTAATCCTTCCATAAGCTGGCTGGCTTTGTTGGAGGAAATTCTGAACAACCTTGTTACTTTTGATAACTGTAAGCCACTGACTCATGGCCCCTTGACAGCTAGCTGAGCATGTAATAACATTTCTCTGTATTTGGGGACTGGCTTAGCTGGCTTTATAATAGATTATTGTGGATGTTAAAGTGAAATGTTAGTCTTTCTTTAAAGCTCTGTATTCCCCAGTAATTAAGGTTATAAAAAGGGCACTGAGCACAATATAGTTTCAAGGTCGCCAAACACAGATATAACAGCCTTCAGTTTGTGTAAATAAGGTATTAACCATAGGTTTGTTCTGCAATTGTGTCATGAAAAATAGGTTTTTCAAGAGCAGTTTGATGGGAAAGTATTTTGAGGTGAATTTAAAAATGTCTTTTTCTCCCTTTTAGTTCCAAAGAAATTAATGAATAGAAGGAAAAGCAAGTGATATTACAGAAAGGCAGGAAAAAGAAAAAAAAAAAAAATATATATATATATATAATTTTCAGAGTTGAACACTATCAGTTAAAGAGAAAAACCAGATACCAGAGCAGAGTTTCATCCCAAGACATTTGAGGTTATTGGGTACAAAAAGAACCTTGGAGAAATCACAACCTTTGGCATGAAAATGTCTACAGAGACCACACCAACAAGGATTTCACTTTAACTTTCAAGGCAGTGACAGTCATTGGCTATTTGTGTTTCCAATTCATTTGTAAATGGAAAAAGTTAAAGGAAAAGGTCACCCAAGAGAGCCATTTAACTACTTCTTTTGAAGGAAGAAATTGATACAGTTTCACTCAACTTGAGAGTTTTGATATTCACTCACCATTTGAATCAGATCCTTATGTTCATCACTACAAGAGGGAGAAGCATTACATCGTGTGTTTCATCAGAAATACTTCTTTGTGGGGCGCCTGGGTGGCTCAGTTGGTTAAGCGACTGCCTTCAGCTCAGGTCATGATCCCAGGGTCCTTGGATCGAGTCCCGCATCGGGCTCCCTGCTCTGCGGGGAGCCTGCTTCTCCCTCTCCCACTCCCCCGCTTGTGTTCCCTCTCTCGCTGTGTCTCTCTCTGTCAAATAAATAAATAAAATCTTAAAAAAAAAAAAAAAAAGAAATACTTCTTTGTGGTGTTCAATGGCCATATAATTTGAGATGAAAAAAGAGAGGAAAGATTTTCTATTTAAGTATTGTAAAGGTAAAGCGACTTCCTATAGAGCAAAAAAGTCACACTAAGGGCATAGATTTCTATTGCAGAAGGGTCCTAGAGTTGGGAAAGCATAATTTATAGTGTCAGTAAGGCAATCATATTTTCATTCTACTGGATAAGATCAGGGCAGGTACTCCCCAAGGAGCGAGCGTCTTCGCTTCAATTTTCAACTGATGAAAGGGAGGATGTGCAATGCTTTATAGTGCAGACAAAAATGTCACATCAGTAATTGCTATGCAGGTGCGTAAGTACATGCCAAATAAAACCATAAATTATATTTCTCATGCATTAGGTGTTAATTGTGTCAGTAGTTAAAAGAACAATTACCACATAATATGTACCTTTTTAAGAGATAGAAATAATCAGGAAAATCATTCGGATAACCTTTTGTGAAGAATTAAGACTTCCTTTCAAGGTATTTTACATCTTTGTGTCTTTCTTCTAAGCAGAAATCTTTATTTTAGTCAAATTCCTGCCATCGAATGCCATATATAATATATTAAAGGCCTCCAAAATGTATCAAATAAAACAATAATTAGTGATATAATGAATTCATTTGAAGTTGCATGATAGAATAAAACGACGCTTGCATAATTCTCAGGAAATTAAAGCCGTTGAAGACATCACCAACCCATTTCTCTCTCCCCACACAAATTTACTCAGTTCCTCTTTTGTAAGAGACAAAACGTTTAATCGCTTTGTACCTCACACCCAGAAACCCAGAAACCCTGTTCTGGTTTCTCCTCCCCTCTGCTCTGTCCTAGCTATAATTGCCATCCCGCATTGACCCAGTCTCTGCCAACCAGAGCCCTTTCCTGGTATTGTTCAAACAGTTCTTATGGAGAAGGAGTGTCTTTTTCCTCTCTGGCCACAAGCACTGGGTTGACACTTGCTGAGGTTCCAGGATCACTGAGAAGTGAATGAAGAGAGGAAAGCAGAGACAGGAGCGCTAATTACTCTTTCTGGTCTATAGAGTACTGCAGGTCTTTTTATACCTATAAACACAGGAAATATGGGAAATACATCTGTGTTCCCGTCGGACTTTGTTGTTGTTGTTGTTGTTGTTGTTCAGCTACTCTACAGTAATTGCCTAAGATTCCTAGAACTTGCATTTGAATATGACTCAACCATTTCCCAGATAAGAGATCTCAGTCAAGTGTCTAAACCTCTCTGTGCGTCAGTCCCCTTATATTAAATTAGGAAATAAGTGTACCTGACTCATGGGAATCTTATGAAGATTAAATGAGTTAATATATGTAAAGAACTTCGACCAGTACCTGGCACAAGATAATTACAACAACAATAATAAAATAATATTAGGTTTAATTAAGGCCACTTAAATTGATTACGACTTTTAATCCTAATAAAAATCCATATCAGGTTGCTTTTATTCCTCTCATTTTATAGAGAAGAAAACTGAATTAAAGTCATAGTCTTGGCATTGAATTCCAGGTTCCTTTGAAACTGATTATTGTATTCTTTCCCTCTTTTTTTTTTTTTAGATTTTTTATTTATTTATTTGACAGAGAGAGAGAGACAGAGAGAGCAGGAACACAAGCAGGGGGATTGGGAGAGGGAGAAGCAGGCTTCCTGCCAAGCAGGGAGTCCGATATGGGACTCGATCCCAGGACCCTGGGATCATGACCTGAGCCGAAGGCAGATGCTTAACGACTGAGCCACCCAGGTGCCCCTGTATTCTTTCCCTCTTATTAGACTACCTCTCATAATGTTAATATGAAATGCATCCCATTATATTATGGTTTATTATATAAGGGTCTGTTTCTTCTGCTAGATCATAAATCTTGTGAGGGTAGCAACTGCATTAAATTCATTTTGCTAAACCGAGTGCTTAGCAATGTCCGTGTTCTTCCTCCCTCTCGCCCAGCAATTTTCCTTCCTTCTCTTCTGTCCTTCCTTTCCCAGGTCAAAGACCCAGGCAAAAGGATTAATCAATCTATTAGAAATGATTTGGTCTGGGTCTCTTGGCTGCCCAACATTTCCCTGCCACCACAGAATATTGTCACCCAAGCAAATACCGTGTTTGCTTCTTTTCCCATTGCCTGAGAACTTTCCCGACTTAATTCTTGCAGGTGCTATTTCATGCAGGTGATCTCTTCTCACTGGTTTGGATTTTGTATGGAGGTTCTGACATAACTCAGCTTTGTTATCTATAGCCCACCTCTCTCCAATCTTCATTGCCCTTGAGATGTTCCCCAAAGATCACACTGCCTTTGATTCGAAATTCCCAGCATAGAACTACTATGAATCCCCACTGTGGACCTGTTAAACTTGATTATTAATGACTGATCACTTCCATTGTTGACTTGTATTCCCTCTTGCTAGCTCCAAGATAACTCTCCCAGCACACAGTACTACACATACCCCAGAAGACCATGCTACTGTCATGAAGTCATGAGCGCACATAAAGCCAGAAGTGTTGTGGGCAAATGTAGCTAAGTATTACATAGCCACCATGTGTCTCAAGGGCTGAGGAAAAGCCTAGAAAGCTGCCAGTGACAAGTATGCCAACCCAGATCACTTACAACTGTACCCAGTAAAGGTGGCTTATATTGTATTCTCCTTTACTTTTAGCCATATACTTTTAGAAATATCTTCATCGCCAAGCCAACTTTCCTAGTGTTTGCAACTTATTTCCAGTTAGCATGTATGATATGTTGAAACATCCATTATCCAGTACTATGAAATAATACTAAATTTCTTTTAGTAATCTTATATACTTATTTGTAAAAATATATTTACTTACAATTAAAAAAACTAAAATATCTACACAGTCAGTAACAGATTATACTAAATAGTCTCAGAGTGTCAAGAAAATTACCTAATTCATTTAACTTGTGAAATTTAGAAATATCTTTAAGAGTTTAATACATTTTTTCACTGTAACATTGTGACTATCATCACAGATAAACATCCCAAGAGTGGTAAGTTAGAAACATGTAGATGGAAATAATGTATCTTTTCTCAATAAATTTTAAGTAATAGGGGGTAAACATACATAATATCTCAGTTAGTTAGCTTTCTATAACACCTCCTGATAAACAGATAACAGAGTACTTACTACTTAGAGACTGCTGGTAGGCATGTAAATTGGCATAACCACTTTGAAACACTAGTTGGCATTACCAGTAAAGCTAGACATTTCTATATCCTATGAACTAGCAATTCCACTTCTGGTTATACAACAAGAAAGAAATGAACAATTATGCCAAAGATTGAAAAGAATGTAAGTAGCAGTGCTATAATAGCTTGAAACTGGAAACAACCATAATGGATCATCAGAGTAAAATTAAAATAAATAAACAAATTGGGACATAATATACTAGAAAATGTTATAAAGTGACGACAGTGAAAAAAACAATACAACACACTAAAACATAAATAAGCTTCACTTATGTAATATTGAGGGGAAAAACCCAGCTCTAAAAAAATAATGTATGTACAGTATATGTCTATTTATATGAGGATCAGATAAGACCAATCTATTTTGTTAAAAAGCCAGGATAATGGTTACCCTTTGATGGCATGTAGAAATTGGAATTGATTACAAAAAATTCTTCTAGAGTATTGATAATGGTTACATGAGTATATTTGCTTGCTGAAAGTTCATTGAGCTGTACGCTGATGATATGTTCACCTTTCAGGTTGTATGTTATCCTTCAATAAGTAGTTTACCTAAACAAGAAGAGGAGTCATAAAGCGAAGTATTAAAAATGGCAACATGAGTTTACAGGTTTCATTTAGTCTCAGAGCAATTGAGCAAGGGCTTGTGGAAAATATGAAGATTAATTGGAGTCTTGAAAGAAGTATAAGAGTAATTCCCCATAACTCGTCTTGATAGTAGTATCTGTTAGGATGAACTTTAACTAAAAATAACAAAGAAGGAAGGAAGGAAGGGAAAGAGAGAGAGAGAAAGAAAGAAGAAAGAAAGAAAGAGAAGAAAGAAAGAAAGAAAGAAAGAAAGAAAGAAAGAAAGAAAGAAGGAAGGAAGGAAGGAAGGAAGGAAGGAAGGAAGGAAGGAAGGAAGGAAAGAAGGAAAGAAAGAAAGAAAGAAGGAAAGAAAGAAAGAAAGAAAGAAAGAAAGAAAGAAAGAAAGAAAGAAAGAAAGAAAGAAAGAAAGAAAGAAAAAGAAAGAAAGGGCAAATGGGTCAATGTAGCTAAAGAAAGACAAAAATGTATTTCTCATTAAAAAATAAATTTAAAGATATATCCAAGTGAGATATGGCAGATCCAAAGTATTCACCAGACACAAGACTCCCGTGTTTTGGTTGCATCACTGTGTACGAGGTTGGTGTATGGCTAGATTTTCAGTCCAGTATGACTGTTGGAAATGCAGCTGTAGCTTCAGAGTCAAGCTGCTGAGTAAGAAGAAGGAAGTGAAGCAGGAGGAAAGAAATGGATTTTTAAGTTGAATCATTTCCCTTTAAACCATTGTCTAATGGGAGCTACATTCCCATTTATATCTCATTAGTCCCATGGCTGCAATTATCCTAGGAAGAAGTTGGAAAATGCAGTGTTTCATTCTGAGAGGTAAAGCACTGAATTAAAAATGATCTGTCATTAATTAAAACAGGATAGAAGAGTTTGTGATAAGCGGATAAAGTTCTCTGCCACAGTAGAAACAGTAAACTAGTTATCACTAAGTACTTACCTTTTAAAACACCGACTTAGAAGAGTAGAACTGATTTTGAAGTAAACGAATTGCTATCCCTGTAACCCTAGAGGACAGCAAAATGTAGCACCTGTCTTTGTGGAACACAAGCATGGGTGGCCATATTTTCAAGTCTTACTTCATTTATTTTCATTTTCATTTATATACCCGCATTCAAAGAAAAGGAGAAGTAACTAGAACAAAACACATTTTCTTGGTTAATTTCATATTTAAAAATTTGAAAGCAGCTTTTGTAAATGCTTTGAAATACCTCAGAGCCCCCAATTCCCCTTATGTAAAGAGGGGAGCACCATTAATGATAAAATTCTTTGTTTTTGAAATTCTTGCCACATTTTCCATGAGAGATTCTGATTAGGGCAAATTTGCCTTAGAAGCTTTCCCTGAAGTTAAATGCACTTAGAGATCTCTATAAATGGTATTTGTTGTAATCGGATTGAGCCACTATTACAAAAATACCGTAGACTGGGTGGCTTCCAAACAACAGAGATTGATTTCTCACAGTTCTGGAGGCTATGAGTCCAAGTTCAGGGTGCTAACATAGGCTCTGTGAGAAACCTCATCCAGGTTGCAGATTGCTGACTTCTTGTGGTATCTTCACATGGCAAAGAGCAGAGAGAAGAAGCAAGTTCTCCGGTGTGTGACTCCTATGAGGATACGAATCCCACGCATGAGAGCTCCTGACATGACCTCATCAGATCCTAATTGCATCCCAAAGACCCCACCTCCTAATGTCGAAAGGTAGGGTTTCAACCTAAAAATTTTGGAGGGGACACAAACAATCCGTCTATAGCAAGCATTTAGAAAACTTTTACACTAACCAAGCTATAGAAAGGTTCCCGGGTACTCTGCCGAGTTTCTTCAAGTACAAGGTTCCAGTTTACAGGAATTACCTCTGAGATGGTTAAAGACCCCTACTAGATTGTACGTCCCTCAAAGTCAAGAACAATTCACTCTTGTGTGTCTCTAGAATCTAGTAGAGTGCTCAGTATTTAATAGGCTTTTAAAATTTGATTATGGAATAAATGAATTGTATCCTGGCAACAAAAGTCTGCTGTACACACACACAAAAATGATTTCTCTCCCTGTATAAAGTGAAACTAATGGTGTATGAAGTGAAATATGGAGGCTCAGCACTTCTTAAATCTAGGTGTGGGTAGGTGACCACTTCTCATCAGTGGAATGTGAGCAGAGATGATGAGGAAGTCCTTGGGCCAGGGCTTTTGAAAAGCAAGTGCATTGTGCTCTCTCCTTCTGTAAGTTTGAAGCAGATATTTCGAGATATTAGAGATGGTGCAGCCATAAAATGTAGTGGAGCGAGGTCATTGTATCACCACATGGAGTAAAGCTACTCCAAAGTAAGAACAGCCACATACATACATTCGATTCTTGGCTAAGCAAGAAATGATCTATTGCAGTAAGCCATTGAGATATGGGGATTTATTTGCTCAAACAACAAACATAACCATGACAAAGGCAAAAATCACTCCCTAAAGATAGAATATATAAGTTAATGTTCTAAGATAATGCGATCTTTGAATAGGGGAAAGTCAAATGAGTGTTTACTGAATATAGACTGAAAGCCTTTCGTGTACCATCATCTGCACTTGTAACTTGTATGAGACACTCTGTTTTTTTGTTTTTTTTAGCATAGATGTACATAGATGAAAATACTCTCATTTAGTCATGGCCATCAGTAACTAAGAAAAAGAACTACTAAGACTCTATTAAATACAAATTCTTATATTCCCTACTTTGAGTTCCCAAATCATGTGAATGCTTCTTCTAATTCAGGGTTTCTCAACCTCAGTATTATTGACATTTGGAGCCAGGTAATTCTTGGTGTAGGGGATTGTCTTGCATATTGTAGGTTGTTTAACAGCATTCCTGGCCTCTACTCAGTAAGGTGCCCATAACATCTTGCCATTTGGGACGACCAAAAATGTCTTCAGACAGGAGATATTGCCACATGACCCCTCGGTGGGGAGGGGTGTAAAACTCCTCCTGGTTGAGAATCACTGTGATCTGAATCTTCTTATGTCATTTAATTACTTTCGTTTACTTCCGAACTGTAAGTATGTATTATCAGAAAAGGATACCTGTTGGATTATTATGCAGCATGTCCCATTTATTCAAATTGACTAACCTCATGTTAAAATATCTTTGTTGCTTTCTAATTAAAAAACTACAAAATATAGGGGGGCCCGGGTGGCAGTGTCAGTTAAGCTACCGACTCTTGGTTTCAGCTCAGGTCCTGATCTCAGGGTCCTGAGATCAAGCCCCGCTCCGAGTCTGCTTGAATTTCTCTCTCTCCTTCTCCTTATGTCCCCCCTCCCAAGGCTCTCTCTCTCTTGCTAATAAATAAGTGAATAAATCTTTAAAAAAAATCTACAAAACACAAAAATTAATAATAGCAAACAAGTTTAATCTACTTTGGGATTTGATGAGAACACATATTTAAATTATATCAATGTGTGGCACATAGTATGCATTCAAAAAACCTATTGATGATATTCTAATCCCCTCCTGAGCTAACAATTCTATCAAAATACGTGTTTGATATGGACAGATACAGTTCATTTATTTATTCAAGAAAACTAGGTTATTAAAGACAAGTTTTATGCTAAGTACTGGAGTCACAAAGAAGAAGTTTGATAATTATGATGGTCTCTTGAAACATTTTCCAGGAAGATTTTATTGCTCCATCAAAGCCCTACAAGGCATACAGTGCATATTACATCCACAGATTTAGAGCTATAAAAATAAAGGTTTGCAGTTTATTTTCCTTAGAAGTCTATATAAACATTATTCAGCAAGAAATCTCTGATTTTTGCATGTTATAGTCTTGATATTTTTTATAAAGATTTTATTTATTTATTTGAGACAGAGAGAATGAGAGAGACAGAGAGCACATGAGAGGGGGGAGGGTCAGAGGGAGAAGCAGGCTCCCTGCTGAGCAGGGAGCCCGATGCGGGACTCGATCCAGGGACTCCGGGATCATGACCTGAGCCGAAGGCAGTCGCTTAACCAACTGAGCCACCCAGGCGCCCTTATAGTCTTGATATTTAATAAAGAATGCAAGCAGGGGTATTGAATCAAATTTTTGAAATACACATATTTGCATAGAAAACGGTATAGCTATCACAGTGTATGTAATGGAGATATAAAATATAAAACTTTGTAAAGAATTTCATATCTTATGTCTGTTGTTTCCATCATGATATTTTGAGAATATCATACTGAGATAAAATTTTATCAGTTTGTGAATGCTCTGAGTCCTCTTTTTATTCTTTAAGCCAAAATGATTACTCATAGAATGCATGTGCCAATATTTCAAAATAGGAAAAGTGAAAGAAGGCTTAGATCAATATAGATATGTTTGAAGTCTTTGAAAGGTCCCTTTCTTAAGATCTTCAGGAAGTCTTTAAACGCTTGATTCTGATCGTTTGTTTTACTTGTTTTTAAACTCGACTGAAAACAAATTTCAAGTCAAGGCTTAATCATCACAACTCATAGCCTCTTTAGAATAGAACCTACATTTCTTTTGTACCAATACATTTGCTAACACTTGTCACTCCCTACAATGTGTTTAAAGCTAACCTATACAGAGTTTCTTTCCTGTTTGTGAATGTAGTGATCAGAGGTTCCAGTTGACTTGAGTTGTTAATACCTAGACAATCTCTAGAGAGGTGGAACTGTAGGGGAGTTTGCTCCAACTGTTCCCGTCCACTCCCAGCGTCCTTCATAGGACACACGTGCCAAGACAATCCGCCACAACGGAGAAGCAGTCACACCCACGTAATGACATCCTGCCTAGCTGTAGCTTAGTAGGCATGCTTGTCAGTGACAATAGTGTCCAGAATTTAGTAGGTCCTCAACGAATATTCGCCGATTGAAGGAGGAATGCTTGAACGTCAGAATGGAACCTGTCCAAAGTGGATTCTGTGGCCTCTCTTAGTACCTCGCCCAGCTAGACATGTTCTGAAATAGATATTTGGTAGCTTCAGAGCCTGCTATGTTTGCGAGTGATGTCTGGAGAATGTAGGAGTGCCTTTAGAAATCATACTGCTAGTGGCAAAATACAAAAGTACAAGTTAGAAACCAGTTCTTAATTGTTACTAGAAATAGAGCTTTCCCTTTAGAGCAACATGTTCCAAAACAGCTTTTGAAACATTTACCTAAAACATGAGCAAATAAATAGATTTTACAACCTCTGGGGCATTTTCTGTCTGCTTATATTTTTAGCCATTCCTTTCTCATTTAGAATAAGAATACCGGCTCCCACCATCCCATAACTGCAATATTTACTCTGGGACTTAGAGTTGCAAACAGTCCCTTCAGCTGCAGGTAGTTTTGTTGATAAATAACCTCTGGTGTTTCAGGACCTGGATGCTTCAATGTTCTTGCACTTGAGAGCCTGGTAAGACTCTGCCTCCTTCCACTACACACCAAAATTGTTAATGAGCTGATTATCCTAACACCTTAGCTAACACTCTTATCTGAGAATACCTTCTGCTTACACTGGCATGATATAAGGGATAGTACCTTGCTCGTGGCTTCTCTCTGCCAAGCCTTGATCCTTCAATCCTTCTCCTTCTGGACAAAGCAAAAACGATGGGGGGCAGGGGTAGAAAAGATGAAAGATCTCCTTACTCTATAGTTTGTGTCAGCCTGAACCAACTCTATGGTTTTCCCTACTAATCATGATCAGATTATAACATCACTAGTATGGGAAAGAATTTCTGTGAAAGCCTTCAATAAACCTGTTTTTTTCCCCTCTCCTTTTTGGGGGAGGGGGAAATGGTCAGCAAGCACATCACTTCAATGGAGCAGGTAATTTTACTCAGTGTTATTTTGATTATTTTCCTCTTCTAATGTGATTTTTTTCCCACTAATCTTTTCAAACCTGTTTCTACACACACACACACACACACACACACACACACACACAGAGGGATATCTTTGTATACATATGCAAATATATGCACAATACAGACAAATCTTGAACAGTAAACATTGAAGTTTTCTCAGTTTTCTTTTCAAGCACCTTCTAACCCACAACTTCTCTTTCTTAGAAATGCCTAAGGCATTAAAATGACATAAAAGAGGCAATAACATGGCATTTACCATAAAAATACTAATTTGGGGGGAAAAAAGAACCATTAAGGATCTCTATTTGGAAACTTCAACTTTCACTTTACCAAGTTAATCTGTAAGGACTTTAAAAGAATAATGTATGTTTTTATTGGGAAATTTAGCATTCATTTTAAAGAGAAAAATTTATTATCCTTAACATATCTACAATAGCTGAAGTTCAGGTCAACTTTATCTAGCTTGTCAAGGTCAGTTATTTGGTAAGTAGTGATCACCTCATCCTTGAAAATCTTGCTTTTGATAAATAATCTCCAGGTAATAATTGTTACTTCCACTACTTTATAAAGATACTTTCGAGTGTGGGGTCAAACTAACCTTTTACTAAATCAAAGCAGTAAACCAAATGCTTAGAGTAAGGATGATAATTAAGCCATGGCCTTGTGAGAACAAAGACTCATTTGAAGAAGGCATTTATATGCTGGAGTCATTCCTTTTGTTCTTGTTTTGTTTCGCATCTCATGGTAATTTAATTCATAAGAGATATGAGAAACATATTGATAATATTTATTATGTGACAGCATATCAGCACTTCAGAAAATCTTCCTGTACCTTGGGGATCAATTTACCTTTGTTTCTAGTTTTGTGGTAAAGTTAAATATACTTAAATTTTCAACCTTATCAAAAGATGGACAATAGATTCTACATAGGTCTCATGGATTTACAGATCATAGATGTCTCCCTATAAAGATATTAAAGATAAAACAGAGTCATGTGACTTTGGATAAATATGATGAGGCAAAAATATAAAATTCCTCATGTTCACTTATTTATGTTAATAAAGCCAAGTTCTAATCATTTAATATTTCTGTGTAATTTTTGTGTATAAAAAAAGAAAATACATTTTTTGTGATACATTCTCCTTTTTACAAAGATTCTTAAAATCCTGTTTATATTCTTTTATTCCTACTGGACAAAGAAAGAAAATAAAGCATAGCATATCAAAATGGTCTGAAAAAGGCAGTTTCTCATATACTTCGAAGAAAGAACCTCATCTCTAAAATATAACCTTAAGCATTAGAAATTTTCTGAACCAGACTGGCATTGCACACAGCAAATCCTAACAGATGAAAATAATCTTTATTTAATTATTCAAAAAATAATTACCATGCACTTCCCATTTGCCGTGCACAGTCCTATTTAAAGTAAAGGTAGCAGTAGATATTCTATGTTGAAAATGAAAACATCAATGAAAATTCCAAACAAAAGGTCCTTAGAACCGTTTATAGAATGCACAGAATGAGTAGTTTGCCAAGGAAATTGGGAAATAATCAAAAAGAAAAGTAGGGGATTCCTGGGTGGCTCAGTCGGTTAAGCATCTGCCTTTGGCTCAGGTCATGATCCCAGAGTACTGGGATCGAGTCCCATATTGGGCTTTTTGCTCAATGGGGAACCTGCTTCTCCCTCTGCCCCTCTCTGTGCTCTCTCTCTCTCTCTCTCTCTCTCTCTGACAAATAAATAAATAAAATCTTTTTTTAAAAAAAAAAGAAAGAAAAGTAGAAGGAAGACAAATAATTCATTGCATAAAAAGTGTCCAGCAACTTCAGATATTGCCAGGAGATCAAGTGAAGAGAATATTAATTTTTCTCTATTGGGACTAAGACAGGGTAGGGGAACTAGATTGAAAGCAATTTACTACAATAGTGAGGCAATTGTCAAGTTGCTGTGGTTTGAGTGAGGGATATAAGGAGATGGAGAAAGCCATAGTGTTGAAAACTCATGAGATGCTTTGAAGAGAAGAAAACTATGGTGGAGGCTAGAGAACCAACAGATTGAGGGGGTTTAATGGAATAACTTGGTAACTTGATGTTTACACGCTATTGGAAAGGAGTTGGCAGGGAGTGCAAGAATGAAAATACCAAGAATGGAGAAGAAATGGCATAAAACTGAGAAGTAGCATCGCGTCCTTTGGCAAAGGAGAGTTAAAAAAAAAAAAAAAAATAGATGCAGATTAGTATATTAGTGTGGTGGCAGAAGTAGAGACTGGTCTATTAAATGATTTCTATTTTAATGTGAAGACAATTCAATAATTACGGCATCTATGCTGTTGTAAATATTACTGAATGTGGAGAAAAAAGAAAGGGGGGATTTAAAGAGAGTTCAGGGAGATTTATGGAGACTTACGCAAAATATTTAAATTGCCATTTTAAAGAATGGGAACAATAAGTGAAGACGGAATTGTGGAAAGATTACAAGCTGTGATTAAGAGTCCAGGTGAGGGCACCTGGGTGGCTCAGTCGTTAAGCGTCTGCCTTCGGCTCAGGTCATGGTCCCAAGGTCCTGGGATCAAGCCCCACATCAGGCTCCCTGCTCCTTGGGAAGCCTGCTTCTCCCTCTCCCACTCGCCCTGCTTGTGTTTCCTCTCTCACTGTGTCTCTCTCTGTCAAATAAATAAATAAAATCTTAAAAAAAAAAAAAAAGAGTCCAGGTGAGGTTGGGTGCCATGAATCTGCAGCGTCACAAATCTACCTCATTTTGCAGGCATCTCCGGTAGTGCTTACTAGCCAGGTGTGTGTGTAGAGAAAGTGGGCACATTTTTTTTCCAGGCAGTGTGATTATAAAAACAATAGAGAAAAGGAAGTAGTAAAAAAAAAAAAAAAAAAAAAGAATCAGAGAATGTTTGAAATGATGAATGAGGAATCTTGGATGAGGAAGAAAAACATCATGAGAAGAGAAAGAAAGAGGAGAAATAGAGCATATGAGCAATAGGAGGACCACATGGAGTTGAAGCAAACGTATCTTGGTATTAACTGAGATGAATGAGCTGATTTGTGATTTGGGAAAGGAATGTTTCAACTCAAGTTTTAATTGATTGGGAGTTTCCAGGTGATGATAAGATCAAGTGTAGGAGAATATTGAGTAAAGATGAAAGCCACTAAAGGTGAAAAAAAAAATCACAAAACTGAAAAGTTAGGGCACCGAGTCTTGAAGTCATTCCAAAAGAATTTAGACTGTTTCTTAGTGTGTGAAATCCTCCAAATACAGTGGATAACCAAGAGAGGCATTATAACCCATCTGGCAGAAGTGACAGTTAAGGAAACACCCAGCAAAATAATTGAATAGCACTTCAAAGTGGATAGAGAGAAAAGAGAAAGGAAGTATTTCATAACGGAAAGTGTGTGGGGTCAGGAATCTGATAGGCCAGCATTCTTACCCAGCTCTACCATTTACTTGTTCTGTGGCATCATCTAGCTGAGCACGGGCTTTATCAGCAGTAAAACGGGGATTCACTGCACACATATTTGTTGGGCTATTTCTCTATGCCAGAGAATGGATTAAATGGTAAAATAACTATATCTTGTTCTTAAGATTGTTGCCAGGATGAAATAAGTGAATGTGTAGAATCAGATGTATAAATAAATAAATATTGCTATTATCTCACTATTGCTCTCATTTCTAAGATCCCTTAAAAATTACATTTTAATAATAATAATAGGAAGAAAAACAATAGTTTAGTACGTGTTTTACTGCTGCCCTATGAAGACACTTAGAGGTTATTAGAATAATCCCAATATTTTATCTTTGAATAAAGTATATATTTCTAATTCTGTTGAGCTGTTTTGACAATTGGATTGTTACCAACTCTTTGGAGGGTAACATGCCTTAGGATTTTGCTTAATTAAGTGATTTATTTGCAACTAATTAATTTGCAATTATCACACTATATGGTTATAGCATGTCAGTCTCTGTTCCTGAAGCATAATATAATGAGTTCTACCCCATGATTTTTAAAACATAAGTAATTAAATATTGTTATATATTTTGTTAATATAAATTTCATCTCTACATAAGTTCATAGAACTCTAAAAGTTTAAAAATCATGTATGAAATTCTTTGCAGAGATTGCTATTTCAGAATACTGAGTGGGTCTGATGTATTTATAAAAATATTTTCTAAGGCGCCTGGGTGGCTCAGTTGGTTAAGCGACTGCCTTCGGCTCAGGTCATGATCCCAGGGTCCTGGGATCGAGTCCCGCATCGGGCTCCCTGCTCTGTGGGGAGCCTGCTTCTCCCTCTCCCACTCCCCCTGCTTGTGTTCCCTCTCTCGCTGTGTCTCTCTCTGTCAAATAAATAAATAAAATCTTTAAAAAAAAAATAAAAACAATATTTTCTAATTACTTTGAAATTTAAAATAATCCATTGTTTATGTGGGAAAACCTGCAGATTCTTGATATTTATTGAAATTAAACAATTCAAATGGTTTCGTCATCTATTTTGGAAACAATTATCATTGGGACGGTGGTGACTATAATATTGCTAAATCCTACTACATCCCAGTGGCACCTTGTGATGACTAACTGGCCAAAACGTTTAGGTTTCTTCTGGCCGGATAGGTTGCCTTGTGAAAAAAAAGAAAAACGGGGAAATACTAAAATACTTCTGATAGTAACCTGCTTCGTACTAAAGCAATTTTCAATTATTGTTCAATTCAAGCAATCTATCCATGCTTTCTAGGTTTAATTAGAGTCATAAGGATTCCCTTCTAGTGTTGCCAAAAGTGCTTTTCATCAGAATTGGTCCCTTGACCTCTGGTGGCGACCACATGGTGTGGGGGCTGACACCTCCTTCTCTGACTAAGCACCAGCAGACCTTTTGATTGCTTGGTGCAGATGGTTGGGAAGCACAGCCAGTAACGGAGGTAATGGAGGGAGGCTGCAGAGTGTATAATCACCTCTCCTTTTCTTCTTTTAACCAGCACACCTTTCCACGCTTGTTCAGAAACTATTTCCTCAAATGTGGACACGACGCAGCTACTGTGAGAATCGATGATCACACTGGGGGTATGTTCCCCTTAATTATTCTCAAATTTATTTTCTAAATCATCCACTTTAGGTTTACTAAGAGTGACAAAATTCAGAGTGTGGATTAGCATTTTAATTTTACTAAAGAGTGCCGACAGTTGAACACTTGCATTCATAATGCTCCTCTTTCTAGCAAAGAGTCTGTTTTTAAACCTAACATCAATCTACAAAACATAATGAGCAGGATTATACAAAAACACACATGCAGAACCTTTTCCTCATAACAGATGAGTGGCTCTCAGAGCAGACAAGAACCCATAGGGTATTCACTGCTATGACTCACTTGTCTCTGTAAAATCCTATCTCTGTTCTACATGTACAATTTTAGATCTCACTGCTTCCAAGCATGAGGCGAGATAAAGCTGCTCTCTCCTTTTAAATATACTATGCTCACTTTCCACTCGAAGCTCCTTTTTGTACTAGGGTCCCAAATTTATGGGACTACATGCCCCTTCCCACTCTCTTTTCATATCTTACTTATTTTTTTTTAATTTCAGTTTTATTGGGGTATAATTGACAGAAAATTTAAGATATTTAAAGTGTACATCGTGGTCATTTGAAATTCTGAAAGGACACTCTCCATCATGTTATAAACACATCCATCATCTCACAAATTTTCTGTTTTTCTTTTTTTTTTTTCCGTGAAAATATTTAAGTTCTACTGTCTTAGCAACTTCAGTTACGCAAAACAACCAGTCACCATGTTTTCCATTATATCCTCAGACCTTATTCATCATAGAGCTGAAAGTTTGTACCCTTTCACCAACCTCTCCCTATCTTCTATCCTCCAGCCCCTGGCAACTACTTTTCTGCTCTCTGTTTCTATGAGTTTGACGCACTTTTTTTAAAAACTATTTTATTTATTTATTGGAGAGAGAGAGAACAAGTGGGGAAAGGGACAGTGGGAAGGGGAGAAACAGACTCCCTGCTGAGCAGGGGGCCCAACGTGGGGCTCAATCCCAGGACCCTGGGATCATGACCCAAGCCGAAGGCAGACACTTAACGGACTGAGCCACCCAGGCACCCCAGGATTTCTCTCTTTCTCATGGCTCATTTCTCATAATATTCCACTGTGTATGTATACCACATCTTTTATCCATTCATCCACTGACGAACATTCAGGTCATTTGCATATCTTGGCTATTTTTAAAGAGCTGATTGAAGGTACCGCTTCCACCAATGTTTTGATAATATTTCCTACCAGGATGTCCCATTATTTCTTTTTCTTTTTTTAAATTTTTATTTATTTTTTTATTAACATATAATGTATTATTTGTTTCAGGGGTACAGGTCTGTGATTCAACAGTCTTACACAATTCACAGCACTCACCATAGCACATACCCTCCCCAATGTCCATCACCCAGCCACCCCATCCCTCCCACCCCCCTCCACTCCAGCAACCCTCAGTTTGTTTCCTGAGATTAAGAGTCTCTTATGGTTTCTCTACCTCTCTGGATTCATCTTTTTTCATTTTTCCCTCCCTTCCCCTATGATCCTCTGCCTTGTTTCTCAAATTCCACATATCAGTGAAATCATATAATTGTCTTTCTCTGATGGACTATTTCGCTTAGCCTAACACTCTCCCATTGTTTCTTAAGTATTTGTTTCACCAACTAGACACTATTTTTTTTTTCCCAGTAGTAGTAGGAACTATTATCTGCTAGCACAAAGGGAATCCTCAGCGAACTCAGAGTTTAGGCATAAAATATGCTCTCAATTTTAAGGAGGGGATGGATATTTCTACCCCTGCATTCTCATTTCCAACACAACTTGCAGGGATGAGATGCATCCTTTCAACCTTTTACTTTTCTTTTCCTCCATTGTAATGTGATCACAGAGAGGTGTAGTTCTAAATAAGTGTCAGCATGCCTAATGTTAGGTCCCACTTGTATAAGAAGAAATTCTGCATTTAAGGATGATACTGTTCTGTGAGCAGGCTCATTTCCATTGTCTGTGGCAAAGAATGTGAAATATTCTGCCTTCACTGGACAAATGTAAGCCATACATAACCGTTTTGTTTCCTGGGCAGAGGCTTCTATTTTCCATGACGCAAGCAGTCCTGGACTGCACCTGGTCCCATTGGACTGATCCATCAGTACCAGCTCCTCACCCGCGTTCCTTCTTGCTTAGATAAATTGAAGTCTGCTTCCGAGGGAGCAGGGTAGAATGTGAAAGGGAAGAATAAACAGCTCACCTGGGTTTCCAAGCCTCAACTCATACTCAACATCAAAAGCCAGAGAACCTCAAAGTTCAGTGAATGTCATTAGGGCTTCATATAGTTATTAACAAATGAATACTTTCTTTCCATATTATTCTTTTTGCACAGATACCTCTTCAGAGAACTCTGAAAAGAAAGAGGAGGAAATCGTAGGTATAAGCAACTATCATATTCCAAAGGAATAAGACCCTCACTTCTTAAAATTCCAAGGTTAAATATTAAAATGAAATGGGTTTAAAATACTTTCTACAAGTTATTTTGAACTAAAAAATAATTCAAGCCATAGAGACAACCATTATGGTAAAGATGAAGATGAAACAATGCTTCAATACCTGCATTCGAACAAGAAAAAGAGCTCAGTTAAGAATGTTTAGGGGCGCCTGGGTGGCTCAGTCAGTTAAATGTCTGACTCTTGATTTCGGCTCAGGTCATGATCTCGGGGTTGTGAGATCTAGCCCACACCAGGCCTTACACTGGGCATGGAACCTGCTTAAGATTCTCTCTCTCCTCTCCCTTTGCCCCTCCCCCCCTTGTGTTCTCATTCTCTCTCTCTCAGAAAAAAATAGTAAAAAAAAAAGAATTTTTATGATTTTCTGCTTTTATTGACCCCATTACCTTGATTTCTTTTCTGTTTTTCCTATTTTATATCAAAATATTAGATACACATAGTGGAAAAAAAAATGAGTTTGTAATGAGAAAGTTTCTCCTTTCAAATATTGTCCTCCACTCAGTCTAGTACCCTGTGTAAACACTATTTACATGTTATTATTATTTTTTTAATTTAGACGTGGATAAGGTTATAGCTCTAAAAACATTATTATAGCAATGATTGTGGATTTAACTACTGGTGCTTTATAAGGAAAAGAATATTTAACTTCTAGTTCACCCAAATAATAGTCTCCATTGATTTCACATTTTTGACAAGCACATTATCATTACACCATGGTATGATTTTTAAATGTATTATTGATTACTTTTGTAATAATACATAATAGTCTTAAAATTCAGTTTCTTTTTCCATGAAGTTTATACAACTCTTTTGAGTTGAAGATTCCTGAAGAATGCTAAGATTATCTGTCATTTTTTAGTAAATGAATATTTATTGAGCACCTACCATATTCCAGAAATAGTTTTAGTCAGAGGCCTCAGCCGAGAACAAAATAGGTAAAAAAGAAACAAAAATACCCCTGTCCTCAAGGGCTTACATTCTAATATAAAAGCTCTAAATTTCAAGGTCATGAGCACCATATGCCTGACAAATATTTCTAGCATCAAGTCAAATACATTCTCTTTTCCTATTCCCCACCAATTGTTCAAAAATTTGCTATACTCCAATTTATTAAATACTTTTTTCTTCAATTGTTTGTTTTTATAGAAGTGTCTATTTTTTATTGATGATAAAAGAGTAATGCAGCTTCAACATATATTAAATTTAGCTACCTCACAATCACACTTTATATAAAATGAAAGTCCTCTCCCCCCCTCAGCTGCTTTTAGAACATTTTTCTAAGGATGAACTCATTATTGTGCAGGATTGTTGCTCAGATATCGTATTTTTAGAGTCAGTGTTTTCTGAATTCTCATATATTTAGAGTCAGTTTTTCCTGATTCCCCCATATGTGTCCTTTGGAAAACTAGATAGGCCTTTTGTTAGCTTTTTAAAACATATGTATATACATACATATATATATATATATATATATATATATATGTGTGTGTGTGTGTGTGTGTGTGTGTGTGTTATATTATATATAATGTCATATTACTTGATTAAAAGCTGAATGTAATATGTTATTCAGTAATTATATATATGTACATACCTATATAATTTGCCCAAGACATACCAATTCATTAGAATTATGCATGTTTAATTAGACCATATAAGTGGGTTTACATGGATTTCACTATTCACATTTTAATTGAAGTAATTTAATATACTTTATATTAATGATTTGTTGTTGTTGTTAACATCCTGTACCTGATTTTCAATCAGCATGAGCTAGTTGTTCATGAAGATTTGGATTTGGCCATACTGATAGTGTTATTGTAGCAGGAAACAAAAGAAGCAATAAAGAAATCGTACGTATCTTTATGGCAGGAGGTACTTTTGCCACCTGCGGTAAGCCACTCAGGAGGTGAGGCTCCTAATCTTCCACAGACACTAGGAGATAGGGGTGCCACCTTCCTTGATGTTCACATTCCAGTGAGATGGCTCTCAGGTCCCAGAGAAAGACATTTCTTGGCCATAAAGCTGACAAAAGGCCTGTCTAGTTTTTAACCTGACATACAGATATTTCACAGAGAGAAGAAAATACTTACAGGTTTTCTACAGTACCTGCCCTACAGTACCTCCTCTCTTTATTTTCTTTTGTTGTTGTTGTTGTTGTTTTTTGTTGTTGTTGTTGTTGTTGTTTAAAGATTTTATTTATTTATTCATGAGAGACGGAGAGAAACAGAGGGAGAAGCAGGCTCCCAAGGAGCGGGAAGCCCGATGCGGGACTCGATCCCAGGACCCTGGGATCATGACCTGAGCCGAAGGCAGACGCTTAACCATCTGAGCCACCCAGGCGCCCTCGTCTCTTTATTTTCAACTGAGAGAAGTGAGCCTCTTATTTTAAATTCTTACTTGTCCTTATAACATTTATATGAATTGTCTGTATATTATCTTAAAGAGGCCTCTCAAAATTGGATAAACGAGGCAACTCGCATCCCGGAATTATCCTCAAGATTGTCCCATTACTTCAATTTCTTAAACGGGTACAGGAACATTCCAAGTGATCACAGAGAATATCTTTTAATAAGTGATGAGAGAGGAAACATAGTTTCGTTCTGTTTTTATCTCTACTAAAATAAAGCCTCCAGCAAAAGACAGTGTTGATTTTATAAAATAGTGACTAAAATGTTCCCTAAACGTGTTTTCTTCAGGAAAAGAGAAAAACCTTAGCTATAAGTTTGATTCCAGGATGTGTGAAAGTCAGAAGAAAGAAAATAAATTGTTTAAATACTATGGGAAGTAAAGCACTGATTAGAAATGAGAAGCCCTGTAAATGAAAATGGGAGGTTTAATGATTTTTGCCTTAGTTGCTAAACCCCTTATAATGCATGTCATTAGGAAACTATTTAAATATCTGGTGAAGACACACAAGGGGGCAAATTCCGAAGGTGGTTTTGGACCCTTATTAAAAATGCAGGGAAATTGTAGCTCCACATTACAATAGTAATTAGCTATGGTTAAAGGCACCCTGAAGAGATGCAATTACCTTTAAAATAATTCTGCAGTTTAAAATGTATATTTAATGCATTCATTTTTCAGTTAATTGATAATTTGCCAGTTTAATTAATGTGAAATCCCCCACTACAAGACATAGTGAACATTCTTCATTCATTTGGGAATATTTACATTGCTATTTCTTGCAAATAATTGTTAAGATGACCATCTTCCTTGGTATAGCTAAATATAATATTCTTAGAAAGTAGATGAGAATAAAGCAGATACTACAGGGCGTGTTCGTTTATTGAGTCATTTAAATTTATAATAGTTCATAAGAACAATAATAATTTTCTTCAAAACAAAATAATCATTTCCATATTTTTAAAATAAATTGACTGCAGTTATATTATAATGGGTTGGAAAGTCAGGTAATAGAAATTTATAACAAATACTAAACATTGTTATATTTCTAAGTGGCTTACCCCAGGCCCTATTAACAGATTAGAAACATTTCATGATTGTTTAATGGAGGGTGGATTTCTATTAATCAAATCCTGTTTTATACCAATTCCCATCATTGAAAGAGAGACTTGTTTTGTCAAAAGTAAAAATTGCTGCTGGAAAATTTAAATGATAAAATTAAGGGTAGAAAATTTAAATATACATTAGAGAGAAAATGATAATTATAAATTTAAAAATCTTAATAGCAAAGCCATTTACAAAATAAATCTCAGGGTAAGCACATGCTTCAATATTTGAATTATTTACAGCAGGATTACTTGTTTTCACTGATTTGAAACTTGTAGAGCATGTAATCCCTAACACCTCATCGACTTGGTTAAATTTTTCACTAGCCTCAAATGGTTTTATTACTTCTACCTTTGTACCTTGAGTGATAATACTACTCTTCTTCTCTCCCCCTCTGTCACTTGAAATTACTGACCTCTTTTGAAACATTTTCACCTCATGATATCCATAGAATCTGTCACAGTATTATTGATGAGAAAGTCCTAAAATAGAGTACAAACCATATCAATTATTTGACAGTGAGGGAAAGTTGAAGGCTCATGTCTACCAAATCACGTACGAGGAAAGTGTGGTCTGAAGCTGATTACAATAATAAAGAAACTATCAAAAACTGTTAAAAGAACTATAATCTTGGGGTGCCTGGGTGGCTCAGTCGTTAAGTGTCTGCCTTTAGCTCAGGTCATGATCCCAGGGTCCCTGTTTGGCAGGAAGCCTTCTTCTCCCTCTCCCACTCCCCCTGCTTGTGTTCTCTCTCTCTCACTGTCTCTCTCTCTCTCTCTCTCTCTCTCTGTCAAATAAATAAATAAAACCTTAAAAAAAAAGAACTATAATCTCTTAGTTTAAAGGGATATTTACTTAACATAAACATCTGATTTAATTGTCTAATTACTTAATATAGTTGTTTGTTTGTTTGTTTTTGTTTTTAATCCAGCATCTCAGTTCCGTAGGCAGATGGAACCTGAGAGGTTCTGGGTTGCAAACCTTATTCTCTACTCCTTCCAAAGTCTCTGAGAGTGGCAAGACATTCTTTTAAAAATTATTTTTTGTAGCTATTGTCAAGGCAAGCACAACAGAAGATGGAGGTTGAGGGAATAAAAACGTGGTTATTTAGTGAAAGTCCACTTAGATGACACCCACTCACCTATTCAGTGTCAATTCTCAACTTGAGAGATAATGGAAGGTTGTTCCAAACAAAATCTGAGCAGGTTATTTGTGAAATTAAACAAATTGTAAGATTTATATGGAAGTTCAAATAGTCAAAAAGAGTCAAGACCTATTACAGAAGAAGAAAGAAGTGAAAAGACCTTTTTCTATCAAATATTACAACATATTAGAAAACTACTTAGTCAAGCCTGTGATATTGGCAAATAGAAGGATAAATCAACAAAATAGAATAAAGAGAAGGTGTAAACATGTTAATAGATACATGGACTTAGACTTACAATAAACTTTTTTTACAGTGCAAAGGGAAATGAATAAACTAATAAGGGAGAATAACTTCATGACATCTGTGTAGTGAAAAATGTTTTAAACTGGCAGAAAAAGCAGAAACTATAAAGAAAATAATTGATAAATTTGAATGCATTAAAACTAAGAACTTCTCTTCATACAGAAGAGCTATTAAGAGAATGTAAACCTAGCCACTGGGAGACTGAGTGAGTTGACATTTCCAACAACTGGCAATGGGCTCACATCCAAACTATATACAGAACCCCCAAGAATCAATAAATGGAAGACATTCAAACCAACAGGTAAAAAACAACTTAAGTACATACATTAAAGAAATGAAAATTCAAAAGACCTGTAAACATGTAGAAATGGGGCACCCCTCATTAGTAATAAAAATAAATAATAATAAAATCTCAGTGATATGCAATTATATCCCCATAAGTATGACTACTACTGAAAAGTCTAACTGTTGACAAGTTTGTCAAGCAAAATAAATCCTCATACACTATCATAGAGGAGTGTTAATTGGTGATATTCACTCTGGAAAAGAATTTGGCATTATCTGGTGACAAAAACTCTCTCTTTGACCAAATTTTAGTCAGGCTCCTTTGAACCCAGTTCAGGACTAGTCCTGGAACTTGACCTGAAGGTACCCTGCTAACTAATCTTTGTGAGAATCTCCCCACCCACGATATATGACCACCCTTGATATATGATCAAGTTCTTCATTCTCCACTCTTCATGTTTAAGTCCTTGGTCTGCCTTTACCAAGAATCCTGGTAGGTCAGTTCAGCAAAAATCCCTCTACACTTGATGTTTCCTGTTAGCAATTTTTCATCCACTGACCCCCTCACTCTGCTTCTTGGTTATAAATGCCCACATGTCCTTGTTGTATGTAGAATTAAGCTCAATCTCTATTCCCTACTGCAATAGAGTTGACTCCTATTACAGTAGTCTTGGGTAAACCCTTCCTGTTTTAATAAGTACCATGGTGATTTTTCTTTAACATTGGTCCAGTAAATGATCCGCAAACCCTGTGACCTAGCCATTCCTTTTTAGCTATATACCTTGCAGAAATGAGTTCTGAAATGTGCCAAGATACTAATACCCAGGAATACTCATAGAAGCATTGTTTATGGGTACTCCAAATAGAAAACTACTCAAATATTCATTAAACATAGAATAAAGAAGTGCATTTTTTTCTAATAATAAAAAGTAAAAATAAACACCAACTGCAAATGACAACATGGATGAATCTTGGAAAATAATACTGACCAAGAGAGGGTAAATAGAAAAGAATGTTTTCTGCAAAAGTAAATCCAAATAAAGTTTAAAAACAAGTAAAACTAAACCATGCATATATAGGCTTACATACTGTGTTGGTCATTTGGTATGTCAAGTTGCTTAGGAAACAATTTCCAGTTATTCATTCAAACACTAAGTATTTTGTAGATGTGGTTAAATCCATTATCAGTTGATTTTCAGTAAGAGAGATTATGCTGGACAATCTGAGTGCCCTGACTCAATCAGCTGCACAGTTTTAAGGACAGAACTGAGGTTTCCCTGATGAAGAAGAAATTATGCCTGTGGCTCACAGTTTCAGCTCATCCATATGCCCTTCCTAATGGCCCACCCTATAGATTTTAGACTTGCCTACTCAGCTCCCACAATTGCATAAGCCAATTTCTTGCAAATAATATTTTAATACGTATCTTATACTGGTTCTGCTTCTGTTTGAACCCTGACTACTGCATATATATACTGTGCAGGCATAGTTAGATAATTACACTATAAAGAAGTGCACAGATTTGATAACATTAAAGGCCAGATATGAGATCATTGTGATCAACAAGAGATTTATATAGGGGCCTCCGAGTGCTGGATTTTTTTTTTTTTTACTTGAGTAGTGGTAACTAGTTTTCATTACAATCATTTATTAATCTGTACATACAGTTTTATCTATTTTTCTAAGTTTCCAGTTTTAAAAAAGTTTCAACTCCAACTTTTGTGTACCTATTTATGTTGATGTTATGTAAGAATCTACATATATTTCTCATTTAATTTACTATTGGACAATGTTCTGTGGGATAATATTTTACTATTTTCTCCCCAGATTTTTAAGTGTTTTCTATAGGGTACGTTATAGTGTTTTTTTTTCTTTTTTTACTCCATCATGCAAACTAATCACTACATTATAAATACATACTATGAGACTGAGCTGTTATATCTCTATGATGTGTACGAAACTTGGTTAGTGAACATTCTGTTTCAATGTTCTAAGGTGTAGTGACCAGTTTATCAGTCAGTTTTGTTTGTTGTATTTATCATTTTAAGAAATGTATAAGCTTTGGGGCTCCTGGGTGGCTCATTCATTGAGCGTCTGCCTTTGGCTCAGGTCATGGTCCCAGGGTCCTGGGATCGAGGCCCACATCGGGCTCCCTGCTCTGCGGGAAGCCTGCTTCTCCCTCTCCCACTCACCCTGCTTGTGTTCCCTCTCTCACTATATCTCTCTCTGTCAAATAAATAAAATCATTAAAAAAAAATAAATGTATAAGCTTTGTCTAGAGGAAAAAAAGTTTTTGAATAATAAAAAAAAAAAAAACACGCTATTTTGACTTTTATTTCCCCACATCCTACAAAGCTGATCTGGATTTGAGTACTCTCTGAAGTTAGCATTTAGTTCTGTCATATGGTATATCCTCTGGGGATATACCATATGGAGATACCCTGAAAACGGTAAGCATACAGATTTTTAAAACTCATTTGAAGTTTAAAAATATTTAAAATAGTTCTAAAATAGCCTTCTTTGTATAAAGTGTATTTTGGAATAATAATAAACAATAAAATATAGAATATAGATTTGTATGTTGCTTTTAACATAAAGGAATAATCTCACAAAAATACAAAATAGTCTATAACAGAATGTCATTTTGAAGTTTCCAAAATTCACTCACTATACATCAAAAATAATGTTTATATTAATTTATTATTAGAACAAACACATTTAGTAACATTTATATTCAGATTCCAAACATTCAGGAAATCATTCAAATTCCAGGTGTATATCTCACATCTATCACTAGATTCTTAGTGTCATACTGTCAAATTCAGAAAGGCAGTCCTTGAATTAAATACTCCAGTTCAAGCTTTAGCATAGGGATGAAAGTTGATCTAACTTGACAGTTCTCTAGAAATAATCATTCTGACATGTCAAAGATGGTACATGCCGAGATCTCTACGTTATTCAAAAATGATGAGATCTAGGGAAAGGAAAAGAAGTGACACAAAGACCTACATCCAAGAATTAAATACTTCAAAGGTAAAAAATGGTATAATTCATATAAGGTTGGGTTGGCCGTGGAAGATTAGAATATAGCAGTATACCTCATTACACATATTCAATCTTTTCTCAAACTTTTCCCACATTCAATGAACTTTATAAATTTGAGAAATTATGGGAGAAGGTGGATAAGACAAACTTTTGACATTTAACTTCTACAACCAGTGATCTTTTGATGTGATTGTTGGTAATTAGCAGATAAGCAATGGTACAAATAGATTAGAACGCTAATCATCTTGTATCTAAAGTTTTGACATAATTGTCCTTTATTAAGAATTTTGTCTTTGTAATTTGGTCCAAGATATTTTCAGGAACTACTGATTATGTTCTATTGTCTAATTGCCTTGTTTCATTGGTTATTTATGTCACAGATTGATTGAAACTATTGGTTATTTTCCCCATTTCTCCCCATTTATAACAGCAACAACTAAATCCTTTTGGGAACTTCATGCTGTAAAATATCAGGTCTAAGGTTTCTATTTCTATTCATAAATGGAATTAATGATTTCTCTGACTATACCATTTGAATTAAGACCTTCTTGGCAAGAATCACCTCTAGAGTTGACATGGTAGTTCAGATATGTTTGCCCAGCTGAGCCTTAGATCTCTGTGACGAGTCCACCAGAACGACACTGTAGTCAGCCTGTGAATAACAAACTAGCTGAGCTGAGTCAGCTGGGTCATCTACTGCTCTCTGCTCACAGAGGAGAGCTGGAAGTGATAGATAGCGCCATTAACTCTGCCTGACGAATGCACACTTGGGGAACACCAAATTGGGAACATTTTTTTTATCTTTCTGAGACAAACTGCAGGGATGCAGTTGGTTCACTCTCCGCTTGTAATAAGGATAATATTTGGGAAAATGAATAATAGCAAGAGAAAGCAGTAAAAATAATATTTTATATCATGAAATAGTATTTGATTTTTAATGAACGCACTTCAGGTCAGACTATCAAAATATTTTCTCAGCATTATTTACAAATATGTGAGAAAACTTTGACATTCAATGTCTCAATTCAAACATTAAATAGTTTTAGCTTAAGTAGAATGGCGATTCTCATAATCTTAATATGTATATATCTGGTATATTATAAGTCCCATTTTATAAAGGCGCAAAATGTATATGAGATTGTTATGTAGGTCAGGGAATCAGTAAACGTTTAGGACAGATTCACAATTGCTTCTTAATTTCCATTATTAAATATGCAAAGATCTCATCATTTCTTTTTTAGGTTCAAAGAGAAAAATTAAATTTGAAGATTAGATACGCTAATTCCTCAAATTCTTATAATTGTTTTATAAGAGATTGGCGTTAATAGGCTAATGAGAGCACAAGGCCATGCTGCTTCCCTATCATTTGCCACTTTGAAATGAGTTATTTACAGGAGTCAGATACCAGAAATTGACAAGATTTCAATTGTGTGGCAATTCCTTCTTTTATTCACATCACCAGCTCTATGTAAGTTATTTAAATTACTTTACTAATTAGAAATGGTAATGGAAAATAAATCAAAGTACAAGGCACTTGTAAAAACAAAAGGAAAAAATAGTCATTTCAAATTCAGTGTTGTTCTATTAGATGTCATTGTAATTACAATAAACAACATTTTCTGAAGGTTTTACAATAACTCTATCTCATCTTCCCTAATATATCATTTTCCTTACATTCCCAACCTACTCTCCTTTATGAAAAAAAATTGTTTTTTTCTTAATGGATTTGAGGACATATTTAAGGCACTGAGAATTCCAAGATGAATACTTTCATCATCTCTGACCTTAAGGGAGGAAAAAAGAAGGAAAAATAAATTAAAATTTTCAAAATAATATTCATTCAACAGATGGAATTAATTACCTAATATATTTCAAGCACCATGGTTGGCATTTGCACTATAGGTAGATATATATTTTTTTCAGGATTTTATTTATTTATTTATTTGAGAGAGAGAGAGAGGGAGCACAAGAGCACAAGTGGAGGTGCGGGTAGGGGCAGAGGGAGAGGAAGAAGCAGACTTCCCGCTGAGCAGGGAGCCTGATGCCAAGCTTGATCCCAGGACTCTGGGATCATGACCTGAGCCGAAAGCAGACGTTAACTGACCAAACGAGTCACTCAGGTGCCCAAAAGGTAGATATATTCTATGGCTTCATGGAGTTCAGGGTATATAGAAAGAAACAGACATAAATGATCATACAGAAAAATATAAAATGTCAAAGGTAGAAGAGTCTTGAAAAAAAGAGATATACAGTAGCCCCTTTTATCTGCTGGGGATACATTCCAAGACCTCAGTGGATGACTGAAAGGGCAAATAGTACTAAAACCTATGTATACTGTGTGTTTTGTTTCCCATACATACAAACCTATGATAAATTTTAATTTATAAATTAGGCATGGTAAGCGATTAACAACAATAACTAATAATAAAATAGAACAATTATAATAATATATTCTAATAACAGTTATGTGAATGTGGTCTTTCTTTTAAAATATCTTCTGGTACGGTAGTCACCCTTCTTGTGATGTGAGATAATAAAACGTCTACGAGGTGAGATGAAATGAGCTGGATGTCGTAGACATTGTTACATCGTGTTAGGCTACTACTGACCTTCTAGCAGTAAGTCAGAAGGAGGATCATCTGCTTCCAGACCATGGCTGACCACAGATAACTGAAACCAGGGAAAACAAAATCATGGATAAGTGGAGGACAATTATACTGCCAAGGACACTTATTAATCTGGATAAGGATGGGCTTTCATGAAGACAAAGCCATTGAATTGCTATGTGTGGGATAGACGGGGATTTACAGAATGCAGTGTGAAAGAGGCAAAAGAAGCAGCATGTGGTAAAAGGAGACATGGTACATATGATGAACAGAAAGATTCCAGTGTGACCAGAGCTCTGACAAATTGGAGGAGAGTGGTACAAAACAAGGGTGGAGAAATAAGGATCAGACAGCTCAAGTAATAGTGTTGTGCACTTATAAACCTGTTAAGAGGGTAGATCTCATATTAAATGTTCTTACCACATATACACACACACAAGGAACACAAATAATCTTTTGAAGATGATGAATGTATTTATTACCTTAATTGTGTGATGGTATCATGAGTGTATACATATGTCCAATTTAAACAAGATGTATATATTAAATATGCAGTTTTTTAAATGTTAAATATACCTCCATAAAGCTAGGAGGAAAAAAAAAAAAAGACAAGATAGCTAAAAAAAAGAAAGGAAAATAAACCCAGCTCAAACAAAGCAGAATATACTGGTTTACAAATATTGGGCTTTTTCCTGGCTCATAAAAAGCAGAAAGATTGTAAGTATGGACTAACACAGATTAGCAAGTTTTACAAAATACCATTGCATCTGAAGTGTGGAAATAAGATAAAAGAAAATGAAAGACCAATGGAAAGGCTGTAGAAGTAGTCCAGGGGCACCTGGGTGTCTCAGTTGGTTGAACGTCCCACATCTGGTTTCAACTCAGGTCATTACCCCATGGGTTATGGGATCAAGCCCATCATGGGACGCTGTGCTCAGTGGGGAGTCTGCTTGAGGATTGTCTCCCTCTGCCCCTTCCCCCTCTAAAAAATAAATAAATCTTTAGAAAAAAAAAAAAAGTAGTCCAGATGGAAAACGATGGTAAATTAAACTACTGGATGGAAAGGAGATGGAAGGAAGTGAATGAATTAAAAGATATTTATGATGTAAATATCATAAGATTGGTGATAGATTAAAATTGGGAGGGACCAAAAGAGGGAGAAATCAAAGTTAACTTTCAAAAAGGAAAAAAATCTTTAAACAATGAAATTTGATGATCTTTTGGGTTGGCGAACACATCCAAATGCTGGGAAGATGGCACACCCCAATTCCAAAGACAAAGAGGCTCTTACACTCAGGACCCCTCACAATCCTTCCAGAACTCACCTTATGTTCCTCTTCATCTGGCTGTCCATCAATATCTTTTATAATAAAGTTGGTAAACATGAAAAGTAAAGTTAACGTTCAAGTTTCTGACTTTTGAAATGAAATGAACAGTGGTTCTCTTCATTACGATAAAAGTAATTGGAAGGAAGCCATGTTTGGGATGCTGACAAAGAAAAGGGAGATTATTAGTTACTTTTTGGACTTGTTTGGTTTGTGGTACTTTTGAAATATACAAGTGGAAATATCAAGAAGGTGGTTGGTTGTATCATAGATTAGACCCCTGGAGCAATGTGTTAAATAACATACAAGGCATAGAAGAAATTACTGTGGGGTTTAGAAAAGAGTCCAGGACAGAATTTTAGGTATTTCCAAATAGAATGGCTGAATACAAAGTATAAACCTGTAAAGGAGATCAAGAATTTGTTGCCAAAAAAGACATTAGAAGAATAAGAAGACTATGATATCCCAGTCATAGAAGCCTCTGAGAAGGGGATCTTTCAAGATAAAGGAATGTTGAAAAATATTGAATAGTTTTCAGAGGTCAAATTAAATGATAACATAAAATATATATGTGAGCTTAGTGACTGGCAGAAGTGGTTTCTATGGAACAGCATATTTAACTGATGATAGGAATGATCAAAGTAAGAGGAAAAGCTGAATTCAAAGGAGAAAAAGAATTAAGCCAAAAGCATAGGGTTCCTGAGACCAAATAGATCTGAGGTGCATGAACAGATTGACCGAATAGAGGTCAAAGAACAGATCTTCAATTTTACAAAAAGCAGGGAGAAGAAGTTGGGTGTGTTTGTAGATAGGTCGTTTTATCCGGTAGCAGGAAATTTAGAGCACTGGACTTGGATAACATCTAATTTCTCTGTGAAATACATGTCATCTTTGGGGAGGAGGTGGAAGTTGAAGAATATTTATTTGTTTGAAGGGGAACAGGGAGATTCATAGGTTTGAATTGAATGAAGAATATTTTGCCTCGCATCGCAGAGCATGGAAAAGGAATGAATGAATGAATGTAATGAATGTAGTAATGAGATGAGGTTGACCAAAGGATTATGAAAGCATAGTTAAGGGACACCTTAACTCAGCTAAAAATTAATGAAAGTCTCATAAAAATGATTTATGAGCTGAGTCTAGAAAGACAAATAGGAGACTATCAGGGAAGGGAGAAACATTATTACCAAAGGAAGTTTCATTTAGAGAAGCAGGCGCAAGAGTACCTTCGAGAATTTCAGGGTGGCTCAAGTCAGCTGGGTGCCAGAATGGTTCTGCCCTTGCTTCCACCTGAGGCATGCCACTGCCCTGCGGCTCTGTTGCAGGCGCTCTGATGGTGGTGGCTCTTTTCTCCCCCACCAAAAATGTTCCTGCAAAGACCCAAATTTAGCTGAGAGAATCAGGGAGGAAAACGTAGTTACCACACTTTTCTTGGCAGGTCGAGGAACTTACCCTCATTTCGAAAGACAAATAAGGTCAGTTACTCTTTCAGAACAGTTTATAAACGAACCGGGCTTTCTCATGGTTGTTCGTGAAAATCCATTCAGTGTGAAAATAAAATATGTGTGTTCTTTTCTATCACTTTTTGTTATTCTCATTTTTACTACCATGGGTATCGTGAGTGATGACTTCTGAGGAGATAAAAAAATGCAATCTATTTTAGCACTGTAATTAATGACATTAGAAAATGGATATTAATTACTAAAGTGAATTATACTAATAATAAGCTAATATTTTCATATTTAATATCCAATGAAAGGATTAATGGCTATTGTTTAATTCATTTTTTACTATTAAGCTTAATGTTTTTATGTCAATTTTTATTACTGTGTTTATTATTCTTAGGAGTTCTAATACATCAACAATGTGTTTATGGGTATGTTCTAGAGTGTATGTTCTCTGATGATTTGAAATAAATGATTTTGAAAACACAATTCAGTGTTATCATTATTCACAGCATAAGTGCTTTGTTGTATTCCATATTTACAGATATGTATCATGTTGACACTGTGTGTTCAAACACTGAATTGCATAATGATACAAAATCTGAAATGGCATTAATACTCCATCAAACTTTTGATGCAAGACTAATAATGAAATAAGGTTTTACTACATTAGCAGCCATAACATTTAAAATTACTAAAACCATATAGTTCCTGGTTATTTAAGAGATCATTTTTGTCTTCTTTTAATTCACTAAGGTACTTGGTTTTGCTGCTGAGTTTTGTTCTTTTAATATGTTAGCATGTATCTTATTTAAGTGCATCTTCTATGGAGTGCATATTACTATCTAAATACATATATTGTTTTAACTTGTTTCTTTGTCTCTTTCCTTGTTTGGTACTCTGTGTCAACTAGACATAAAAGAGTCTGGCTCAAAGTGGTTACTTCATAAATACATATGGTTAAATGTGTAATTTGTCAATGGCTTTTAATGATCTTAAGACAGATTTCAAATTTTTCATTTTAAATTATTTTGTCTTCTTCACAGCACTGCACTTTAGACATGTTCTTTTTCAAAATATTTTTCCATTAAAGCCAAAAAACAACACTTATTTTTCAAATAATAAGCAAATGTAATTGCTATGGGCATCATCTGGAACATTTGGCTATACATAAAGGACTACATGAAATTGGCTTAAATCATAAGAACACTTATTGTTTACTTAATTTCCAAAGTCTATGCCCAGTTGTGGATTCGATGACTGAGAGAAACCACCAATTTCCCAGAATACCCCATCACCCACTAGGTATCATGAGTATGTGGGTGATGTCCTACTCACAGTAGCAAGCTAGTTGCTGCAGCTGACAGCATCTTTCCCACTCAGCCCTCTCACCAAGGGGAGCAGCTGCAAATGAAAGGAAGGAAGGAAGGAAGGAAGGAAGGAAGGAAGGAAGGAAGGAAGGAAGGAAGGAAAGAAAGAAAGAAAGAAAGAAAGAAAGAAAGAAAGAAAGAAAGAAAGAAAGAAAGAAAGAAAGAAAGAAAGAA
>NW_023270316.1:39550325-39703949 GCF_011800145.1 Mirounga leonina | reverse complement strand
GAAAGAAAGAAAGAAAGAAAGAAAGAAAGAAAGAAAGAAAGAAAGAAGGAAAGAAAGAAAGAAAGAAAGAAGGAAAGAAAGAAAGAAGAAAAAGAAAGAAAGAAGAAAAAGAAAGAAAGAAGAAAAAAGAGAAGAGAAAGAAAAAGAAAAAGGAAAGAGAACGAAAGAAGAAAGAAAGAAAGAAAGAAAGAAAGAAAGAAAGAAAGAAAGAAAGAAAGAAAGAAAGAAAGAAAGAAAGGAAGGAAGGAAGGAAGGAAGGAAGGAAGGAAGGAAGGAAGAAAAAGATTTTTTTGTGTGTAGTTTTGGAATGGGCTAGTATAATAAGAATCAATTTAATTTTTTATGATATTTATTCATGGAGTACCCATGATGTACTTCAAAATGTTGTTTCCTGGTTTCTTACTAGTCGACTTGTTTCATTCCATTTCACAAACTTCGGGAGTTTATTCTTTTTTCCTTTCTCTCTTTCTCTTCACCCCCCTCTCAGAATTATTTCATACTTGTTTCAAATTCCATGCTTCTACAAGTCAAAATCCAATCCAATAATTTTCCATATATCAAGAAGTCAGCAAACAGTTATTTTCTGTTTCTATCCACAGACACAAAAATACTTTGCTTGTGCTATGGTGAAATATGAATTTTACAAGATATTTGAGCTCAAATAAATTTTTACTTTTTAATCCCCTCCTTCTGGAATGTCCACTTCTCCACAGGAAACTTTTCCTTGGTCTTTTAAAAATGCTGAACATTTTCTAATATTACAAATAAACAAAGTGTAATTGCTTTATGACACTACTTTCTTACGGTAACTTTTTTTTTTCTAATTTTCCAGTGATCTTTTTTTTTTTCCTTTTTTTAAAGATTTTATTTATTTATTTGACAGAGAGACAGAGAGAGAGGGAGTACAAGCAGGCAGAGTGAGAGAAAGAAGCAGACTCCCTGACAAGCCTGATGTGGAGCTCGATCCCAGGACCCTGGGATCATGACCTGAGCCGAAGGCAGGTGCTTAGCCGACTGAGCCACTCAGGCGCCCCGAGTGATCTCTTTTTCATTAATACTTCTTCCATTATCTATTTCTACTGCCTCCAACAAAACATCTAACTTTATCTTGTAGTTCTGTCCATGGTCATCTTTGATTGCTCCCAGACCTGAATGCCTCAATTATTTTTTGCTTCAATAGCTTTCTCACTCATTCAGCTAACATTTACTGTTAACACATGCCAATTGCTGAACTATGGTATGTGATATGCAGTGTATTATTTACCAATTACTATACTTTTTAAATATATAGACTTCCAGTTTACCCTTTTTTGGTATCTATATTCTTATAGTATCTTTAGTGCCATATTTCTTTCATTTGAGATTTGTTTATATTTTTCAATTTCCACTTGACTGAAGTAATCTTTAATTTATTTATGAATTTTATTTTTATATCATCTATATATAATTTCAACAAAATACGTACAGCTCATTTTGTTCCCAGTAATACATACAGAACTATTATTTAAGTAGATTTTATTTTCCAGTTTACATGTAGAAAAACTAATTTTCATAACACTCTGTCAAGTGTCAGGCTTCAGATAATAATGTGAGTCAAATTTGGGTAATATTTTAATCCTTGGAAAATGGATTTGGTCCACAAAAATCTAAATTTATGTTTACATATGCTGTATTTTACTCTTTTTTTTTTAAAGATTTTATTTATTTATTTGAGACAGAGAGAATGAGAGACAGAGAGCATGAGAGGGAGGAGGGTCAGAGGGAGAAGCAGACTCCCCGCCAAGCAGGGAGCCCGATGCGGGACTCGATCCCGGGACTCCGGGATCATGACCTGAGCCGAAGGCAGTCGCTTAACTAACTGAGCCACCCAGGCGCCCGTATTTTACTCTTTAATCGGAATATTTCCAAGATAGACTATTTTATATTATAATATTAAACATGTATTTCTATCTTGCAAGCTGTTACAAGTGATTTAACAAAATATGTGAGATCCAACAGACTTCTTTGAGTTTAAAGCTTAACAGGGTTAAACTGATAGTTCTACAGTTTATAATTGTTATTCAACACATCAAGTCAATGAGGTTCAGTAAATACATCCATACAAACACAAATGCACACACACATACGTGATGTTAACATGACATTTTCTTGAAACACATCCAGGCTCCACAGTCAGTTAGGCATAAATTTAGAATCTAATGGTATAACATTAAATGAATGATTTAGTCTTTTACTTGAATATCACACTCTACTAATTAGTACCCCCAAATCAAGAAGAGTACCATACATATTTTAGCATTTCACTTTCACTTACTTTGTAATGGAGATTGTTGGGGAGAAATCCTGACAATCAGAAGCTATTAAATCTTTCACTTGTTGATTGATAGTTGTAGGATAGAGACATGGCGGCGGGTGGGGGGGTGGCGCTGAAGGGATAACAAAAAGGGATCAAGCCAAGTTCCTCTTTGTTACCAGAGTAAAATCTGATTATAAGAGATTCTCTTATCAAACACAGAAATATCATTTTTCTAGTTTTTCTATTTTTTTGTAATCATACGGAATACATTAATGGTAAGGGATAGACATGATTACTGGTGATCCTGCAGAAGAGCAGGATAAATAAAACAGCACAACAATTTATACGGATAATGATAGATGTTTTATAAATCTCATATGACTTGCTTCATTAATCTGGAGTAAAATATAGCCACATTTCTTGTTTTTCCAAATAATCACTTTTGTCATTATCTGCCTTATTAGTGGGAAGTACGTTATTTCCCTCATCAGGGCTGTCCCTACCCAATTGTTTAAAAAAAATCTTAATTGAGTTATTAAATCTTAAATGAGAGTTTATTCTGCCTTAATACAGCAAAAAGAGAGGCATTTGTTTTCTGATAAATCTTCTTCTGCTGTTTCATTTCCCAACCCCACAGTATTGTTAAGGAGTGGCATACTCTCACGGATGCTTTGTCTACTACAGGGATGGCACTACTAGTCCATTTTCTTGAGCAGAACTATTGGAAACCATTCCAAGTTTGCAACATTGACATATTCTTATATCTTACATGCACAATCACTTTTCCCCAAAGCTCAAATATCAAGATGGCAGTCAAGATGGCAGGTGCTTCCAACATCACTCAAGTTGTAGTATTAATCAAACACTTTTCTTTAAACAATACACTACTAAAATTATTTAAAGTATTTTTAAAACTAATTCTTCAACCTAGACCTGTCCTTTCCTCAATAGAAGTTTCTTTCTTTGTTTTGTATGATTTCCTGGCACTGATTTTCATTGGGTTGCCAAAATCCCATTCCTTTCTCTAACTTTAAATATGAAAGGATGTTTGGTGATTCCATCCCACATTTCCCATAAGATCCTGGGCTCTATATGAAAAAAATATCCACCATTTCTCAAAAGTGGCTTTGCATTCCAGAAAGTAATCAATGTCTCAAGAGTTCTTATTACACTTTCACCTGCCAGGATGCCACTGCATAAATAAAAAAGTTATTCTAATCCTACCAAATAGCCTAAGAAGACAGGCTTAGTTTGCCAGCTACACTATTTTCATTACTATGTGACAAATGGAAAGGAAGAATATACTCAAATTTTTCTTAAAAAATTTGCTTTAATGGTGTCCATAACCCAAATTGATCTATTAGGCAAAATACCTCTCATCTGATACGTCTAGGAGAATGGAAGAATCTGAAGGAAGATGCATGATAAGTGCATCATGACTCTTACTCTGGCATTCTTGAATTTTCTTGACTTAGTCTTGAATTGCCAATGGTTTTGCCATTCATAGCCCACTTGAACCCATGTTCTGGATCTTGAGGTGAACAGAATATGAAAATGGGAAATTTTCATGAGCATATTAAATTAGGAGGTTCTGAAAAATCTCTGGATAGATGCTTTAGTCTATTTGCAGGCCTACAGAATCTGTGTGTGCTCTTGGTGCCCTTCCCAAATGCTCATGGTAGGGCTTAAGTAGGGACTTTAAGCCAGCACAGTGTTCAGTTGCTCAAGGTTCTGCATAGGTTTGCATTTAGCCTGGAAACACAGGTGCCCTTTCATAATTTGTTTTCTCATAGAGGAAACTTTTTTTTTTCAATCAGTCTACCTGGGAGAGGGGCACATTTTTGATAATTTGTATAGGCCCCCTTAAATGTGAACAGAAACTTGATTGGTGTCTTTTGTGATGGTAGTAAGAGTCTTATAATAACTTTTGGCTGAATTATTCATCTATGACTTGGGAATGTGCCTCCCCAAATATCTCTAACCAGTTGTATTTGAGATCTGAAAAATATCCATGAGCCACTCATCAAATAAGAAAGAATAAAAATTAGTTCAAGTATTATTTAAAGTCTTAGCCATACCTTGACAAGGTCAAAATGAAATGTGTAACTAAGGTACTCACCCAGCCAACTTGGGGTTTTTTTGTATTAAATTGCTCGTTGAGGAGAAAAAAAGCAAAGCATTACTGAGGGTTTATTCATTCCTCCATCCTCCATCTTCAATTTGCCTTTTGAGACAATACTTAACACTTCTAGTTGGGCAACACATCCACTCTTGCTGCCAAAAAGACAGAACATCTGAAATCTGTTTTTAAGCAGTGTCAGTTTTTCAAAGTAATAGGCACAACAAGGAGAAAAGAAACATCTGCTATCTGCAGATTTTTTTTTCCTTCCTCCCAACATCAATCTAGCAAGTCTTTGGCAAGCAGCTCCTTGCACTCTCAGTCACAGAAATGTCAAAGGAGAGTGGAAATGAGAGTGGATACCTCTGTTGAAATGTCACTTTGAAAGTAAATAAAATCTATTGGAAAAAAGGCCATCTGAAAACAAGAAAGTTACGGTCAGGAGATGAGTTGCACTGTATTTGCAGACAGTTGAAGTAGTCACATACAGAAATGACATTTTTCCCTAAAGCTTGCTGTCTAGTTATTGATTGTTTGAAATTGTAAGACACAATAAACGTAAATGCAAATTTAAAATTTAGCGGCACGCATTGCCTCAAAGTTAATTGATTAATTAAAACCACTCTCTGTTGAGACTAAGCTAGTATTTTCAATGAAAACATTCATTACATGTGAAAATCTTAAGGTTTTTCTATTTATAAAGTTGCCTTCAGAAATAATAGTGATAAGTGTCAGAGGAGTTCACTACGCAGTAAGGTGTAACACCTGCAGATTCAGAATCTCCAGGTTTAATTTTTCTCTTTATCACTTAGCTGTGGGACTGTGAGCAAGTTCCTTAAACTCCTAATGACCAAATTCCTAATCTGTAAATTTTGATAACCATAGTACCTAACTGGATTTTTGTGTGTATTAAAAACAAAGTACTTGGAATTGTGCCCGGCATGCATGAGTACTAAGGTGTGCTTATTATCATTATTAAAGAATCCCTAATGCTTCAGTACCATTCCTTCTATCATTAACCTACACATAAAGAAGTGATTTCTTGTAATTTTCATTTACTGCACTGTTATGATCAAAGGTGGTTACTCCTAGACAACCCATGATGTTGTGTAGATATGCATCTTATAGAACTATCAGCAAACTTATTAAAATGGAAAGGATTTAAGAGTGCAGTCGCGGGGTGCGTGGGTGGCTCAGTCATGAAGTGTCTGCCTTGAGCTCAGATCAGGATCCCAGTCCTGGGAGTGAGCCCCATGCCGGGCTCCCTGCTCGGTGGGGAGTCTACTTCTCCTTCTGACCCTGCCCCAGCTCGTGCTTTCTCTCTCTCTCAAATAAATAAATAAAATATTTAAAGAAAATGAGTGCAGCCCCAAAATTGGTGATCAAAGCTGTTGTGTAGTCTCCAAAGAACCAGTAGTAGCAAAATTATGGTCATAGTAATTGAAAGAAGAAACGATCAATCCTTACTGGATGTCATTTTTTGGCTGAACTGATGCAGTACTTACAATAATCTAGAGCTAGTATAGAAATACTCCTCCAGAAATCTAAAAGGCCTCCATAACATCTGCTTATTTCTTTTCTAGATTCATCCACAACACCCTTATCTAACCCTTCCAATCTCTCACTGACATTGTGCAGATTTGTTCACACCAGGGTAAGAAGTCAAGAAACAGAACCACTTCAGGTGATTTAGGAGTCTAGGAGCAAATATACATGGAACTTTAATTAAAAACTTCGTTATGGGGTTTTTTTAGTTGTTACTTTTTAACTTTTTGTTTTCTACATCTTCTTCCTCCCCCTGGGTACTTTTTGTCAATTCTGAAACATGGTCATTTAGTGCAGGCTCTACAAAGACAGAGAATGTCCATGAAGTTTCTCTCCTCCTTCTCTCCTCCTGGTCTCCTCCATCCTCAGTATTCAAGTATATGTACATGGACATTGAAACTTGGGAAACCAATAACTGTACTTCAGTAGAATCATCTTTAAGCTTTCCTTTGTTAGTATTTTGTAAAATGAGATTCCTAAGGAAATTGAATACTTCAGAGTGGCATTCTGGAAGCAGCTGTAAATCAGCCTAGGGACAACTCTATATACAAGCTTTCAGAACTACAAATGAGTCATGCTTTTGATAGATAAAGATCTTCCAGAATTAATCCTCTGCCAGACAAATTTTGTTGAGGTCTCTGAGATGGGTCATCGTACAGTCAGACAAATAAGTCAAATGGAGGTATTTGTGAAGTTTTACCAGTTGGGGACTTACCCCTTGTGTTTTTCTGGCTCCTGGAGAAGAGTGACATTGTAACTAGCTTCTGCCAGGCCCTGCGGAGCTTCGGTTGTAGAGTCATGTCACTTGAGCTGGGCATCATGTATACCTATGACCTTTCTCCAAGGAGCATGGGAAGGAAGAAATACACAGACACGTCTTAAGTGATAAAGATTTTTGAGCCCCTACATAATATTAATATTTTTTCAAACATTTCCCCATGATATATTTCTGAGCACCATGTTTGGAAACCAATCTTAAACAACTGATTGCTTTTGCAATGTAATATCTTAGGGAGATAAATTGCCATTAGATGGACTATAATTTTCCATTTTTAACAGTCTTTTTAATCAAAAGTTTTCAGTCTATATTTCTCTTTGTCTTTTACTGTTATCCACATACACAGTATTTCATTTGCATAGAGGATAGGCTAGTAATAATAGAGTGCCCTCAACAAGGCAACTTCTGTTGGTTTGATAAAATGCTGCAGAGAAGTTCCATTTATTGAGTTTAATATCAGATTTAGGAGTTCATGGGCAGGAAGAGTAGAAAGGAGACTTAAAGTCTCCTTTTCAGGATTTTTTTTTTTAGGTGCAATACATTTTATACTGAAAGAAAGACTGTTCTATATGATAGATCTAGACAATCTTGTGTATTAACATGCTGCTTTTTCCAGGAAGCCTGATATTTAAGAAGAGAAGGAAAGGGGCGCCTGGGTGGCTCAGTTCGTTAAGCAACTGCCTTCGGCTCAGGTCATGATCCTGGAGTCCCTGGATCGAGTCCCGCATCGGGCTCCCTGCTCATCAGGGAGTCTGCTTCTCCCTCTAACCCTCCCCCCTCTTATGTACTCTCTCTCTCTCATTCTCGCTCTCTCAAATAAATAAATAAATCTTTAAAAAAAAAAGAAGAGAAGGAAAAAGAGAAAATAAAACTCAAGATGCCTTATTGAATAATATCTTTAGACAAGAAACTCTTTGACTGGTTAGATCATTTTCTATTAATTTTCTGCTTTTTCAGTCACACACACCGAGAATGTTCAATTCATTGAGTCTATAGTCTTCCCTTTTTGATCAGTTAATAACAAATCCATTGTCCTGAATCATTATTAAAATTATAATACTAAAAAGATAATATTTTTATCATGGTATCTCACACAATTGTAATTTTTTCTAATGTCATTTTATACTAAAACACTACTATCCTCTAGGCACATCAGATTACTTACCACTCTAAAAACATGTCTTGTAATTTTTATGCCTATTTGCAGAGGTTCCTTGACCTAAATTGCTCTTTACCATTTTTCCATTTTGAAATCTTATTCATTCCTCAAAGCTCTATTCAAACATAATTGTTTATATAAAGAGCTTTTCTTGATGCCCTTAATCAAATACATTTCACTCCTCTGTGTTTGCATAATATTTATTATATATTAAGTGTAGCATTTGGTCCAGTTTGCCTTGTATTTTAAATATCTGAGGAATATACTAATGCAATTCTTAATACATTTCAGTAAATTTTTATGATGAAGTTAACACAGTGAGTAAGATTTAAAAGAACATTCCAAATCACCTGGAAGAAATAAGATGGCTCCATAATTACCTGCTGGACAAAACATTAGGATATCTAAACAAAATATATATCAATCAAAACTCAGAGCTGGGTTTGAGGTGGCACAGTGTTGATCACCACTGGTCTGATTTAAAAAAAAATAACAGCATATGGGAATAAAATGAGAGCTGATACCATTTCTGAAGCACTCAAGGGAGAAGTTTATGCCAATATATTACAATATCCCAGTCCAATTGGTGAGGAAAATTCTGTGGTAAAATGAATGTATTTGACTATTATAGATACTAAGTTTTCAGTTTGTTCCATGCAATTTTGAGATTTCATGTTCATCAAGCAACCTTTTTTTGTGACTTCCTGCAAAGGTTTCCTAAAGAAAAAATACATTCATCATGTCACTATTGAGTCTTGTGGTCTGTGTGGCAAGAATGTTTTATTGCAGAGAAATACATTAACATTCTGCTTGTACATCAGACTCATGAATTTGGTTAATAATATATGTATTTCATATAATATATATGTACTTCAAGGCTGAAAAGAAGTGCATGCCTCAGAGCAAACTTATCTGAGATTCTTCTTGGAGGTAAGCTGATAGGATTTAAACCTTGAAGAAGAGTTGTGATATTTATGTGTGAGAATTCAATATTTAATATATATATATATATATATATATAATTAGTTTATATATATATGAATATATATAATTGTATAATTAGTTTTAAAATTCTTCCTTATAATTTTTAGCACATTAGAGCAGGTTTATGTCTTATGTGCTTGTTAACCCAGTGCCTAATACAAGTTTTGGTCTACAATCCTCCAGTAAATATTTACTAAATTGATTCTGTGAGTCTGGCATGCTCTGTTATCATCATTTTTAACCGAGTCTTTGATGGCTTAGCCATTCACTCATTCATTCAAGATGTGTTCATATGTCTTCCATGTACCAGGTAGGCATTTATGGGCAGTTAATTACCAAATATCCCTATAACTCCTCAGAAGCAGAGCCATTTACCTAATCTATCTACAGTATTTAGTTTTATTTGATGAATCAGAAACTGGTTTTCCCACAATATCCTTCTTTATTTTTTAGTAATAAAGACACTAAATTGTATCAGCATACATGGCCACGCAGCTAAAGACTACATTTCTTAGGCTCGATTTCAGCAATATTGAGCCATGTGACTACACCAAGGCCAAAGGGTTTGAACAGGAAGTGGTGAGTTCAATTTCTATACCATACCATTAGAAGCCAGGAGAATGCCATCCAACGTATCTTCTATCCTTTCTTGTGGCTGAAATAAAGATTTGAGAAATGGAACCTTGGTCCCATTTTGACATGAAATGGAAGCAGTGTGTTGAGGGCCTCAGATTAATAAGGTCAAAGGATCTTGGGTAACTAATATCAGGGAGCCTCTGCCATTTCAGGACTCAGCTATTAATTGGAAGAGAAATTAAACTTTAACATTTATTAGCTACTGCTCTTTGGCCTTTGTAACAGCAGCTTATCCAGGATACTAATAACTACAACTGGATTTCATTTGGACTTTATAATAGCATTTTGAAAAATGTTCAGCCTTCCCTGTGTGCCCTGATGCTGCAGATGTAGACTAAAGACCCCAAACAAGGCAAAACAAAATTGTATACTGAAGGGCAGAAAGATGGAAGAGCTGTCCAGCTCTATCAGCTTCTACATTTCCCTCTCAGCCTGCTTTCCTTGTGTCCCATCCCTACATTACCACCTCTCAGTGCTCTGGTCTTTTTGCCCTCATGTCCCCAATGCAGAGCAGGAATCTTAGGCGGAAACAAAATGAACTTTTCTGAAAATTATGTTGTGAAGATATAATCAACATTATAAAATAAAATAAAATCGTTTGAAGAAATAAGTGGATTTAATGAACTGGTATATAGGTTACTTATCTTCTAAGAAATTGGGTTTTTAAAATTCTTCTGTTTGTTTTTCCCCCTAGAAATAAAACCCTTTTCCTTTCCCTATCCATTCCTTAGTACTCCTTTCAACCAAACTGACAAATGTTTTCCAATTTCAGTTGTGGGACCTTGCCTTAGCTACCTTGATTTATCTAGTGCTTTAATAAATATTGCATTGTTCTTGCCTATCAAGTAACCCATATCCATTCTTCTGGAAAAAGCATCCTTTTTTTTTTTTTTTATTTTAGTGTCAAACTTAATTGAACATCTTACTGACTCTCCAGATCCCCATTCCACCATCACAGTCAATTTTACTCGTCTCAAGTTGACTAGTCAGAGTTCTAAATCACACTTAGTCACAGTGATTTGATCAATGTTGGATACGTGGTGCAAGAAAGGAAAATCAGAGGATCAAGTTGTTATTATTACCAGATAAGATTGGTCTTAATGTAAAAAGTTAAAGATATCTGTGGCCCTGATAATGATAGTTTTCTATCTCTAATGAATAGTCTCGAGTCTTTATGCATCAAATAATATATATATCATAATTCATAAAGAAAAAAAACTACTAAAATACAGAAAAATACAAATGTGGTATATGACTGTAATTAACCCCTCTCAGGAAATGAAGATCAAGTAGATAAAAAATCAGTAAGCCAGCTTATCAATTGTAACAAATGTACCACCTTGCTGGGGGATGTTGAAAGTGGGGGAGGCTTATGTATGTGTGGGGACAGGGGGTATATGGAAAATCTCTGTACTTCCCCTCAGTTTTGCTGTGAGCTAAAAATTGTTCATAAAAAATAAAGTATTAATTAAAAAAAACACATACACACATATTCACTCACCTCTCTCCACCCAACCCAAGTATTTCAAATACTCCTACCTCCACATAGTTTTCTTTCTCAAAAACTTAGCCAAAAATCTAGAGTTTCATTGGGGCAAATGGATAAAAGAGAAAAATAGAAGTTGGAGATGCTTAAGCATTATATTTTTTTCTTTAATTTTCTACCAAGTTACTCATTACATTTTGTAAGTAAAACAATTCAACCTCTTAGGAACTGAAGGGAGTCAGTTTTGTTTGTGTTCCAAGAAATAAATAAGATATCGCTCTCAAAAAAAAGAAAATGAGCTTATGAAAGTCCAGAATATCATAATTAAGAAGGTGAAACTACTACACATGTATTAAAAGCAGCTCTCTCTGAAGAGACTATGGATAAATTACAAAATTGTAATTACAGTTCAGGTCACAAAAAAGTCAATAATTTATAAAGTAGAAATATAAATGCCTTTTAGAATAAATACTATATCTTCTCCAAGTAAAACTAGAAAACAATTTTTAAAATAGGTGTTTCAAACAAAGGAAATTTATTGTAAGGATCAAGAAGGAAAAAAGAAACCTAAGAAATAGCTGTGTTGACTTTCATTTCCATAAACATGGTGTAGTAGATGAATTAATACCATGCAAAAACATCTCTTTATGTAATGATGAGCTATCAAGAAATATAAAGAATCCTCAGACAAAAATTACATGAAAGTAAGAACTCAGTAGTAAGTAGAGCACTAAAGTCACTTCTTCCTTGAAGAAATTTTCCAAACTTAGTGAACATAATCATTAGTTACTTAGCTTTGTAAGCTTACACAACAAATAAACTCAACATAGACTAGGAGATAGCATTTCAAATACCCACGCCCTCAATTTAAGAGCAAACTAATAATAAAAGTAGCGTTATCACCTCCACCCAATACCTACAAAAAAAAAAAAAAAAAAAAGTAATGTGAGAATTTGCAATAAGGAGCTAGACTTCCCAGGGGTATTTCCCAAATTCACTGTGACTGAGTGACCAGAGAAATCTCAACCCCAGAATGCCCCAAATCTCAAAATATTATTTCTCTTCTGTGCCTTACAGAAGTAAAAGTAAATCCTTCCTCGAGTAATCCAACTTCATCCCACATCTTGTGTATTTCCACAGTTAAATTTTCTAGAAAGTAAACTACACATGGCAAATAAATATCACTAAACATGCATGCATAAATGAGGTAACATGAATTGGAATGAACAGAAAACAGACAGCAAAAGTAGAAGCACAAAAATTCCAGATATTGGAAAAATCAGTAGATTATATGACCAGTACAATAAATAGTTCAACAAATAAAAGAGATGTAAAAAATCAGTAGATAGCAAGCAAGCTTGGAAAAAGAGAACTCTAGAAACAAAAAACATAATTTCTAAAATTAAAAACTCAAATTAATACAACAGTGAACTAAAGACACTAGAAACAAAAAAGTACATTTTGCATGACTTGTTTAAATAAATTTAAAACCAGACAAAACAATTCTATAGTATTAAGAGTCAGGATATTGGTTACCCTTGGAAAGGATCAACCCAATATATGTAAAGGGCAGCTGCAGGGGAATGTCTAGGGTGTTTATTCTAATTCAGGTCACATGGGTGTGTTGCTTGTAAAATTCACTGAGCTCTATACTTAAGACTTTTGTACTTTTCTCTGTTTAGATTATGCATAAGTAGTTATTTTATATACATATAAAATAATATGCCAGTCAAAATAGACAAATTTCTCTACCCACTGCTGCTAAATACTGGGGGAAAAAATACTTTCAAACTCATCTATGAATAGACATAAAAAGTGATTTTTAGGTAGCTGGTTATATATTTACTTTTTAAAAAACCTATTAATTATGAAATTAAAAAATATATACAAGGGGCGCCTAAGTGACTCAGTTGGTTAAGTGTCTGCCTTTGGCTCAGGTCATCATCTCAGGGTCCTGGGATCAAGCCCCATGTCAGGTTCCCTGCTCAGCAAGCAGTCTGCTCTCCCTCTCCCTCTGCCCCTCCCCCTGCTTGTGCTCTCTATCTTTCACTCACTCTCTTTCAAATAAATAAATAAAATCTTAAATATATATATACAAAATAGAATAGTCTAATAAGTCATCATTTATCTATTACCAGCTTAAAAATTAACTCATATTCAATTTTGTTTCATTCATACTCTTACTCATCAACCTCCAAAAAGTCAACTTTGAAGAGTTACTGACTGAAAATTTCCAGAACTGATAAAAGACACCAAACTACATATTCAAGAAGTATAATTAAACCCCAAAAGGATAACATAGAATAAAACAGAAACAACTTAAAGAAAAAGCACAAAAATGAAATGTACAAAATAAGATGGTATAAATAATGCATATCAATAATTAAAACAAATGTAAATTATTAAATCCTGAAATAACTTGAGATTGGATAAAAGAACAAAGCCTAGGTATGTGCTATTTTCCAAAGAAAAAAGTCAAACACAAGAATGCAGTGCAGTTAAACCATAAAAGGAATAAAGTAATACAAATAATGCTAAAAACAATGACAAAAGTTGTTGCAGTAATATTAATACCAGGCAAAAAAAGGCTCTAAAGCAAAACAAACAAACAAACAAAAATAGCAGATAGGATTACTTTATGATGATAAAAGTTCCAATTCATCATGAAACAAAACAAGTTTAATTTACATACAATCATAGCATAGTTTCAAAATTTACAGAAATTACAAAAAGAAATAATATCATCACAGTGGGAGATTTTAAAACAACTATTTAAGGAATTGGTAGAACAAAAAATCAAAGATTTAGTAATATATATAGAAAATTTGATCAAGGAAATGTTAAAGGTGATCTAAATGTTCCAAAGAACATCTGAATCCAACAACTGAAGAATACACTTTCAAACTTACATTGAATATTCATTTGCTGTAAAGCATGACTTGATGAGTTTCAAAAGTTTGGACGGTCATTACACAGAATGTGAATAAGTTAGAAAGTAAAAATAATATAATGCCAAGAAAAATAAGTTAAAATATTAAGAAAAAAATTGTAAAGCCTCATGAATCAAAGTCGTAATGCCACAGGAAATTGGCAAATATTTACAAATTGAAATTAATAACCTCGAAAGTTGTTAGCTGATTCTATATTACTTAGAGGGACACTTCTGACAAGTCAGGTGTTGACAAGCTATGGCTGATGAGCCAAATCCAGCCTGATGCTCATTTGTACAACTATCGAGATAAAAAAAAAATCTTTTGTACACTTTTACAGTATTGTGAAAAAACACAAAGATATGGAACAGAGTCCATATGTGGCCATATAAATTAAAATATTCACTATATGCTCATTTACAAAAAAATTTTTGGTGACCCCTCGCTTAAATGCTTATACAGAAAAAAAGTAATGAGCTTAGTAGATATACTTCAAAATAAATTGATAAAAGACCAGTGAGACAAACCTAAAGAAATTAGAGAAAAACCGTCAAGATAAGAGTAGAAAGTAATAAAACAAAAATCAAACATATGGTTGCTATCAACAAAGCCAAACTTGTTTCCTTGAAAAGTCTAATAAAACTGAAGAACTTCTGGTGAGATGGATCAAGGAAAAAAAAAAAAGGAGGCACACATAAACAATGCTAGGAATGAAATAGGAGATACAACTCAGATTCTTCAGACCTTAAAAAGTTATTAAGAGAATACAATGAGCAAAAGAGATATAACTAGATGCCTCAGAATGTTAAAAGATAATAAGAAAATACCATGAAAAAAATCATTCTATTAACTTAAGACTCTCATGATACTAGATATTAAAATTCTAAATAAAATATAAGCAAATAAAATCCAGCCATGCATGCAAAAAGTAATACATCATAACCTAGTTGAGTTTATTCCAGAAATGCAGGTTGATTGGATAAACACTGGAAAATCACTGAATGTAATTCACCACAACAAATAAAAGAAGAAACACATAATTGTATCAATACATGCTGAAGAACACATTTAGTAGAATTATATATATATACATATATATATTCATTATTTTTTTAATATTTTAACAAAGTAGAATTAAAAGGGAATTTTCTTATCCAGAAAAAAAAAATCTTATTACATCATATATCATATACTGATGTTAATTCTGTTTAACATCAGAAGTAAGCCAAAGCAAACTATTGTTACTATCATTACTATTATCAGAACTTCTATTCAACATTGTTCTGGTGTGCCTACACAGCAAAATAAGGCAAGACTAGAAATGAAAGAGAGAAGCACTGGAAAGAAAGAAGCAAAACTGGGATGCGTGGGTGGCTCAGTCAGGTAAAAGCCTGCCTTCAGCTCAAGTCATGATCCCAGGTCCTGGGATGGAGTCCTGCATCAGGCTCCTTGCTCAGCCAGAAGACTGCTTCTCCCTCTCCCTCTGACTGCCGCTTTCCCTGCTTGTGCTCTCTCTGTTTCTCTCTCTCTCAATCTCACTGACAAATAAGTAAATAAATCTTTTTTTTATAAATTGAAAAAGAGGGGCACCTGGGTGGCTCAGTCCTTAAGCGTCTGCCTTGGGCTCAGGTCATGATCCCAGCGTCCTGGAATCGAGCCCCACATCAGGCTCCCTGCTCCACGGGACGCCTGCTTCTCCCTCTCCTACTCCCCCTGCTTGTGTTCCCTCTCTCGCTGTGTCTCTCTCTGTCAAATAAATAATATCTTAAAAAAAATAAATTGAAAAAGAAATGAGCAAAACTATCATTATTTTCAAATGATATGATAGTTTATAGAGAAATTCCGAAGTATTTTCATTATAAAACTTTTAGAATTAAAGTAAAAATCAACAATATTTTTATATGGGAAGAGCACAAATTGGATACTGAAATAAAATATAGCATATTACTTAGGGTGAGTAAGGTTAGCTTCTATAAAAATCAACCTCCCAAATCTCACTGGCTTAACACAATACTGATTTATTTTTCACTCATGGAATAATTTAATCAAGGATTCCATGCACAGTCTTGCAAGATGCATTCATCAACCCTGCTTCTTTTTAAATCATGTACCATCATCGGGGCACCTGGGTGGCTCAGTTGTTAAGCATCTGCCTTCTTCTCCCTCTCCTACTCCCCCTGCTTGTGTTCCCTCTCTCGCTGTTGCTCTCTCTGTGTCAAATAAATAAAATCTTTAAATAAATAAATAAATAAATAAATAAATAAATAAATAAATAAATCATGTACCATCATCTTCTAGGACTTCTTCAGAGTTCTCTGCTAAGTCTGTACCGGCAATGAGCAAGGAGGAAGAACAAGGATTTTTGTGATTACTTAAGAACAAGCCTGCAAGTGACATATATCACATCAAAGGAGTCTCGGAATTATAAGCTCCTTATATGTCCGGAAAGATTAAAGAGGTCTTCTAATAGATTCTCCTACAGTAATTGTGGTAGTGGTGTATGTGTGTGTGGCGGGGGGGAATCAATATTTATTTATTTATTTTATTCTATGTGTAGAACTCAGCAAACTCCTTCTTAAGGAAAAAACTTCAAATCCTACTGAAGTCAATTCACTACTTTAGTATTCAAAACCTCCAGGCGATGTGGCTTCTCTTTCAAGTTTAGACTGTGCCCAGAAATCTAACAAATAAGGCATGTTATTTGTCCTTATTCTCACGACTGCCGATCCCCACTCCCAATATAATAATAAAATAGGGACAGGGAAATTACAGTAAATCCTCCTCTTTTTTGTAACATGGTGTTGCCACAAAGTTGTCCATGTCAGAATTTCTGAAGCCTGTGGATATGTTCCCGTCCATGATAAAGAAGTATGCTGATAAAATTAAGTTAAGGATCTTGAGATGAATAGGCTCAAAATAATCACAAGACGACTTGTAAGAATGATACAGGAGCGGAAAAGAGGGAAGGTGTTATGGATGATGGAGGCCAAGAGGGAAAAGATGATACTATGCAGCTGGGTTTGAATAAAAGATAAGAACCAACATATTATTACAATTGAAAATTTTGGAAGATGTTTAACAGGAAGTTGTAGTAACAGCAAATCTTAGAAATTCCACCTCCAGAAATAGAACCTACAGATATATCACCCAAATATGCAAAGACACATTTAGAAGGAGGATCCTGGCAGCATTTTTTTGTAAGAGCAAACAATAGGAAAGAACATTAATTTTCACTGATAAAGGACTGAGTAAATATATTACAGTTCCAACCATATGAGAGAATACTATTCAGTTGATTAAAAAAAAAAAAAAAAACTTTATCAAGAGAAGGAGGCAAACCAAGAAATTGACTCTTTTTTTTTTTTTTAAGATTTTATTTATTTATTTGAGAGAGAGAGGGAGCTGGAGCAGGGGGGAGGAGGAGAGGGAGAGGGAGAAGCAGCAGATTCCCCACTGAGCAGGGAGCCAGACACGGGGCTCCATCCCAGGGTCCTGGGATCATGACCTGAGCCGAAGGCAGGCACCTAACTGACTGAGCCACCCAGGTGCTGCAGGAAACAGACTCTTAACTATAGGGAACAAACGGATGGTTCCCAGAAGGGAGGTGGGTGGGAGGAATGGGGTAAATAGGTGATGAGGATTAAGGAGTACACCTGTGATGAGCACTGGGTGTTGTATGGAAGTGTTGAATCACTATATTTTACACCTAAAACTATCATACTCTCTTAACTAACTGGAATTTAAATAAAAACTTTAAAAAAGCTTTATCAAAATATACTGGTGTGGGATAATCTCCAGATACATTCTTAAGCTTAAAAGAACAAGCAATATGTATAATATGCATTCATTTAGGGAGAAAGAAAAGTTTTATTTTTATGAGTCTGAAAATTTCTTGCACTATTCATATATATAAAACATGCTATGTTGTTTTGGAATGAGGATTAAGGTGGTGTGCTGATGGAATAAGACGTAAGGTTATATTGTAAATCATCTAGAATTGTTTGCAATTTTCACCATATTTGTTTCCTACTTTTCAATTTAAAAATCACAATCAGATAGATACAGATAAATAGATGGTGGATAAGTGGATGGGTACTTGAATGACTAGATAGACAGAACAAAGTAAAATAAAATCTTTTGGAAGATGAGCCTATGAAAATGACCTCATTCAACAACCATCTCATTTTTCTTCTAGGCATTCTATTTATTTTCCTGAAAAATAAATAGGGTTTTTTTTCTTGTTTGTCCAGACTTTCTTGATCACTACCCTTACATATACACACTACTTCTAGAAAACTATCAAAAGTAACTTGGGTACACAGCCTTTTTTTCTTGAGTAGTCACTCAATTTGTCCCACAGTATATATCTGGCCTAATGTCAAAAGAAATTTCACTTTATCTTTTTTTTTTAAAGATTTTATTTATTTATTTGATAGAGAGAGACACAGCGAGAGAGGAAACACAAGCAGGGGGAGTGGGAGAGGGAGAAGCAGGCCCCCCGCGGAGCAGGGAGCCTGATGCAGGACTCGATCCCAGGACCCTGGGATCATGACCCGAGCCGAAGGCAGTCGCTTAACCAACTGAGCCACCCAGGTGCCCAGAAATTTCACTTTATCTTACACAATTACTCTCATTGTACAGTAGTCACAGGTCCAAGTTCTATTTGACCTATGCATTATAGTTCCTTTCTTGGCAATTCTGTATATAACCATTGCCTACACAAAACACATAAAGATTAGTAAGAATTTGGATGGCAAACTAACTTGGTCATTCACCAAATATTTATCAAGAGCTTACTATATATGCATGGCATTCTGCTGAGGAAATAAACTGAAGGATTCTTTTTCTTAAAGTCCCTCCTTTCAAAGAGTTCAAGTATTTAAGTAGTGATAAACACATACACAAAGTAGGGTAATAAGCACATACACAAAGGTTAAAGTGTAATGAGTGCTATAAAGAAGACATACACAGAGTATTAATAGACTCACAAAAGAAGGGCCTAACTCTGCCTATAAAGTGGTCATGGAGGGTTCCCAGAGATTTGATCTTTTGGGAATGCAATAAAGAATTCTTTGGAATTTACCGAAAGTACCTAAAAAAAAAAAAAAAAAATCTAGCAAAGGCCCTGAGGTATTTAGAGAATATGACAAATTGGGCAAATAGTATGTAGAGCAGCATGGCTGGAACAAGGGCCGATGGCATGGTGGGAAATGTTAAATCCCTAAGGTGGATCCTTAATGGTGAATCTTTGTCAGGCAGGCATGCTTCAAAGGGTGCGTTTGTGCTTTAACCAGAGAAAGAGTAGAACTCGAACATTTGGAGGACAGGGGAAAGGTCATGACATAATCAAATTAATGTTTTGGAAAGATTGTTCTGGCAGCGGCATGGAGAACAACATGAAAAATGGACTGAAGCAAGGACAAAACTGGAGTCGAGATCTATGTTTTCCTGCTTTTGAGATAATTCATTACAAACGCTGGAGGGTAGAGATACATTCAGTCAGGTGCAGGGTTGCAAATAAGAAGGTCGAAGCTTTTAAGATCATCTGGTTCTACCACTTAATCAAACTTAAATTCCCCATATATTATCCTCCGTAAGTGTTTATCCGGTCTGTGTTTTAAAGACCAGAAACCTGGGGTGCCTGGGTGGCTCAGTCTTCAAGCGTCTGCCTTCAGCTCATGTCATGATCCCAGGGTCCTGGGATGGAGTCCGGCAACAGGCTTCTTGCTCGGTGGGGAGACTGCTTCTCCCTCTCCCATTCCCCCCTGCTTGTATTCCCTCTCTCACTGTCTCTCTCCCTGTCAAATAATTAATAAATAAAAATCTTAAAAAAAATAAAGACCAGATACCAGAGAATTAACTTAATACCTGCCCTGACAGTCTATTACTTTTTTTTTAATTTTTGTGACAATTCTGACTCTTACCAAAACGTCTTTGTGGCCAAAGTCAGAATATTCATGCTGTCACTTCTTTCTCTTCACTTCTTTGGTGATTAGCATCCCATTTCTCCCTTTCCGCCTCAATCCTGCAAACTACTGTCTGTGTTTTTCCTCCTTGCCTATCACTTTCTTCTGTATAACATATATAAATAAACTACACAAGGTAGACAGGTTGATTAGGGTTGATTTGTGATGTTGTAATGAAGAATACTCATTTATCGGAGTAAATTCAATTTTGTACCATCTTAAGATATAGGTTAAGTAAAACTTAAGTAGATAAACCTTTTATAGATAATGCAAGACTTGAACAAATAGGCACTTTTAAAGCAGGAGAATAATATCACATATTTAAGGAAATATGGATAATAAAAACCAAAAATAACTAAGGCCAGCAATTAAAAATATAATTTTAAATTGTTAAAAATGTCCTTATTTAAATTGTGGATTTTTTCATTTTAAAAAAAATTAATTTTTAATTACAGTCACATGCATAACATTGCAAAAAGTACTATTTGAGATATTAAAATGTACTTATGTTATATGAGTAAGTTTTTACTGACAAGAGGCTACTAGAGACCATTTAAAAACAACAACAACAAAAAGAACACTTAGCTCTGGAACCAAACAGGTCAAATAACAGATAAGTTTGTAATTTCTTTTCAAACCTGAAGCTATGAACTGTGAACTATCATATATATATAGGCATAGACAGATATTAATTGGAATTTTAAAGATACATAAATTGAAGTTTTCAGAAGTTTAAAGTAGAGAAGGTATGATACAAATAGCACAAGACAAACTCAAATCCATTTCTTTCCATTTCAAACCCCATGCTTTTAACCACTATGCTGTATTTCCTGAGTTAACAGAAAGTAAAGATTCAGTAATAGTATTCTACAGCCTCTTTATCGGTTATAGATTTGCTTTCCAGGCATAGGGTCATTTTTATTGGGCAAAGGGAACTAGCAGCCACAGCCTTCAATTCTGATGCTGCTTTCCTTGTACCTAGAAAATGTTTCTAAAGACCAATGATATCAGGTTTCATTGGTAAAGATTACGACATGAAATCTGTTTCTGAATTTAGTGTTAATATTAAAATGTTATTCCACATATTATTTAGTACCCTATGTATATACAAATTTCTACTATTAAAATTTGTTTCTATCTTTTTAGATAGACTTTGGTTCTGGAAAAAAGTAATTACGTGACAGGATTACATTGTTCATTTGGTTATCGAGAATCTTAACACCAAATCTTGTTTTGTTTGAGAAAAAAAAAATGCTTGTCTGTAAAGATCTGCACGTTTGCATTCCTCTTTTAACCTCATTATCTGATTTCTATTTTTTACAATTTTTCTTACTAAGTGGATTTTAAGTCATGTAAAACAGTTATCTGAGTAAATGTGTATAGAATAGGTTATCATCTGTGTAGATACACATCTGAATGAATATTTAAAAAGGACGAAATCTGGACCAAGGAAATTGTAATATATAAATTTTAAAATAGTGTTCAATTATAAGTTCATATTTCCATACATTTTTTTAAATGTTGGCATATCTGTTTAATAAATAGCATCTCATGATCTTGAAAATACACCTTGCAATATGTCTTGTAGTTGTGTCCATAATGATCAGAAACCTGTGTTACTCAGGGAAATTGAAATTATTTTAGTGTGTTATTTAAGGACAAAGTTTAATATACATTAAATTCATTCATATGGGCATAATTAAAGGCCTATCCATACAAAGCAAAGAAAAAAAAAATGTAGCTGAGAAATAAAGAGTGGTTAAAACCATGTAAACTGCAAATTTCTATATAAATTACTTGGCACCCAATTTTTGTTAAATATTTAATGTTTCCAAAGTGGGTTTCTGCTTATACATCTGTCTTCTTGCTTTTCTCTATAGAAACCGTGGAGCAGATGGGGACAGTGAGACAATATAAAGATAATTCTTCTTCCCGAATGTGAATTCACTAAATATTTAGGATCTTGGCAATAACACTGCCGTGCCAAACCCAGAACGACAGTCCTATAATCTCTCCATCTATAGACAACAGCTGTTTTATCTGTTGACATATTTTTCCAATTTTTTCCATCCACGCATTGCAAACTTGAGGCCTACATGTACGTGTGTATGTGAATATATACATATGTATTTGTACATATGTGCATGTATCCAGTTTTTCTCAATTAGCATTCAGTCACAAATGTCTTCCATATATAATATTCCATTATATTCATATCCATAATGTATTTAAGTATAAATTGTTAAAAATTCAACTTTTTTTTTTGCTATGTAACTCTAGGGTGAATATTAATCTTTTCATCATACCTAATGGCATTCTTAACATGAACAGTTAATAGTAAATTAACAGAGGCTATAAAATAATAAAGAAAATAAGGGTCTTAACTCTCATTGAAATTTGGTATGTTTATGTATGCATACACAAAGAAAAGTAGGAAAAGCAATGTATATCAGAACAAGCATATTTTAGCAGCCCTTCTTTTAGTTGGTAAGACAAAAATAGGTTGGATAATTACATAGAGCATTCATAAATATGCTTCAATAAATTTATTAGTACATCAGTAAATGAAAATGCTTTAAAAGCTTAAGATAAAATGGATCCCAAGACTAAACACAAGCAATCATTGAGGCAAATTGCACATACTTCAGAGTGGTTTCTATTTTTACAGTGGAATCCAATTCCCTTGGATACAACTTGTTGCTGATTTTAGAGACTCCTCAGGTGACATTACAAACTACTTTAAAATTTAAGCCTTTAAAAATGAAATATTAACTTGCATATTGAGAAAGTATTATAAAATGAAATAGCAATAAAGAATGCTGATGTGTCACCACAGTTGCACTAATACAATAATAAATAATTTGGGCACAACTAGAAGAAATTGGAAGAATCCTTATTCTTGTTTGTTCCACATTATCTAAATAAAGAGACTTGTCTGGCAGTTCTGAATATCTATTTATATTGATTCACTATAAAACTGTTTTATAAGTGTCCATTGGGGTGTAACACTTCAAGTTTTAGAATACCCTCATACTTTATGAAACTCTGATTTCAAATGCATCAAAAAGAAATCGTATTATTATTTTAAAATTTCTCAAAAAGGTAAATTGCTCTAAAAATGAAGGATTTTCTTTTCATGTGGGAGGAATTATGTGGTGTCCACGCTGAAGCATGCTTCCTGACACTAGGTAAACAATGAATTCCTTTTAATAGAAATGCTCAGATTCTAAAAAAGTATATTGTACCATTACAGATTGTCTGATAGAACTCAATCCTTTGGGGGCCCCTGGGTGGCCTAGTCAGTTAAGTGTCTGCCTTCCGGTTGGGTGGTGGTCTCAAGGTCCTAGGATCCAGCCCCATTCCCCCATGTGGTTGCCTTCCTGCTCAGCAGGGAGTCTGTTTCTCCCCTCTTCCTCTGCCTCTGAGCCAGTTGTGCCTGAGCCCATGTGCTCTCTCTCTCAAATAAGTAAAATCTTAAAACAAACAAACAAACAAAAAACTCAATCCTTTGTACATGTGAGCTGTTTACAACAGGAATTCCAAAACCTAAACTTCTCTGGGAAATTGGCATTGCAAATCTCTGGATCTTCAAAATTCAGATAGTAGACTTTTCACTTAAGGGTGAACCTAAAACATTACACACACACACACACACACACACACTCCTTTCCCTTAAAAGAAAAATATTTAAGAAATACTAAATGTATTATCTAAGCAATTTCACAATAACATCAGATTATATCTTGATTTAACTGAGCAAATAATGTTGGTCCTCAATACATATTATTAAGTACATAAAAATGAGCATTTAATAGTTATTATTCTCCCAAAAAGTCTCATCAGAATCCCCTTCTATTTCTCACCAAGAGGAAGTAAGTTGGCAGCTACCTATAGTTGACTATGGCTTTCCAATAAAAAACTGTACTGGTGCTCACCTGCATCTAATTGCAATTATGCACAAGGCCCATCCCCATAGCCAAATAATGGGAAGAAGAAATGAATGTTACTACCTGTGGTTTCTTGACTCAGGGATCAGCTGAGAACATGCTTTGTCTTTGTCAGGAAGAGATTCAACTCATTCTTCTAACCCTACAAATGACCCTTATATCAAAAGGTACAGAGAGAGACCCACTTAGTGGGGACACAAATTAGCATTTTAGGGGCCATTATCTAGGGGCCATTAATGCTGTCTAGTGACTACTTAAGAAATCTATGGGATTCTAATTATCTAAGCTTCAAATCCATTTTTTTCCACCAAAGGTGAATTCCTTTCAGAATTGTCAAATTGCGTTGATATATATTCAATAAATAATTATTAATTACCTATTTTGTAGAGACACTTTTTGTGAACACAAGATTATTATACCATTGTCCCTTCCTTCCCTCAAGGAACTCAGTGCACAGCTGGATGAGACAAACAACACGTAACTACCAAAAGAGAAACATTTCTGTATCTATTAGCTAACTTAAAGGATAAGAAATAGATCTGGCCATCCCTGAACAAATGCCCCTTTAATGGCATCTACCACCAACAGAACACTTTTTTTTGGGGGGGGATCCAGAATTACTTCATCTATTTTTGGTTAAATTTCACTGAATATAGGAACATTTTGATGTTTATTACCCCATTGAATTCCCTGACTTTAGAAACATCTCTATGTAAATGGTGTGCTGGGAAATGTACTTTACTCTCTATTCACTCTCTGAAGTAGTCATTCATGGTTCATTTGACCACTCTAGGGTTCAAGTTCTCTTATCTGAAAATGAGAATGCAAATTACTTCACAGATATAAAGCCTGACATCAACGCTATTTTTAAAAACCTCATGATTCATTAGAACTCTTCATAGTCTCTGTACCCCAAACCTCGATTAGGTCCTTAAGTGCCACCAAAGCTTTATCAACAAGTACTCACGTACCACTCACAGGAAACACTCACACTGTGAAGGGCACGTGTTCACGTAGTAAATGTCAAATGTACAGAGCTTTAAATAATTATGACATACACTCTTAAAACAGATCCCCATTGTCGGATTTAGTTAAGTACCACCGATTTGAATGTGCACTTAACATCTATGCACATATTTTACCTGCAAAACCGATGGAATTTATAAATAGCATTAAAAAAACACATTTTTTTCCAACCAAAATAAATTTTCACTGAATGGTTACTAAATAGGAAATATATGGTAAAGTAACAAAAATGCAAGGCATATAATAATTATTAATTTTAATACTGAAAGTGATATATTATATATACCAGTGTATATATGTGGTTATATGTGGATATATGATATATACTACATATATATGTGGTTGTTTTAACTAATATGTTGAGTATTTAAACTAAGGAATGATCTTAGTGAAAACACCGACAGTGATATGAAACAATTGCTAGATGTCAAAACAAAACTTAAAATAAAACTAATTGGACTATATGGAGTATGTAAGAAAAGATTGATTAAACTCTGTCAAAACTTTAAATACCATCTCGAGACCAGCTTGAACTTTTCATGAATTTAATGTACATGTATTACTAATTCACCTATGAAGCTTTTCCAAACTCTGAAACCAGATGATTTTACTTTTAAGCTTCTAATGAACTAAAGTAGAACTGCTTAAATGGTGGATCAATGTTTCTATAGTTATAAAAAGTAGTTCTGGTGCTCTTTCCAAATATCAGCATCTACTAAGGAAGTATAGTACATTGAAATTGTTTTTTTTTTTTTTTTTTCTCCCTTTGGGTATGAAGAGATTCAGCGAGCCTCATCCTTCTGCCATTAGAGGGAAGAGGGTCCACATATTATTAACATACACTTAATGAGCTATTTACATCTCAAGCATGTTGTTCATATAGGAGGGAAAAAGATTGAAATAGGTTCACAAGTAACTGAGAAGCGGTATGTAATTTTTTTTTTAAAGATTTTATTTATTTATTTGACAGAGAGAGACACAGTGAGAGAGGGAACACAAGCAGAGGGAGTGGGAGAGGGAGAAGCAGGCTCCCCGCCGAGCAGGGAGCCCGATGCGGGACTCGACCCCAGGACCCTGAGATCATGACCTGAGCTGAAGGCAGACGCTTAACCATCTGAGCCACCCAGGTGCCCCCCGGAGCTGTATAATACTTTTACCAATCATTCTGCTCCAACATAAAACACATTATTACTAACAAATTCAAGATATCTATTTGGGTCTGCATTACGATTGGTTTCACACGACGCTAATCACTGCATTGCTTATCTGCTTTTTATGCATTTCTCACCATCATCTTGTTACATGAAAAATAAACATGTAATTTGGTAACATTTAAAATTGAATTGGTAAATTAATTTGTAAATTTAGAATTTCAAAAAATATGTCTGTACAATTGTTACATGTTACTTAAATATCTCTTCTCCTTTTCAGTTTGAATCCCTTTCTAGAAACAGTGCTATAGATATACAGCCACTTTGGTCTTCCAATGTATTAATTTTTTAGAGGCTTTGGTAGTTAATTAAATTACCATTACAGAAGAGAAGCTGATGAAAAACTGAAGAAAAAGGCTCTGCAAAATACCAGATATTCTTAGATAAATAAAACTTTATTTTTAAAAATACTGTGTCATATACGATTCTTCTAATGTAAGTAATCATGAAATTTTTTTGTTTCTTGTTTTTTATTTTGGAGTGGGGGGAAGCTTATTGATGCCTTGTCCTTCTAGTGTATTGTGAAACCAAGAGAAGAACTCAGATTTCCATTCTATGCTTGGGACTCTCAGACTTCTTCTCCCTCACACTGCTTACAAGGGTTACATTCACACACTCCCCTCCCTGACATTCTTCATTTATGTAAGCTATTCTCCATAAGGGTAGACATGGATTCCTGTATAATTTGATACCTTCCACATTTCTCACCCGATCCCCATATTCTAAAATAAACCTTAGGTAGACCTGGCTGAATCTTATCCCCTTTAAATCTTTACTTCATAAAGAATAGTTCTGGGACCATTACACCAGAGCTTGTTAAAATATAGAATCTAGGCCCATACTCAAGTCTGTTTAATCACTAGGGTTAAATGTCAATATTCTCTGGTCCAATCAACTATCACTAGTATTCCAAGATTAAATGAGACAAAGTATGCCAAAGTGTTCCCACGGAAATATCTCTGGCTGCTTAGTTCCTAAGGAGTTTTGTGCATATGGTGATAGATACTTAGAGTTTCATGGGCCCCTCTCAAATACAAGTGACTACAATATATGACAGACTATAACAAATTCCATAAGAAAATGGCTTACATTTGTCTTGACGCTGTAAGAGGACGATATTTCTATTTCAAACAGTAGACTCCCTTGAGAACTTTTTGGAAACATTAAAAAACTACATTGAACAAATCACTTTCGCTATAGATGAATGTTTTCCTAATGCAGTAACTGCTTAATTATGCACGTAAAAACAGATTTTAGAAAAGACTGGTGAAAGTCTTAGCTGCTTGCAACATGTCATTTGTTGCCCTTATTTGGTTATTAAATTTTTCAAATATAAGTGTGCCAAAATTAATCAGTTTGAGAAGCCAGTTGAAGGCTGTCGAATATTAGATAAATTTCTCATACCTTTATATTCAGTGTCCATTCTTCTGTTTGAGTAAAAGAAGTTCTAGAGTCTTCTAAATTAATCAAGTGTTCATTAAATATACAATATTGTTCTCTGAAGTCCGCATATAAGGAGAGATAACTGGGTTTATTGTGTTGACAACAATAAAGGAGACAACGGGATAAATTTCACTCTCAAGACCCTCCAGGATAGGATCTAAAATTACTTCTCCAGGTCTCTTTATTTTCTACCTACTTCCCCATATGGCACTTGCCATTGTTTAGATAGACCAGATCCTGTCATATTTCCTTATTTGTCTATACTGAATCCTGTGCCAAAGAATACCCTCCTCCTGGCTTCTCCTTCCTATCCCCAAGTTTGGGAATCTCTTAATTATCTTTTAAGACATAAATCAAATAAAATTTATCTATGTATTTTTTCTCACAAGTCAAGGCCACCATCTACTGTGTTGCGATATACAGAGTTTGGTATATGTTATTATTATAGCATTTATCTTATTATATTGTAATAACACTTGACATGCCTGCTTCCCCCAGTAGACCAGGCACTCCTCCAGAAGAGACAATATAGCATCCATTCTGCCACTCCATTAGCACAGTGCTTTATACACAGCATGCTCCCAACAATGCTTTTTGAATGAAGGGATGAATTTTTCATTGATTAGGCATTAAGATAAATTCATCCACGTAAAGTCTCCCTTTAGCACTGAGACTGCAACAAACAAAGCACTGACAACAGCAACCGAACAACAGACATTTATTGAGCACTTGTCTAGTGCTAGGCACTGTGCTAATAGCTTTACATCCATTATTTATCTCATTTAATGTTCAAAACAATCCTCTGAGTGAGTACAATTATCATGCCCATTTTAAGAGAAGGAAACTGAACAAAGAGAGATTACACATTTGGCAAATGCTAGCGTCAAAACAAAAACTGAGGTCTTCTGACTCCAGCACTTGCCATTTTGAACAAATACAAAAAGCGACCTCTTACATGATTGGTATAAGAGCTAATAAAATGCTTTAGCCAATGGCATAACTAACCAGACATCTGAAAACAACCCTCTATTAACTGCAAAAATGAATGACTCTTCATAAGAAACTTTCCACTGCTTTCATCCTTCCCACTCTGCACTGTATATATTAAGGCATTGTGGTTGTGATATAAAGAGATTGCATTATTTACTCTGGTATTATTCTATTTATATATGCCTAGTTCACCACTCTGTAGTCCTAATTTATCAACCATTCTATCATTAAATATTTCTTTCAATTAATAATTCCCATTTTGCTTCTAAAAATTTGTATTTACTGTGTAAAACCATGGACTATATAAACCATTGAAAAATTAAATCTAGGGGTGCCTGGGTGGCTCAGTCGTTAAGCGTCTGCCTTCGGCTCAGGTCATGGTCCCAGGGTCCTGGGATCGAGCCCCACATAGGGAAGCTCTACGGGAAGCCTGCTTCTCCCTCTCCCACTCCCCTTGCTTGTGTTCCCTCTCTCGCTGTGTCTCTCTGTCAAATAAATAAAATCTTAAAAAAAAAAAAAGAAAGAAAACTTAAATCTAATCCTTGAATAAAAGGATGTTTAGAAGTACTTTGGTTAATTGTCCTAATCCTTTAATTAAAATTTACATAGTGTAGGGCTCCTGTGTGGCTCAGTTGGTTAAGCATCTGCCTTAGGCTCAGGTCATGACCCCAGGGTCCTGGGATTGAGTCCCACATCTCCCTCTGCCTGCCGCTCCCCCTGCTTGTGCTCTCTCTCTTTCTCTGTCAAATAAATAAAATCTTTAAAAAATAAAATAAAATTTACATAGTGTTGATTTTTTTGCACACACACACCACTACACAGAAAAAAAACTACCATATCCTAAAATTCCCTTTTGTTTACACTAATGCCTATGAAATTCAGTTATACCAACATTATGGTTTCAGTGTTTCTAAATCAGTAAGAGAGAGGTAAATTGAGTTAAAATTCAATCATTATAGAAATCACAACACTGTGCACCTATGAAACATAGAGATTGACTTGAATGAAGAATGAGAAATATTTGAGGTGAAGAACAGGTTCTATATCTTGATTGGTTTCTTGGTCATCCAAAAATATATCTTTTCAACCTAATTTGCCCTTCTGTTATTACTTGAGCTTTATTTTCCATTCTCCTTAAACCAGACTTCCCTTGTAAGATATGGTGTTAACATTGTCTTTTATCTCTATATAACCTAATCTGAAGTGGTTTATACTATTTGAGTAAAAATTGAATTTATCTTAATTATCTTAAAAAATACTAAAGACCAATTTTATGTCCTTATTAGAGCAACTGCAATCTAAGACCACCCCATGGGCAAGAATAAATTATTTTCTTAGGATTTTAAATTTATTTCCAGACTTCAAGCTACATAGATAGAAAAAAATATTTTTGTTCTTTCAGGTAAGATTCAAAGTTGCTATGGGTTTTACGTGACTATCCATAACGCTGGCATTGTCTTGTTCTTGGGAGGGTTAGGTATATGTTCTTGTGAGACCATATGCTCTGAAGCATTCTTATTTGGAAAGGAGCTGAGAAGCATTCGGTCCTCCTCTTTCCTAATACGGGAAGTCTTGCCTCTCTTTCCAGGTATTACTGAATGTAGTTATTAATTCATTACTAGTTGCACGGACGTCGGCCGAGTGCCCACGATGTGTGAGGTCCTGTGCTGGGTGTGGCAGCTACCTAGACAAATCCCACTTGGCCCCTGTGTTCAAGGAGTTCAAGATCTAGTGGGAGAAAAAATAATCCTACAACAACTTCTACAAGAATAAAGTTTCAAAAAAGGTAAGGCTGTTTTACTTCCCAGAAATTATTTGAACAGAAATATTTGAACATTTGAACTACTTCCCAGAAAACATTTGAACATTTGAATAATACCAAGCAATTTCTAGAAGATGATTTTTGTCCCACGTTTATAAAGACATAATTCCTGCCCTCAATGAATGTATGGTTTTGTGAGGCGGTATCTACAAGAACTAATTTTGCTATGATTTGGTAAACTTTACGATAGGGCTACCTGGCTTTGATACAAAAAGACTAATTTTAATGCAACATTTACTATAAAAAGACACCACCACAATTGTATTTCTGCTAGGTTTAACCTTTACTGACTCTTTTTTGCAGGCTGTTTTCCAAATATTTAAAAAAATATTTTATACAAGGATTTGAGTTTTAACTTTTCTTTCAACAATCACTTCTCTCCTGTCTCATATGAGTGGAACATCTTTATTTAAAATTTTATTGAGATAAAATGGAATGTTAACTTGTAATTCAGAATGTGACATGCCTGGTCTCATTTTAATACTATGTCTAATTATTTTCAAGTGTTTTTAGACTGTTAAAATGGGATCTGTCCATTCTGGCATGAATCCTGGTACCTCTAAGGTGTGCCAAGCAGCAGTGTGCTGGTCAAAATGGACTCCTGCATGTGGCCCTGTCAAATCAGATTTTCCTACAATTTTTAGTGAAAAGCAATAAGGAGGAAAAAACATCCTTCTTGAAATCAGTTATACTGAATATCACATGATATTCTCATGATTTGTTCAAATATTCTAATTGATTTGATTTGATTTGATTTGATTTTGGACTCCTTTTTGTTCTTCTATTTTCTTTATTGTCATTGAAATTTATTAATTCTCTTAATCTGTTATTTTTATGGATTAAACATTGTTTACTAATTTGAAAAACAGAACCCAAAATTCATCAGTCTGGATCAATTAGCTCAGTTTGTTCAGATTCCAAATAAAGAGCATGAAAATAGATATTCTACAGGAGTTGTGGAGATGCGTGAGGCACAGATGACAAGGTTTTGCAGTAGATTTTCTAATTCCCTGCTCCTTTAGGACTAACGACAGCACATATTCCTCTAGCTGGTGGGAAGGTCGCTGGCAGACATCTCTCCACTGACAATTCTCTTCAGAACAGCTTTGCCTGAATGGCGTCAACCTCCTCCACCTCCTCAAAGGCATGGTGTCTTCACAGGACTGCCTGGAGCCAATGACTGGCTCATCGTCAGAGATAGCTCAGAGATAGCTCCTATTCAGAACAACTATAACGGTCCATCCGAGCGCCAGAACTCACCATGGATCAACTGAGGTCGTTGGGACTGCATCACAGCTCAAGTCAATCCTCTCTCCAATCCTGCTCCTCTCCCTTCCGTTCTCCCGGTGTTAATCTCTAGACTGCATCCTAAAATTCCTCCTGCTTGCTAATCTCCTTCTCAGAGTCTGTTTATGGGGAAAGGCTGAGATGAGTCCTGCCCAGCAAACTCTAAGAGAGGGTCAATAAGCTTCAATCTTACCTGTAAAAAACGGATTTATGCTATGACTGAATGTCTTGGTGAGGAAACCAGCACCATTCTCAGCCAAAAAATTTAACACAGTCCAGTATTTACATAAGCATGTGAAGAAAGTTGGTTATTCTCTCCACTTACAGATTTTACTTCATCAAACAATACAAGAGGGATTTACTTAGCAGCTTTTGTCTAAAATGGCAATATAGGAGAAAAGTGACAATCATTTAAGAGAACAGTAAGCCTTCTGGAGAAGATTAGTAGACTTAGGGATCCTGTAATGGAATCACTGCAGATCCACAGAATGATCCATTCTTAAACTGGGCAAAGCTATCACATTGTCCATGCTTCTTTCTTCTCCTCTTTAAAATATGAACTTCATTTTTATGTGTCTTCTATATTCAATTAATAAAAAGGAGAAGGAAAGTTAGAGCTGAACCAGAATCATAGTTCACAAAGAGTTAGAAAGGAAGTTACTTTTAGGTTATCTCACTTAGGTCCCCTTTTCTAAAAATGAAGGGTTTGATAACCTGTATAGTTAAGTTTAGGGAAGATACTAGAAGTATTATGTGTTTGTTTTTTTTTTCTTTTTAACATTGTGCTACATTTTCCCCAAAGTTTTTTTACACCAAGCATTCATATTATACAAAGTGCCCTTGCTTATTATATCCTGAGTTTGGTGGGGATAGATACAAATAAGTGAACAATTATGTAGCCATCTGATAAATTCTGTAAGAGAAGTTAGTTTGAGTGTGCTTTTATAGTCATAACCAAAATCTAGAATAAAAAATTATATATAAACATGCATGTGTGTGTGTGTCTCTGTGTGTTATATTTCAGCTTTAAATCCTACTACTTTTATTATTTCACGTTTGGGTTTTTGCCTTGACTGCATGGAAAACGCACTACCAGTTAAAATTCTTGAATTGCGTAACTGACAACAGAACTCTCTACCATAGATAAATATATGCAAATATCTAATAATGTATTTAACTAAACATTTTAAGGTGTTAGTATGTTTTTATCAATGTGAATACAAACATTATTATTAATATTTCTTAAATATTGATAATAGAAAATCATGTTATAATTGCAACAAGGCATAGCTAGCCATAAAATAAAGCTGATTAATGCCCTTCTGATGCAGACTGGAAGCACCAAAAAAGTAAATTAGTCAGAACTACTGCATTGTTTGTCATGTTCTATTGCTTAAGTATTCTACATATTACTCTAACCTCTAAATTTTAAGTGGGTCTAAATAACACGTTGCATTAAATTAATTTACTCCCTAAGGAAGCAATTCTATAGATATTAATTATATATGTGAGAATTGAAAAATATATTTGCCTCAGAGTTATATAACCACTTACAACTCCAGTCATATTTACATTGCCTTGATGTTGGCCTATTAGAAATCTTGCACCCCTGTCCTATTCAGAATCTATCCTACTTTATGAGAAGATGGTATACATCATTTAAGCCTCAGAGGGGGAGACACAGTTCATCTTCCAAATGGCTAGTAAAGCAGCTTTGTAATGTGTCAGCCTGCTCTGCAGACTTTAAACTCCAACATCAGATGTGAAGACAACTTTCCAGAGACTGCTTAGCCAAATGGCACAATTGCCTGAGATCGAATCTCTTAATATGTCCTGTTTCTGTTTGTGGGTCTGTGTTTCTACACACCCATATATGCTCTCTGCTTCTCTGAGTGAACCTTCACTGATGGAACTCTCCTAAAAAAGTCAAGCAAAAGGAATTTTGGCACTAGGAAAAGGAAAAAAAAAAATGTAAAAACAACGACAGCAAAACCCCTTTACTATTCCTTCATCCTGAAGCTAGCTAATCAAAGAATTGTCCTGATAAACCATCACTAAGTTCTATTGATAATCCTGAGGGTGTGCTCATTACCAGGTATAATTTAATAGATATTTGCTTTTCTAAAGCAAGGATCTTCAACCATTATTTCATTGCATTATTTTATTTTATTGCAAACCACTATCAGTAAATTTGAGGATCCGTGGAAGCATATATGCATTTGCTTACTTTATGAATCATTCACATGTAATTATATTAATCTGTATATCGATATAGTAAAGCTCTTTTTTTTTCATTTTTAAATCCAAGTGAATAGAAATTAAAATTACAGAATTTTCTCTGTATATCAACTTTCATCTTGAGAACCCACTAGCCCTGGGGCAAATTTAGGATGGGGCAAATTATCATTGTACAGTCTGTCCTGTACGTTAGTGCCCCTGTTCTCCACTAAATCCCAGTAGTTCTCCCACCTAGTCACTAAGACAACCCCAAATACTGCCAGTGCCTATGTGCTCCCTGGGTTAGCAGAATTTCATCTGGTTGAGATGCCAACACCGATCGAGATGGTCCAGAGAACAGGCTGGGGCCTGGCAGTCTGACCACACTTGGCTTGTTATTATTTTCCCAGCTGTACGAACAGTTGGTTGATGGGATTGTTCCAGTTAATAAGATTTACATTTTCCTTCATTTACAGAATTCTCAAAAGAAACAGGCATTTTGTTGCATTTACTAACATAATCTACAAATTCAAAAAAGAGTGGCAAGCAAAGAATGCAAAATGTCTATGTTTAAAATTGCAAAATATAGACAAAATTTCTCATAAAACAAGGATAACCTTCATTTTACAACCCATTGTTATAAGATTATGTAGAAACACCAACTTCATTTCCAGTATTATAGGTAAGCTAATTATTTTCATAAGTTAACCTTTTCCTAAATGTGCTTTAGTAAAGTTCCAATGAAAATGACTTTTGTAACAACCCACATTCAGATCCAAAAGCCTAGTATGGTCCAAATTCTGGGTTAAGAACATATAAAAATTATAACTATGCTAATAAAATCATGTTTGAAAAATTAACTAGCATTTTCTTGTTTAATATAAACAAAATCCAAGTAACGATCGCTTCTTAATATAGACAGGAACAATGTATATAATTATCTTGCATAAATAATCAATTTTAAAAACCACTGTATTTGCAGGTTTAAAAGGCGATTATATTTTATAGTTTCCTATGATGTAATTCACTTAAACTACTCTTATATATATTGCTTGCTGCAAATGAGATTTTACTAGTTAATTGAGAAGAAGAGATGGCACAAGATTTCTAAACTTGTGGCTAAGAGTCATTTCCAAGATACATTTCTACTGTCAGGGTTTATCACCAATTTCCATAATTGATGTTTCATCTACGATACCACAACTTTTTTTTATACACTATAGATAATTAACTAGTCCTCACTTCCAGCTGATTATTTCTATCCTCCAAGGAGCCTCATGGTATAATGGACAAAATGTCAAGAATAATTAGGAATAATGATGGTGGCAACTATGCTATCAAAAAATGTGTACCTCCGACTGATTCTTTTATGCCTTGCCTTTGAAGAAATTTACATGATTTAAAACTCTCTCCCAAGGCTTTATTTTTTCTTGATACAAAAGTAATAAGGATCTAAAAAATAAAAACAGAGTGCCTTTACGTTCATATATACATGCACAAAGCTGAGGTTTATATATTTGCCTATTTAAGGTGGTAAAATCAGCTGAGTCCCAAGCATCCCACCCCTTGCAAAGATACCGTATCTCCGCATATGTAGTCATTTGATATCTTCCACTGGATATTTGGAAAGCCAACAGAGCTATTTATCATGCTGAATGAAGTCGACGGAAGGAAGGTTTTCTTTTGCTTTGTGTGAGACTTGATACACTTCTCTTTAATGATACCAATACACATGTCTTCACTTCTTAGGTGACCTAATATGTGCTCGTTCAATCCATTCTCCCAGTAGTGGTTCCTCAGGGTAATTTAGCTGAGGGGAGGAAGGCAACATGCACTCTCATGTTATCATATTCAGTCGAATTCACAAAGTGTCACTTTTGTCAAATCACATAGAAATTATTCATGCTAATCCTGTCATACAGTGCTGACCATGAAGAAACTGGTAACTTCATTTCAAACTGTAAAATGACTCTAAAAATATAAATGCATTTCATAATGTAACATATATCAGAGTTCATATCATCTAACATATTAACACTTTTATCTGCACTTCCCTACAGTTTTTTTTTTTTTTTTTAAGATTTTATGTATTTATTTATTTGACAGAGAGAGACACAGAAAGAGAGGAAACACAAGCGGGGGGAGTGGGAGAGGGAGAAGCAGTCTTCCCGCGGAGCAGGGAGCCCGATGCCGGGCTCCATCCCAGGACCCTGGGATCATGACCTGAGTGGAAGGCAGACCCTTAACAACTGAGCCACCCAGGCACCCTTCCCTACAGTTTTGAAAGTGTTTATTTTGTTATATTACTAATACAGCATTCTCTTTTTTCCCGCTCATTTGCTCTGTGAGATAATACAAAGATTTATGTCTAATATTATAGATGAAAGCTGTGAGTCTCAGGGTATAAGTGATTTATCCAAAGTCACACAATTGATAAACAAATGTCATTAGAAATAGAAGTAGTCTTTCCTGAATTTTGATTATTTTAACCAAACTCTTCTCCAACTCCTCTAATGTCACCTTATTTGTACAAGAAAGTCAGATTGATAAAATTTTCAAATTTTCCTAGTTGAAATTGTAAAAAGTATCTCTTGAAATATAAATATTTAATTTCATAAAATAAATAGCTAAATTTTACTTAGTGCATAGAAACATGAAGTTGACAATCCCAGTCTTAGAAGGATCCAGTTATACAGTACAAAGAATGCTGAAGCTCAGAGAAAGCATATTTAATTCTTGTACATAAACTTTCACTCCCAAAGTCCTGTGTGTTTCACCTCACCTGTCAACCAAAGTCAAGTAATGTTGAACTTATGAAGTCAATATTCACTTTCACATCCAGAAAAGAGCAAGAAATGCAACAGGAAAATACGTAATAACCCTTTATGGGTCTCTTGGATTCTTCAGAGATTTGTCATGAAAAAAGGAAAAGACGAAAGAAGTCTTACAGAAGGGGGTGCTGCTTAGCAATGCTCACTCAGGGGACCACGCTCTTGAAAATCACACAAAAGTGTAATGTCCCTGAAGAAAAAGTAATTCTCTGCTACCATCTAAATCCATGCTAATGGAGTAAAGAGGAGAGTGAATCTGGGAAGAAGAGAATCGAATGCTGCATTTAATGAGGAACTCTTTATTCTTCCCAGTCGGGTCGTTGCATGCCATATAAAAGAAAGGCTGGTATTGGATTATGTCTAATGCTACAAAACAGGTTGAAGAGATAAGTAAAATCCTTAGGGACTCAGAAGCATTTGCAGGAGTAGAAGACTAATAAAGATTCCTTCCCCTCTGGATGTCTGGAAAAAAATTCACATCACCACACGTGCTCATGTCACCATCTCAGCTACGTATACTTATGATTTGGTAGTTGGAAATCTTTGAGGATGGAATTTTTACCTCTCCTGAGTATGAATGCTTTCTCAATTTTGACAATTTAAGCCATGAATAAAGCTGAAAATTAGCCCAGCAATGTGATAGATGCCCCCAGTTACCTGTAACTAATGTTTCTAATGGTAAATGATTCTAAATTAGAAAGGGCTCAAGATGCTAGCCCCTTAAAATAATATTTTAAAATATTTTTATGTATTTTAAATCATTCCTTGACTGATTAATATTTATGATTTTATATAGAAGCTAACTTGAGGCTGCAGTTGGAAAGTTAATAATTTACAGAGGCTGCTTTGTAGTCTAATGGCAGCACTTGACTTTTGCTACTGCGGAGGGCCTGCGACTTTGATGTTCCTGTCTTAAATTAAGAGAAAAGAAAGAGTCAGGTATCAGCTCTTGTTCAGTTACTTTTTCTGAGGGGCTCTTTTAAGTGAGTACCATGAAGCCATAAATGTCTTTTAACAACAATATTGATTGCAAAATAAAGCCTCTTTCCATTATCTCCTTCGAGGAATCACGGATACAGGTGTTTTAAAAGTTTGAGTACCATTACTTCTTTCCAGAATATAAGTGTACTGTTAACTCTCTGGAGCACATAAAAGGAAAGTTTCCAGAGGGGTTTGCTATGTAAGCAAATCTTTTCTTCTTTCCCAACTCAAAATAAATCAAGAAAAGCTATGGCATTCATTTCCTCTGACTGTGAATGTATGTGTCTTTTAATTCAGAGAAACTCTCTAGACTAATGGATTTTACTTACAAGTTTGGTAACAACCATGTACAATGAACACTATTGCCCATGACCTGGAGACCTCGGAATTGACAGTTAATGGTTCTTAAGGTAACCAGCAGTGCCAATTAGCCAGCCCCAGCGGCCAGACAAGCCGGTAGACGAAAACTGAGCAAGTTGGACCATCGCATACTGAGTGTGTTTAGCAAAAACTCGGAGGATCTCCTTATCCAGTGCACATGATCTTTAGCTATTCATCCTCACTGTGGTGGGTTATTTCCAAATTCCAAGCATACTATTAGAATTCAGCAACCCTGCCATTTTATATTATACTAAAGCATGCAGCAAAAGCTAAACATAAACCTGGAGATGTATTTATTTTAATGGTCTGTCAAATCATAAGTGAAAAATTTGTTCAATCCAAATAATGAAAAGGTTTTCTTTTAATTTTTTTTTTTATTGTACTATGAAACACTGGTACTTGGGAAACATGATTTCTGATTCCCAAGCAAATGTAAACTAGAGCTAGCTTAAATGGTTTGAACTCATTAACTGAGCATTTCTATTTTGCAGACTACTTCAGGGCTCAACCACATTTAAAAAAGAGAGAAAACATGGCAATGGAGTAATTTCTGATAGCAGGAGGGACAGAAATCTGAATCTACGCTACTTACTCATTACTAGTAATGAAATAGTAACTAGGTTTATGGGGCTGGTAAAAGCTTGAAAGACCCACAGAATTTTTAATTAGTCAAATAATTTGTCTTCAGTATTTTGCGAAGGCATGGTGAGAATTCCAGAAATAAAAGAGATGATATATTTCCCCTGACTCAATGACTTGTCCAACCAATAATCTACAGGAAATAAGTAATAAAAACTCATTGAGAGAATGCTTTTTTAATTTCCATCCTAAAACACAACTACATCACAATAGATATAAAAAGGATTCAAAGCAACTTAAGTGTCTGTTTTTGTGTTACCAAGTGAACACTCTGTTGAGAAATTTATGAAGTACTTTCCTATCTGATGAGGTTCCAAATGTTTGAGTAATTCAAGATTTTTGAACATTTCAATATGTTGTTTTTCTAATTCGTCCTTCTCTTTTTTTAAAAGATTTTATTTATTTGAGAGCGAGAGAAAGCATGAGTGGTGGCACAAAGGGAGAGGAAAAAGCCAACTCCCCACTGAGCAGGGACCCCAATGCGGGGCTCGATCCCAGGACCCTGAGATCATGACCTGAGCTGAAGGCAGACGTCTAATGGACTGAGCCACCCAGATGCCCCTGATTGTTCCCTTTCAAACAGAATTTAACATTGGTTCCTTATTTTCCATTTTTAAGCATTTTTCATTGGCTGAAATCAGCCTTATCTTGAGATAATCCCCATATATTATGTGCTTCCAGAAAAGACACCATACAATACCTTGGGCCTTCTCTGAGTTTCTCCTTACCTTCTTCTTTTTTTTTTTTTTTTTGGAAATCAGATTCATCTTCTTTGCAAAAGCATTTCACACAAATCTTTCTAAACCCTGTGTATAGTCTATATATTACTAATATCCTATCAAATTATATTTTCTTTCTTCTTACAGTTTCTGAGTTATATGATTTTAAAAATCTATCATCTATCTATCTATCTATCTATCTATCTATCTATCTATCTATCTATCATCTATCTATCTATCTACAGTAATCCTCCTTACGGAACAGAGGGAGAGATATGCCAAGACCCCTGGTGGTTACCTTAAACTACTGATAGTACCAAACCCTGTATATACTGTTTTCTCTATATGTACAAATATACGATGAAGTTTTTTTTTTAAGATTTATTTATTTATTTAAGAGAGAGAGAGCACATGAGCGAGAGGGGCAGAGAGAGAGGGAATCTCAAGCAGGCTCCCTGTTGAGCATGAGCCTGACCCGGGGCTCCATCTCACAACACTGAGATCAGGACCTGAGCCGAAACCAGGAGTCAGATGCTTGACCGACTGCACCACCCAGGCGCTCCTGATAAAGTTTAATTTATAAATTAGGCACAGTAAGAGATCAACAACAATAACTAATAATAAAATATCACAGTTACAACAATATACTGCCATCAAAGTTATGTGAATGCATTCTCTCTATCTCTCACTCAAAATATCTCATCGTATTGCACTCTCCCTTTTTGCGATGATGTGAGATGATAAAGGGCCCATGTGATGAGATGCAGGGAGGGGAAGGATGTGGGCCCCATGATGTAGCATTAGGCTGCTATTGACTTTCTGATGATACAGAAGGAGGATCATCTGTTTCTCTACCTCATTTGACTACGGCCAACTGAAACCACTGAAAGTGAAGCTACAGATAAGGAGGGGGGCTGCTGTATATGTTTGTAGGTTTTGTCCATTTGTATTTATTTCACCTTACCAAAAGTTTATAATAATATGAGAACTTCTAAAGAGCTTGCTTCATTTCTCGACGCTCACTTATTGACTTATGCTATAGATAGCCAGTAATATGCCAGTGATATATCTCAGGATATTTAATACATGAGGGAGATGTATTATTAATAACCCATTAGTTAGCATTAGTTAGTTAGTTAGTTAGTTAGTTAGTTAGTTAGTTAGTTAGTAACGAGAAGAATACCATTAAGAAACCTAACAGCAGTATGAATAAGTCAGAATATATAGAGAAAAGATACTGGGGAAAATAATCACCTTATTAATTAGTTTTTCTTAGAATAATACTCAGTCTCATGATTTTCCAGGAAATTAAATTGATCAAAGGTTTGTAGATCACAAATAGGCTGTTATTCTTACCATTGACCAAATGAGATAATACTTTTCAAATAACACATTTTAGCAGATATTTCCAAAATTATTTTGTTGTATTTTCCTATTGCCATGCAAATAAAAATAAAATTATTAAAATGAAGTTTTGGGGTGCCTTGGTGGTGCAGTAGTTAAGTTTCTGACTCTTGGTTTCAGCTCAGGTCATGATCTCAGGTCATGATCTCATAGTCCTGGGACTGAGCCCTGACTCAAACTCCTTGCTCAGTGCAGAGTCTGCTTATCCCTCTCCCACTGCTCCCCCCTTCTTTCTCTCTCTCAAATAAATAAATAAAATCTTCAAAAAAAATTGAACTTTGTACAAACTATACAAAATTCTTTCTCGTAGCTACAAGGAATCCTGTGCTTTCTTGTGTCTGGCTTCGCATTTAAGAAGCATGGATTATTCATCTAGAAAAGGGCAAAAAATTTACCCTAAGGTTGTGTTTTCATAAGCAATTTTAGATAATTACACAATTCAAGCAGAGTTGGTTGGAAGTTACATTACACAGATTATATAACAGTGTAATGCTTTAGCAGAGTACTACTGAGGAGTCTGGAATTTTATTTCTAGTATTAGCTTCTATTCTAATTACACATGTGAACTTGAACTAGTCACACTGTCACTTGGTCTCAGTTTCCTCATCTATAAATTGGGACACTTGGCCTGAATCACGTCAATTTTTCTTTTATCTTATACCTTATGTTTATGTCAGTTTTCACTTCACTTTAGCTCCCAGATCATAGCCTTGAAATTTCTGAACTTTTTATTCTACTTAAAAATGTTTACAGATTTACAAAATGCCATGAAATTTAACAAGTCTACTTTTTATTTTTATTCATTTATTTTTTTTGGGGGAGGGGCAAAGGGAGTGGAGAGAGAGAATCTTAAGCAGTCTCCATGTCTAGCATGGACCCTTATGCAGGGCTGGAAATCATGACCTGAGCTGAAATCAAGAGTGGGTTGCAGGGTCCCTGAGTGGCTCAGTTGTTAAGGGTCTGCTTTTGGCTCAGGTCATGATCCCAGGGTCCGGCTCTGCGGGAAGCCTGCTTCTCCCCCTCCTCCTCCCCCGGCTTGTGTTGCCTCTGTGGCTGTCTCTCTCTCTCTCAAATAAATAAAATCTTTAAAAGAGTAGGTCACTCAATGGACTCTGAGAAACAAACTGAGGGTTCTAGAGGGGAGGGGGGTGGGAGGATGGGTTAGCCTGGTGATGGGTATTGAGGAGGGCACGTTCTGCATGGAGCACTGGGTGTTATGCACAAACAATGAATCATGGAACACTATATCTAAAACTAATGATGTAATGTATGGGGATTAACATAACAATAAAAAAGAGAAAAAAAAGAAATAAAAAAATAAAAAATAAAAGAGTAGGTTGCTTAACTGACTAAGCTACCCAGGTTCCCCAACAAGTCTATTTTTTAAAACATATTTATAGTTTAAAGACATTATCTTTGGACAGAATTTCCAAATAAAGTATTTATAAAAAGCTAGAAAATTATTTAAAAACCCATTTAAATGGATTCATTTAAAAGACAGAATGAAGGCAATATTCCTCTGATGGAAAATGGCTTTGAGGACTGAACCTGAACCAACTTTTCAGTTGGTGAAATGGGGGAGAAAGCAATTTTTAAACAGAAGTGATCTATACATTTGGTGTTTCTGTTGTGAGAAGTAAATGCTTATTCTAAGGCATTTAAGCAAGCAGTATTAACGATTAATGACGTTTTTGATTCTGTAACTAGACCTACAAATTCTTGAATAATTAATGAGGTACTCAATACTGCACAGGATATCCATCTGCAAAGAATCTGTGTGTGTGTGTTCAAGCTATTAATATTGAAAGCCTTACAAAAAAACATGATGGAGAGATTTGGGATTGAAGTAATAATGTCCATTAAAATATAGAAGTTTTTTGTTTCTTGTTTTTAATGTTAAATGCTTATAAACTGTTCCAAAACGAGGTAACTATAATCTAATAGCATAAATGACATTGATAATTTTTTCTTAATTATGTCATCTCCTATAATAATAATGAATAACTATTGAGAAATTGCTAAATTGTAGATACTGTGCTAGATTTTAAGAATAATATGAACTAGAAGGTTTGTAAGATTGAAAAGCACTCATAATTCTTTATACTATTTAGTCTGTTAGGTTGAGAGAAAATTATTTTAATGGGCCTTCTTTTAAGGCATGATTTGTGCATTCAGTGCAGACACAGTTTTTGAGAGATGAAATGAGAAAATAAGTGTTAGTCTATAAGTCATTACCATGTCATCCTAAATTCTAAAAGATAATCTCATTCTTCGTATTTCATATCTTATTCTTATTTTCAGGTTGAGTTCTTTAAAAAAAGAGTCTTAGAATCCTATGATGATCACTGAATTACTGACTTAGATTTGAATGAGATCTTTAAGAATGTTTATCTCAATCTCCCTATTTTAGAAGTCAGGAAACTGAAGCTTGGACAGGTTAAAATGCTCCAGAATTCCCTCTAAGTCTGTGACATTCATTCTGTCTCTCTTAAATGAAGCTTTCATTTTGAAGTAACTCTTGTGATGGAGCAGCTCTGTGGTCTAAGTAGATACCTGGAGAGCATAGAAATATAGCACTTCCTGTCACTTCGGAAATGTGTCACAGTTCCCTACATGGTGAAAAAGTGGAGGGCATGGGAGTCTGTAAATTACCATTGAGTTCAGCCATAAATTATTCTCATTTCATTATCAAATAAAAACTGAGAGAGAAGTTACATAATACACAAAATTGTGACAAAAAATATTTTAGAAACTACCAATATAATTATTTGCAATTTTGACAGTTTTGTTGATATAGTCCAGCTAGTTTTTGTTTTTTTTTTTAAGATTTTATTTATTTATTTGACAGAGAAAGACAGAGAGAGGGAACACAAGCAGGGGGAGTGGGAGAGGGAGAAGCAGACTCCCTGCCGAGCAGGGAGCCCGATGCGGGACCGGATCCAGGGACTCCAGGATCATGACCTGAGCCGAAGGCAGTCGCTCAACCAACTGAGCCACCCAGGCACCCCAGGTAGTTTTAATGTATATAAAATTAGTGTCATAAAGCCTACCTTTTTCATTCAGCTAATAATATGACATACACTAACATACACATTTAAGCATAGTAGATATAGATAAAACAGTGTAGTCACAATAATGTAAATATTTCACTCCTCTGGAAATCAGAGACCTTCAAAGTTAAGTTGTAGGACAACTGGATTTCTCATAGGATTTCTGTAGGACAACTAATTTTTAAATAAATTTTTGGCAGCTCAAATATTTCAAGCTTATCAATGAAAATAGAATTCTGAGCATCTTATCTATTTACATTCTAAAAATATTTTTGAATATGAATGATGGGTCACTCACTAGGAATATGACAGTAAACAAGATAAACACAGCCTCTGGCCTCTAAACATGAAGAGGATAAAATCACAATGGTATAATAAAATACAGTTTGACATGGAAAAAGTGTGTCACAGAAGAAAATAATTAAAGTACAAATTAAATTAATTTACATTAAATTGTGTTTTTAAATAATTTTATTGGACTTTCATTTATATATGCACCCATTTTTAATGTATAATTTGATGAATTTGGACAAATACATAGCTCCATGTACCGACCATCCCAAGCACTGTATTTCTATCACCCAAAAAGTTTCTTCATGCCCTTTCGCAGACAATCTTCCCTCAAACCTTCCCCTAGGCAACCCTGGTTCTGATTTAAATCACTATTGATTCATTTTGCCTGCCATGAAACTTCACATAATAGAATCATACTCACATCCTTTGGTTGTCATCCCAGATCTCAGAGTTTAAATTCTAAGACTAAAATCTGTAAGAAGAAGAATACAGGTAAAATATCAAGCCAGGCCTTGTACTGAAGGATGCTCTAATAAACAATAACAATAAATTTGGCAGTGAGCTTTGGGATATTATTCAATACCCTACACCAACATTTTGTTATTTTTTATACTGAATTCTATATTATATTTTATTATGCATTTATGAATTATATGAACAGAATACACTCTGTTAAGAACATTCACTTTATTGTATCACTTTCTATGTTTAAATAATCAGAAATATCTGTGTGTTTTCTAAACAACTGTTTATTATTTACCTTAAGAATTCTGTAGATTGTATAAATAACTAGACTTCCCTTCTCATGTTCACTGCTTGGCAAAGATACAAAATTTATGGTTCCTATTTTTATGATAACCTCATTTCTAGCTCCATTTTATGTCTATATGTCTTTGTTGAATTTCTGTAATCTATTTTCTTTGCGTTACCTAGTTCTACAAAAAGTACGTCACCGTGTGCTGACTTGGATCAATTAATTAAATCAGTTAAGCTAAAGACTTAAATTATTCTCAAATTCATGTAAAACTTCTAATCATTTAACAATTAGTTCAGAGGACTACTCCCAAATTATTGTCTTTACCTCAAATTTCCTCCTTTAAAAAAAATGAAATGTCCTTTGATATACACTTTTGGTGTGGAACAATCTCCTTTAGAATCTAGGAAGTACCGAAATACAGTAAATTTGATAATTGCTGGATACATATGACCCTTGGCTGTTAGTGTTTATGTGCACTGCACTTCCCAGAAGCAAAGTCCAAATCCTACCAGATGTTGTAGCAACTCTGTCTTAGCCCATTACTCTAATCAATCTAGGCTTATTATCAGGGCTTCCAACTTGCAAATAGAAAGTCAAAGAAGGCATAGAATTAGTGAACTTTCTGAGATTAATTAGGAGGAAAAAAAGCCTCTAAACATTTCTGATATAGTAAATTCTTTGATCTATAACAATACCATGTACATTCCCAACACACATTTGAAATAAAAGCTTGAAGGCATAAAAACGTATCCTCATAATAGAAATTATTGCTGAAGCTAGCCAGATGCTTTTTCATTCGTAATAAATTGCTAAGTTATACTACACACATACGGCTTTTAGTTATCCAAATATTATTAAAACATAAAAATTACAACTCCTTTCTGTATTGAGAATAAAAATACTAACAAGTTTCTTGCCATAAGGAAGAAACAAGTTCTTAATATCCCAAATATAAATATTTTACACGTGTAGCTTAATCACCTTGACGACAGGAAGAATATGGTTGAAAAGTTGCATTAGGTACTACTTCAGAGTAAACACTTGCTTCATAACATGAAAGCAAATTCATACATTTAAAGGAAACATAAGAAGACCACAAAACTAAGTTGACATTGTGCCTTGTTGAATTTATGATAATTATGCTTTTGGCCTTAATTTGCATATTTCTAAACACATAAAGTAAAAACTTCTGAAATTCAATTAGACTTATATTTAAAGGTAAAAACAAGGTGGGTCCCCTGGGTGGCTCAGTTGGTTAAGCAGCTGACTCATGATTTCAGCTCAGGTCATGATCTCAGGGTCATGAGATCGAGCCCCAGGTAGGGCTCCATGCTCAACACTGAGTCTGCTTAAGAGTCTCTCTCTCCCTCTCCATCTGCCCCGACCCCCACTCATTTTCTCTCTATCTCTCTCTCTCAAATAAATAAATCTTTAAAGATAAAGTATTGTATATTTTTAGATTGTTTCTGACCCCCTAAGTGGAAAATAGTCTTCTACGCCTAAATTAAATAAATCAAAGAAATCCTCTCTAATGTAGGTTGGTTACTACAGGAGTTATGATTCCTAAGTAGTCATCCCCACTAGAAGTAACTTTCAGGGAGTTAAATTAAGGATATGCTCCAACATGGCACATGTTTGACAAGGATGTCTTGCCATACCCAATCAGTTCTATGAAATACTAGAAGTCTGGTTGGCTTTCAGGGCATTTTATCCCACCAGGCAGCTAAACTCAAAGTTTGCATCTGATACCTGTTCTACAAGCTCATTTCCCGCCAATCACTTGACTTCATACTGATTTACTGTTTTAGAAATGAGAATAACTTTACTGGCATTTGTGAAATTGTGTACTACAGACCTCTTGAATAAGAATTGTCTGGGGTGTTGTTAAAAATGCATATTCCTGAATGGCGCCATATCTCTATCGCATCAGAATATAAATTGTAGAGGCCAAGGAGATTGCATTTTTAATAAACTTTTATTCAATACATATGCAACAAACCTTAAGAGCAATTACACTAGGCTAATAGTATAAGATGTAAGAACAGAAGGGACAGGATCTGATGAAAATTCCAGATCCTTTTGCCTTCCAGGTATGAAGTAACTGCCCTCTTCCTGGACCTTCACATTGGCATAGGCAGAAGGCAAGGGGATCTGAGAGACTCCAGTACTCTGGGTGGGACTTCTGTCTTATTTTAATTCATTGTAGTTGTCAGGATCTGACAAACAATATATATTTTACTTCTTATCACTCTCACTAACATTTATGTGCAGAGGTGGAGGGAACAGTTTGTCAATAAGTATTTTATGAATGAGCAAATGAATTAAATGTCTGCATGTAACATTTCCCTTTATATATCCGGGAAGTTACCAAGAATTTATGATAAATTCTAAAGCTCCCTGACTGTGAAGGTGACTTTAGTTCCTCAGAAACTAAGGGGATGGATTCCAGCTTTATAGAAGCAGAGCAATTTTTTTTTCAGTCTTTGATGTTGGAATGCCCTCCCCCACTACCTCTTACCCCCAGTTTAATAAATGATAATCTTATAAATAATCTCTCAGCCTTCAATCATCCTATCTTCTGTGAAAAGTTCCTGGTGCTTTTAGACATCATTCATAAAATTTCAGCAGTCATTCTTAATAAAAATCCCATAACCAAAATAAAAATGTAATAATGATTTAAATATGATGATCTAACAATAATATTCACATTGTTAATGTTTGATCATTAGTTTTAAAATCAAGAACCTATCACTGACACCCATTGATTTTTTTTCTTCCAATGTTCAGTTTCTTTACTAACCCCCATCTCTCTAAAGCTCAGGTGCAGGCAGCTAGGCGAATGGCAAGAGATGTTCACTTGAAGATACTGCTCTGATTGGAGACTTTGCTCATATTCTTCCTTCCCAGGGAAAGTGCTCTCAAACAACTCTCTGGGTCTCCTTGTTTCCAGGACCCAGTTCACAGCCTCGGAAGACTTAGATTCCCAAAATGGAGTGGCTACTCTTAGTTCCAAAGAGGAAAACGCTTACAAAGGCATTCTTCCTTAACTTGTCCAGTCACGGGAACATTCCACTGATGAGGTTGCAACTCATGAAGTCCTGGGTGAGCTCTTCAGAGAAGCAGTAGTTGGAGTATCATAGGGACCAGCCATCCTTATCAAAATATGGCAGTGCCACAGAAAGGGTGTCCTTAACGTCATTCAACACAAAGGTCATCTTGGGCAGGTGAGCAAAGGAGTCCTTGGCCTTCAGCTTAGCAGCCAGTACCTCTGTCATCTTCATCCATCTCCTCAGGAGTGGGGGCAGTGCTCTTTTCTCCTCTTCCCACTCAGGCTGGGGATTCTGCTTTTCCTCTAGTGAACTCTTCTCTTTCTGTGAGGTGTCCCTTTTAGGCTGTGTGTCAGCAAACATTTTAACATCAAACTGGGCTATCTTCTCATGGATGTTTCACCTTTCCCCCAAACAGCCTGAAAGTGGGACTGGTCAATGCATATAGGAACCAGTGGTTGATAGTGGAGAAGGTCTGGCTGGACTTGTTGATGGAGCCACAGCAGGGTTCAGACAACTGTGATGTTAGCCAGTGTCATGTATTCTCCATCAAAAAAGTCCTCGTTTTCAAGTGAGCATCCGGCAGCCCCAAGAGTTACCCCACCTCCTCATTTCCATGCTCTGTAGCCTGCTTGTTGTGGTGCATGATGTCCAAGGTGGGCAGGTACTGGCTGGTGGCACTACAAATAAATAAATAAAATCTTAAAAAAAAATAATTATAACACATACCCACTTAAAATATTCCTATGTTTCCATATCACCCATTGGATTAAGTCCACAATCATTTCATTGATGTAGAAGATCTCCATTACCTGGCCCTTAGCTATTGCTGCAAATGATTGCTGGCAAATTTCCGACCTTTACCTCCTCCACTAGACAAAACTCTTTATGGTTTCCCAAATATATAAAAGAGTTTTCTGTCTCTGTGCCATGGCATATGTTCTCTCATTTTGAAAAGCTCTTCTGCCTGCTTAAGGACCTGGAAAATGGCTACTCAACTCTAACTCAAGTATATTGTCTATATGAAAATGTCTCCAACTTCCCAGTGTTTGTCATTTATTACCTCCTTGTGTTTCCCTTCTATGTTTCACAAGATCTTATCATTGGCATTCTTTATATTGTTCTGAAATTATTTCTGTATGTGAAACAAGTCGATCATTTCAAGCTTTTTTACTATTAACTTCTAAAGAAAAGTCAAAACAGCCATATTTTTAATCACTCGACCCCCCCATCCCACCCCACTCTCAAATCCACAGAAAACAAAACAATGGGTGAGTTCCAAATCCATGGTTTCCTGGTCAATCAACTGTACAGAAAACACAGATCAACTAGGTGATCATATTTTATCTTTAAGGAATTCGAACTGGAAAATGTAGGGGCAATAAAGTAGCTTTTAGCAGAAGATAAATCTAGAAAGACCCACTCAAGGAAACCCTAAAATACTTTTTCAGGTAAGGAAGAGCAAGATTCATGCTGGAGTTATGAGGAAAGAATAGTTAGGAGTTAACAGAAGCTATATAACAAATCAAATATCTGTGCACAATGGAGAACAAGACAAAGTAAACTTGTAACAAAAGGGAGGAATGATAAAATTTGGAGGGTCATGAGTCATTTTATAGCAGAACACATAATCATTAATAATTCTGTCTAATCTTCTACAGCTGATGTTCTTAGTATACTGCCTGAGATTACCCCCCAACGCAAAAAAAAAAAAAAAAAAAAAAAAAGTATGTTTCTAAATTTTGTCATTGGTCTGCCATATTATCATTTCTATCTGTTTATGGCCTAATTATGTATTTTTTTCTTGGATGAACAGTTATTCTTAAAACAGCTTCTTCATTACTGGAAGTAATGAGTGACTCTCTTCTTTTTAACCATGAAGTCCTAACTAGAACACCTTTTCCCACCACAGTAGGAATTTCACACAGGCTGGGACACTCTCATCTCTCTCATTACATCTCTAATACATAGTAAGCACTTTCCTTTTCCCCAGTGCTAGATACTATTAACATGCTCCAGTCTGTCCCCCAAAATTCTTTTACTTACCGTATAAGTTGCCGATTTAGGGTAGGCACAGTTTATAATATCTTATAGTAACTACCATGAAGGGATAGAGAGAGGACAGCTGGTCAAGCTAAATTATCTGAAAAAAAAAAAAAAATGAGATGATCAAACTTCTTAACTCACATATGAACAAGTATTTCAAGGTGCATCATATCCTACAGTGACTGCAGTAGGGAACAGTGAAGATAGTAAATGTAGCTGGTCACTGAGTCCAGAGAACAATGGAAATCTGCAACATTTGATGCGGCTACTGAGAGGTCTATTTGCAAAACATTTTTATTTTTCCAAAACTCCCCCATTTGAGGCTCTCAGCTGGCCTTTAAATTCTGCATAGTGATTTGTTCAGGTGACATCATTTCTTAGATCCAAAATTTCAATTAATTCCACACACCTTCACATTCCTCAGTTTATTCCCAGGTCTGGAAACCTCTCGTTTTAGACTTTCCAGGAGTATACAAATGTCATAATATTACATAATATGATAGAAATGGGATAGCTATAACAAACATGTTTTTGAATTGTTATCTATATTTGCATATATCAATGCAAGAAGCTCAATAATTCCACAGATTGCTAACCACTAATTTACAATATATTCACCTATAAGTGGTAATTCCTTTGGGTCAGCAACCTAAATTATCTGTAACTTAACTTTCTGTATCACCACATTACCTCACAGGAGTATTATGAAATATGACTAATTAATGATTATAGCATCTTGAAAATTCAGTGTGTCATATTAATGCTAAGTAATATGATAGCAATGACATCAGGTGTGTAGTACGTCAATGGACATTTACAAATGATAAACAAATTAAATAAACTTATCATTGTCTGAACTATTATTCATCCAAAAGTGGAATAGTTCATATGTATATTTGCCTAATCTAAAGACAGATAGTATTAACTTAATTATTACTGCAGTTATATCCTAGGAAATACCCTACAAAATATTTCACAAGTTGGACTATGAGAAAACTAAACACCAAAATGTGATTTTTTCATCCAAAGCTTAAAATCTTTCCAAGAGAGGAAAGTTACACACTTGACTTCACAATCCACTCATGTAACCATGCATTTGCTTAATTCAAAGAGTATGTATATTATTGGTAATATCAGAATCATTGCTATGTTCTCAGTGTTCTGACACCCTGTTAAAAATTTCTAAAGTAATGACATATGCAGTATATGATGAGATCTGATTTTGAAAACATGTGATCTATTGCTCAATAAATTAGAGTTAACTACATAGGTCATATTCATATTCTCTGGATAATAAGGAGACCATATAAGGTAATTCTTTCATAGCTAAAAAGATTTTAGTAGAGGCAGAAAAATGTTCCCTGATATATCAGGACATAGAAAGTTCGCTAGACTTGACCACTACATTTTCTTCTTCCTAACATTCTCCATGTTTTTGTTAGGATATGGCTAAGTCTAGAATGGAGCCCTTGTGTTTCATGAACAAACCCACCAGCAGATGGAGTTGGGGAGGTGGATGTTGACAATAAGAGCACTTTGGTAAAAGGTCTGTTAAAGGCCAACAGATTCCATTCCCCTAGCCAAAATTACCAGCTCAATTGTCAAAGAATTATAGGACTATTCTTTGAATAGCTAGGTAAGAAGTGTTTTTTTCCCCTACCTATGGGAAAATGAAGAAACTGTCATTTCTATTTATTTACTTTTTTTAAGATTTTATTTATTTATTTGACAGAGAGAGATAGCGAGAGCAGGAACACAAGCAGGGGGAGCGGGAGAGGGAGAAGCAGGCTTCCCGCCGAGCAGGGAGCCTGATGTGGGACTCGATCCCAGGACCCTGGGATCGTGACTTGAGCCGAAGGCAGACGCTTAATGACTGAGCCACCCAGGTGCCCTCTATTTACTTTTAACCATGAGGAAACCAGCCTAAGGACAAAGGAAGAGAACAAAAATAAAGAAATGTTAAAGAAACAGATGAATCCCGGGCGCCTGGGTGTGTCAGTTGGTTGGGCGACTGCCTTCAGCTCAGGTCATGATCCTGGAGTCCCGGGATTGAGTCCCACATCGGGCTCCCTGCTCGGCAGGGAGTCTGCTTCTCCCTCTGACCCTCCCCCCTCTCATGTGCTCTCTCTCTCTCATTCTCTCTGTCTCAAATAAATAAATAAAATCTTTATTAAAAAAAAAAAGAAAGAAAAAAAAAAGAAACAGATGAATCCCTGATCAGATTAGGTTTCAAGCCTTTCTTCCTTCTACACTACTCACATACATGAGCCAGTAAACCTGTTGTACAATGATATGGATTGTAAAATGGTATGAATAATACAATTCCATCTCTTCTACAATGGTATGAATTCTTTACACTGAAGTCCCTAGCATATAAATGTGTGTGTGTGTGTGTACACATATGTGTATATATTTCAAGTACCATGTATGTTTGGTTGTATAAAAATTCATCACATGTTTTTATTTAAAAAATGTTTTTGTGTCCTGGTTGATTCTAAATAACCCACAAATTTGTTCGGTTGCTGTTATTAACTATATAGTGTTCCTAAGATAGTGACCTTTATAGCTCTTTTATTATAGATTTCTCCAGTCCAGAGAGTCTTTCCTGCTCCTGATCTCTTTCATGAATGTTCTTCCTTTTCCTTTTCATGGTGTTCTCTCTTTTCAGTTTATCCTACTGCTTCTGCAATATTATTCACTTAACAAAGTTTCACGGGATGGTTTAAAAATGTACAGCCTTGTAAAACCTTTCTCTATCTCTCTGGGTCTCTGGAGTCCAACCTTACTATTGAAATGCACACAGCTTATAGTTTTTAGAGAGGCGCCTGGGTGGCTCAGTCGGTTAAGCGTCTGCCTTTGGCTCAGGTCATGATCCCAGGGTCCTGGGATGGAGCCCTGCATCGAGCCCTACATCAGGCTCCCTGCTCAGTGGGGAGCCTGCTTCTTCTTTACCCTCTGCCCCTCCCCTTGCTTGTGCTCTCTCTCTCTTCTCTCTCTTTCTGTCAAATAAATAAATTAAATCCTTAAAAAATAATAGTTATTAGATAAGATACATAGATACATAGATAAAATATATAAGTTAGACTGATGATTGAAGTTAGATAAGTTAGATAAGTTAGACTGATGATTGAAGATACATATTATATGTCTATGGCGATATGGCTACATTGCCTCATTTTACTGTATCCCAAATAAGGATTTTAACCTGATACCTATCAGTGTGAACAGTCTATGTAGAACTCCCCACTCCTTAAGTATGGGACGCATACTGGCTTGTTTCCAAAGAATACACTTTGGAAAGAGAAAAAAAAAAAGAAAAGAATAAATTCACAGTTGAGAAATCTGTGAAATACCACCTCAGCCAGGTGATCATGATTAACATCAGTAAGTCATGTCATGTACCCTTGGTATGATGTGATCAGAAGAGAAGTTATATCTGCAGTATTCTAACCAAAAACCCATAACGCCAGTCCAATTATAAGAAATCAATCAGACAAATGCCAGTTGAGGGATATTCCACAAATATGTGAGCAGTTCTCCTCAAAACTGTCAAGCTATCAAAAACAAGGGAAGGGAACAAGGGAAGTCTGAAAGATTCTATGGCCAAAAGGAGCCCAAGGAGACATGAGGACTAATTGCAATGTGGTATCCTATATGGGATTTTCGAGTAGAAAAAAGATATTAGGAAAAAATAAAGAAATATGAAAAAAAGTATGAGCTTTAGTTAATAATAATGTATCAGTACCAGTTCATTAATTATGACAATATACTAATGTAAGATATAAGTAAAATGGGAAGTGATGTGGGTGTATATGGGAACTCTGTCCTATATTCACACTTTAGAATACTCAAAAAGTAGTCTAAAATAAATAAGATTATTTAAAAAAATAAACTGTATTTGGGGGTCCTTAAACTGGCTTAGGTGACATTTTCTATCTTTGAGCCACTAATCTAGGGCCTAAACCAGAAGCAGGCTAATGTCCATACCATTGAGCTCTTGCATCGCTGAGCCCTGACGTTTAGGTAGAGAAAAAAGTCACACACACACACACACACACACACACACGGAAAGAGAAATAAGAGAAAAGCAGCCCTTCTCCCAAGCTGTGGATCCAACTATCAGCCTGGTGGGCTTATCAAGAACAGCAGAGCTGTGCCAGTGTAAGGGGCCCAGGTATGAAAAAAATGTGAGAATAGACATCAACACTAGAGAATACTTGCTTGTCTGTATCTCTTTACAGCCCCTCCATGCCTTTCCCTATGGTATCCCCCATCCATCAATGAATCATCAGTGTCCTTCATCCACATCATAATTTCTCTCCCTGTGGGTAGATGAGGGAAATACTAAAATATTAACACAGTATTTATTGTGTACCACTAAAACAGCAAATAAATCTTAAATAGCATAGGTATTAAAAATAATAAATTTTAATGAGCCAATAGACTATGGTCATTATTTAGAACATATCAGTTACATATAGCATAATCTTTAGCAATAACTCTTATTTTTTTTTTAAGATTTTATTTATTTATTTGAGAGAGAGAGAATGAGAGACAGCATGAGAGGGAGGAGGGTCAGAGGGAGAAGCAGACTCCCCGCCGAGCAGGGAGCCCGATGCGGGACTCGATCCCGGGACTCCAGGATCATGAGCCGAGCCGAAGGCAGTCGCTTAACCAACTGAGCCACCCAGGCGCCCAGTCAATAGCTCTTATTTTTACCTTTAAGGAAAATTACAGTGCAAGCCACATGAGATATATCTGCTCTTGTTTACAACTCCATTACCCGCATATGTTGACATTTTATGCAAGAATGACCTCATTATACTAGTTTGTATTTAGTAGATATATTTTGTGACAATACAACATATGTTTTGTTACATTGCTTACTACAAACTAATGTCTCCTGTTATTTATTTATTTTTCTCTCAAGTTAATCCACATTCATCTTCATTTTGTACTTTTGTCTAGTCTCACTATTGTTTTTACATTGCCAAGTCTTTAAATACTAACTTATGGATGTGTAGTTAACTGCTCCTGTATTAACAAATTTACCACAAACTTAGAAGCTTAAAACAACGCACACTGATTCTGTCATAGTTTGTATGGGTCAGAAATCCAGGCCTGGCTTAGCCGAACCTTCTGATTAGGGTCTCACAAGGCTGTAATCCAGGTGTTTAACAGGCTATATTCTCATTGGTGGACTGACTGGGGAAGACATTACTTCCAGACTGTTCCATCTTTCCTTCAGATTGCTGGTAGAATTTATTTTCTTGAGGCTATATAGTTGAGGGCTTGGCTTCTTGATGACTATTGGCTGGAGAGTGTCCTCAACTCTGAAAAGCTGCTTAGAGTTCCCAGAGGCTGCCCACAGATTTTATCCACATGATCTTTCCTAATATAGCCACTTTCTTCATCAAGCCAGCAAAGGGAGTTTCTAGAATAAGTCACCTAACAAGATGGATTCTTCCATAGATGATATAACATGGCATCACCTTTTCCACATGCTAGTGGTTGGAAGCAAATCACAGTTACCTCCCACACTCAAAGAAGATAACACACAGGACCAGTGGCTTTAAAGTCTATCCATTACAAACAACATGGTTCCAATTATGACTTCATAGCACCTTTCAAAATATGCCAGAATAGATGTATTTTATATGAATTGTCGATATATTAGCAGCCACCATATGAATATAATAAAGTCAAAGTTCAGAACATGTTTTATATAATGGTGCTTTTTTATGTAAAAACAGATGACTTTATTTATTTATCTATTCATTTAATTATTTATCTTTACATGCCTATTAATTCACAAAGTACCTTTATTTAGAAGGCCATCCATAAAAATATAATACCAGCAGTTTTTTTTTTATGAGGAAGGTAACAGAGTAAATTATTATTTTATTTTATTTATATATTGGAGCCCTATTAACGATTACCTATCCAAGGGCGCCTGGGTGGCTCAGTTGGTTAAGCGACTGCCTTCGGCTCAGGTCATGATCCTGGAGTCCCGGGATCGAGTCCCGCATCGGGCTCCCTGCTCAGCAGGGAGTCTGCTTCTCCCTCTGACCCTCCCCCCTCTCATGTACTCTCTCTCATTCTCGCTCTCTCAAATAAATAAATAAATCTTAAAAAAAAAAGATTACCTATCCAAAAATATATTTTTTTAATTCCATATGTAGTATTACAAATAGCCACAAAATCTAAGCAAAGTATTAAAACTGAGAGCCATCCTTATTCTTTTTGAAATTATTAGTGATGATGTATCAAATAGAAACTTCTAGCTGAAGCAGGTATTAAAAAGATAACATGTATTAAACACTCTGGCAGTTAAAAATGTTTGAAACTTTTCACATTCTTTTGTGTTGGTCTACCAGAGAGCTGAAGAAAAGGGAAGTGCAAAACAATACATAGAATCTGAGGGATGACAGGGCGCCTGGGTGGCTCAGTTGTTAAGCATCTGCCTTCGGCTCAGGTCATGATCCCAGAGTCCTGGGATGGAGCCCGGCATCGGGCTCCCTGCTCGGCGGGAAGCCTGCTTCTCCCTCTCCCACTCCCCCTGTTTGTGTTCCCTCTCTCGCTGTCTCTCTCTGTCAAATAAATAAAATTAAAAAAAAAAAAAGAATCTGAGGGATGTTAGCAATTAGAGAAATTTACTGGAAGACCTCAGTGACATACATAGTGATTTCCATAGTATCAACACAAGATTTTGGCATCTTTTTAGACATGTTAACATCTACTTTTTTTTAAAGACAGACATATTAGTATTTAATGATTTTGGCTCCTGGACACCAAAGTAGAATTTGAGGTCTTTGCTGATCACAGAGGCCAATCTTGTTCACTGTGATTTTTCACTGTTGAAACTAACAATGTAGAACCACAAAAGAAAGAAATAGAACAGTGTTTATGAGCTTACAATTTTTGAGGCGAGTGACTTTTAAGAGTCTTCAGAATGAAGTGACTGAGCAATATTACAACCATATTTTGAAAACCTTTTAAATGAGCTGTTTGCAATGCTCTCATAAATGCCCTCTTCCAAGCTCAACCATTTCTGTTTTGTTTCTGCCCATGCATCTGAATGTTGCCCTAGAGGCTAAGGGACATCAGTCATAAGCACTAGAGTCAGACTGCGGCCAGAGTAGATACAGATATACAAATCCATCTTTCTCCATTTGAACAGTCTGCTAAATTCTGCATGCAGCTGCTGGCTCTGAATGGTTTTTAACTCTTCCATAAAATATATTCTAAGAATATTAAGTATATATTATTTTTCTCTCCATCTACTATCTTCTATTTCTCTATTCCATCATTTGGATGCACAATTTAGATATAATGAATCTGAGGATTACCTCAAATCCCTGTAAAGTGAGTGTCTCCATCAATATCAGAGTCCCAGGACATTCTTGTCTATTCTTTGATTATACAAATAACACGTAATGAAGCAAAGCAAGAAAGCAGATATCACTTTAATTTTAGAATAAAGCTATTAGCCAACTTTCTTCCACAGTCAGTGTTCAATCAATAGCTTTAAAAAAAAAGGGGGGTAATGAGGAGAATAAAGGCAAAAGGTAGAAGAGATCTAGGGTAGAAATAAAATCCTCTCAATGTTTCAGCTTGGAAAAAAAAAAGAAAAATATGGAATGATATGGTTGAAAATTCCCCTACTTTTCCTCACTGCTTGGAAGGTTTAGTTGCTTTCCACTGAATGTCTCTTCACCCTTCTGTTCACTCTTAACCGTTTCAGAGGATTGAATCTAGCTATGGTAAATGAGCATATCCAGCAGATTCAGTTTTTAACAGAAAACTAAAATTGGGCAATTTTCCCACTCACGTCCACCCACCAGTGTTAAGTGAATATATCAGTAAAGTAAATCATGCGTAAACTCCCCCTTGCTGTAAATGAACACCTTCTAGAAATATGTTGCCAAAGGCAGTTCAGTTCTATTCTTTAAAAGAGAAGCCTGTCCTGCTCATGAATGCAGACATCTATTCTTGCTCGTATCAGAATGCAGACCATTACCACTGAATAAGCTTAGAGCCAGAAAATGAAAACAGTGATAGTTTTCTACTAAGGAGCCGATTACACAATACAGACTCGTTCACATTATATGGTTCTGGTGTGTGCATCTGTATCTCACAAGTAAATTCCCCTAATTACTGATACCTCTCTGTGAAGGCCCGTGTTCTCTGTGTGTGTTTCGCACTTTCCTTTTCATCAGCTCCCTTGTGGACTAAAAGCAACAATTCTGCCAGGTGAGCTTAACAGATGCCATTTCCTGACCCAGCCAGTAAAAGGTCTGTTGCTTTTTGTTGTTGTTGTTGGAAATATTTCCTGTTGGATTGTACAAGGGTTGTGCTTTTCAAACTGCTCCACCAGCTTGTAGCCCAAGTTTCAGCTTATAATTCTTATCAAAATAAATAATAAAAAAAAAATATTCCCAGTACACTTATGGCGTACCAATCAAAGCGAATGAGGCATGCCAAAACTCTCATCTGTAAAGTTGGTGATGAGTGAGGAACATGATAGTGTCAGGTACAGAAAAATCAGAGCAAGCAGCACTCAGTCCAAGTAAGATCTCTATACAAATCCAAGGTCAGGGCCAGATGCCATGCTGAAGAAAGCAAAGTATGTGAACTTAGAAGATACTAAATATTTTTCTACAGTAAGGTCATTTCTGGAAAGTTTCTGTGAGAGTTCTGGACTCTGCCCCAGTGTTTATGTCTCTTTTTCGAAGGCTGTAACATCTGGGACCACTGTTTCTGTCATATAGACTCTTTTCCACCATCTACTTTCCCAAACTGCCCTAACTCTGACATCTAGCTATCTCTTTACTGGCACTTGAGTATTCATTGATTTCCTTCATTTCCACATTACCATTGTGCTCGTGATCTTTATCTGATGAAGTTAAACTTTACTCAGTCATTCTACAAATATTTCTAAATTTCCCATCATGTCCCAGTTTCCTTTGACTTACATTTGCATTTTTCTTTCTTCCTAGGTATAAGAACCTCAAGGATAGGTATTTGGTGATATAAACTTCTTTTTATATCCCCTGTATCTTTTAGCACAGTACATGATACAAAGTGAGAATTTCATAAGAACTTTTTTAATTAAAAAAGGTAAGATGAAATTATAAACATATAAAATTCAGATATACATTGCAATTTAAATCAAATATGCAATCAGTATATTTGTTTTGTATATTGGAAATATGTAAAATTACCACAAATTTCTCGGTAAAATTGCAAGGTAGGTCCAGAACTAGGGCTCCAGCATTTGATAGGTTGAGGAAGGGGCAGAATTAGAGTCAGACTAGGATTGTCAGAATCATAACTGATTGGACACGAGATAAATTAAGAGATGGTTTTAAAGGATGGCTTCTGAGTTTAGGGATAAATGATAGAAAAGTATCACCACGAATCATGATTTTGTGTGCGTGTTATGCTCTCTCTTCCAGACTAAACTTTCTTTCAGCATTGGTAGCTGAGTCCTATTTCCTATCAACTTCACTATCCAAGATGGATAAGCATTTCATTTAGCATTTATTTAGCAACTATTTATTGGATGAATAATAAGAGAAGACACTAAACTGGCATAGAGATGCCTAAGACCCAGCTGACAATTCAGTCAAGACAGATGGTATTTAAACCCGGGAAATCGACACACTGTACACATTCACAAAGTGCTATGGAAACGCATATAATCTGGCCTTGGAATGCAGAGAAAGGTTTTACAAAAGGAGAAGTGACATTTGAATTGAGTATAGAAAACAGTAGTATTGAATTGAGTAGAAGACATTCTAGCCAAAGGAAACTGCCTACACAAGCCCATAGAGACCAGAAAGAGCATGTTTTAGGATAATTCCAGGTCCCAGTCTTTCCTAACTCTCCCATTCTTCTGTAAGCAAATGGGCAATGCTCATCTGGTCTTAAGATATAGTGTGCTTTGGGGCACCTGGGTGGCTCAGTTGGTTAAGCGACTGCCTTCGGCTCAGGTCATGATCCTGGAGTCCCGGGATTGAGTGCCGCATCGGGCTCCCTGCTCGGCAGGGAGTCTGCTTCTCCCTCTGACCCTCCTCCCTCTTGTGCTCTCTGTCTCTCATTCCCTCTCTCTCAAATAAATAAAATCTTAAAAAAAAAAGATTTTAAGATATAGTGTGCTTTGTATAAGAAGCAAATCTAAGGAATACTGAAGTTTTATTCCTAGAGTAAAACAAAAATTTATTATTTATTTTTAAGTCTAATTTACATATGGCTAGAATAAATCACTGGATATTGTTGTTAAAAAAAAAAAAAAGATATTTTCTGGGGCACTGGGGTGGCTTCTGCCTTGGGCTCAGGTCATGATCCCAGGGTCTTGGGACTGAGCCCCTGCATCCAGCTCCCTGCTCAGCGGGGAGCCTGCTTCTCCCTCTGCCACTCCCCTGCTTGTGTTCCCTCTCTCGCTGTGTCTCTCTCTGTCAAATAAATAAATAAAATCATTTTAAAGAAAGGATATTTTCTAGATGCAGCACAATAGTAAGCACATGATAGCAATGAAGGTGATTCCAAAGAAATGAAGACAAGAAGAGTTTGTGATGGTTATTTTGTTCCTTTGTTTTAAATCAACTCAAGACATCTAAACTCCAAAGGTCAAAAAGATAAGCCCTGATGTGAGCTTGAGTTTTGGCTTCATTTCTCAATTTTATATTGTGTGTATAAGTAAAATTACAATAAAGACGTAGAAATTTTACTTTCCAAAGTCCTTTGAGAAACTCTGCTATCAAACCAGGTCAAAGCGGTTTGATAAAATTATTTAGAGTTTTAAAAAATATAGTTCACTACTCCCCAAGTGCAGTATTTTAATACTTTTTTTTTTCATATCTAATAGTTCCAGGTCATCATAGTGACATTCTAATAGTGAAACATCTGTTTTACACATTTCCCTCAAAACTATGAATTTACATGGACAATGATGAAATTAACATACAAGACAAAACAAGATCTCTATCTTACTGATATACTGCATTATATTTTCATGGATTTTGTTTAAAGTAAAAAATATTTTCTAAGGCTAAATTTTAGCTTCTTGCTAGATTTCTATTTAACATCCTTCCCATGTGAAATGAATGTGGGGATGTGACTATGTTAAACTTGAACTGTAGTACCTTGAATTCTTCAAATTGTGAGAGGCTTCTTAAGATAAAAGAGAAGGGTAATCACGTTGCCTTGCCAGTTTCCATAGAGTACAGAATTCCTTCTATTCATAAGGAAGTTGTAACAGCACAATCTTTGTGCCTGAGTGCTGAATTACATGATAACCAATTGAGAGAGAATTGGGAAAACTGAAATTAAACAAAGATGTCACTTTCTTCTCTTCAAAGGGTAGAATGTATAGAAAATTTTCTTGAGTTTTGTGATTTCCTTTCCTTTTACCTTTTCTCCATGACAACTCCTTACTCTTCTTGCAATAGGACTATCAAGCGAGTTAGCGTGAATAAAATCCGATGTATGCAGAAAGAAAAAAAGCAGAATACCAGCACTCTACTTCACGTCTCCCACCCGATTCTTCACTTGTTATCCACCTCGGTTTCAATGTCTTACCAGCCCAGCAAGTAGGGGAAAGGTTGTACCCCAAGGGTCATTGGTCCCACTTAGAACAATGTGGAAAAGTCTCTCTAACCTGCTACTGCAAGGATGGGTTATCTGGCAACAATCGCCGCTCAGGTACCACTCGTGCAACTCGAATCAATACAGCTGTCAGACACAATTGAGAGAAGTTGTTTCTTATGCACACTTACTGTGTTTGCGTGGTTGGTTGTGTCTCCTTGGGTCTCTCTATCTATCTTTTTTTTTTAAGATTTTATTTATTTACTTGACAGAGACACAGCGAGAGAGGGAACACAAGCAAGGGGAGTGGGAGAGGGAGAAGCAGGCTTCCCGCCGAGCAGGGAGCCCGATGCGGGGCTCGATCCCCAGACCCTGGGATCATGACCTGAGCCGAAGGCAGACGCTTAACGACTGAGCCACCCAGGTGCCCCTCTATCTATCATTTTTAACAGCACTTGAGCAGAGTCCTTTCAAAATTTAGTTATGTGAGAGCCCTCCAAACAGTCACTAGAAAATTGAACTGTACATTCTATATGTTGATAATATCAATAAGCACAGCACTTGCGAATTTTCTTTAACAATCATTTCCACATCTGTGGGTTTCTAAATCTTTTGCAACTAGAGGAAAGACTTCAGTATGGACACCGCCTGTCTGTGTTGCACTGTGCTCTTCTCTTATGCTCTCTGGTTATCTTCCGGTTAAATAGAAAGAGCTTCAGAAGTAGGTCACCTTCAGGACTTTATTTGACACCATCTGCATTCACTTAACGTCCGCAATGTCCTTTCTAATCCCAATTTTTCTCCCCGACCGGGGTAACTAGCGATGGTAATGTTTTCTGTGATTTATTTTTCCCGTATTGATTGGAAACTGCCCCTCTTGCACCCTTCACATTGGTGTGATTGCACTGTAGCCTCAGTCTCCCTGGTCTCTACTATCGCCTCGTCCTGCCGCGCTGGCTGACCAGCCACGGTGCTCTGTGGTCTGGTGTCCTGAATAGTCTCCCTCCTCTCTGTGGATCCCACAGTCTCAAGGATCTCTCTGCTTTCTGCCCTGAGCACATCATAAATAGATACTTGTACTGCTGTCAACATTTTGAGTGTGAATTAGAATAATGGCTGTAATTTTTTTTTAGTGTCTCCTGTATGCCAGAGAGCGTGATTAGTATTTGACACATACTATCTAATGTAATCCTCAAAAATAAAAATGTATGAAGGAGGTACTCATCTTAGCCTCTTTTAGAGGTGAGAAAACAGTATCAGAGAAAATTTGTATATTAAATAGAGTCACGGAGTTCATAAATGACCCAAGCCTGTCTGACGCTAGAGTTTATTCTCTTGTCCATTAATCTCGGCAGTGTTGAGAAATGATTCCCAGGCAACATGAGGCTGGGAAAATGTATCCCTTCTCTGAGCATGTTCTGGTCAAAAGTTGCCATCCTAATCCCAGCGCAAGTGCCACAAACATTTTAGTCAAACTCTTAATAGTATTTCCTTTGCTAAATACTTTGAAAAGGTTTTACCTTACATTAATTCTAAATTCACATTTCCTTAATTGAAATAAATGTTAATGACAAAATTATTTGAAAAGTAAAATAAAAAAAAAAAGAGAAAGAAATAGTCTGCTTAAGAAGCAAAAATATGGCTCTCAGACAAATTAATATTGGCAGGAAAGTAAAGATTCTATTTTAGCTTTTTAAAATATTTTACCTCCTCCCTCCCATCAATGGACTCAAAGTCCATCTATAGTTAATTTTCTCAAACAAAAACTGAATTGTGTTCTCCTTAACTGAAGTTGTAAAAGGCCCATAACCAACACCCCTTCTAGAGTTTGGACTGTTTTGAGAGACAAAGGAGTTACATAAAAAGAAGTTAAAGTATCAACTTTGTTACTGTTACTGTAAAATTTGGCTCAGGTTAATTAGAATTAGGTGAGTGGCACCTGGCTGGCTCAGTCCATGAAGCATGAGACGCTTGGTCTTGGCGTTGTGGGTTCCTGGCCCGTGTTGGGTGTGGAGATTGCTTAAGAATTAGGCTGAGTCACCCATTCGATCAGGGAGTGCGCCTTGTACTGGAAAGCCTCAAAGCAGTTCTCTATGGGAAGCCATCCCACTCCCCGCCCATGCCTCAGGGGACATTCCGCGATATCTGAGAAAGGTTTAATTGTCACAAATGGAGGGGTGCTACAGGCATCTAGTAGGTATGAGTCAGGGATGCTGCTAAACATCCTACAGTGCCCAACATGGTCCACAAAACAAAGAATTATCTGGTCTAAAATGTCACTGGGTGCCATGGTTGACAAACCCTGAGCTAAGCTTATGGAAGGGATCAGCAGAGAGTAGGATGCCTTGTCCCTGGAAGTAGACAGATTCCCTAAGAGAAGGGAGAGTGATGATGCTGACTACATTTACTCAGTTCCTGCATCAAAACTTATCAATCAGATAATTCTCTCATCTTGCCCTGGTAAGAAATAAGGGAAAAAGCTAAGAAGACCAAGGTTGTGTTGCAGTAATTTGCTGTCCCTCAGCAGAGAAACACGAGGTGAAGAGAAAGGCAACTCCCCACTCTAACACTTATTCACATAATGTGATTTGTTCACGTTTTCTAAATCGATTCTCATGGCATAGGACCAAGATAACCTGAAGGTAGTTTGACTTTGTATCATTCGTACATATTTGTTTAATTCATGCTTAGAATAATGAACATTTTATTTGCACTTAGGTGTATCACACAAGAAAGGAGTGACCAGGTGCAATGGGTATTTTTATCTGTGCTATCTTTTAAGCTCTACTTGAGTACATACATCGACTTTTCCTAGATGGAGGTAAAAAGCAAAACTAATATAGTTTGCAGAAGGCATATTTGCTTTATTGATTAAACAATTCAAATTGGGTTTGACTAGTTACTACATTGTCCCAGAAGCACTTAATTAGCCCTGCTGTTACATTTAGAAGGAGAAAGTGTCAGAGAAGGAAGGTGGATGGGCAGGGCCATGTGGATCACGACAAAAAGAAAGGTTCAGGTTACTGGAGCAAAGCTAAAGATGGATCTTAAAAGAGTCCCCTAAATTTACTTCTTTCCTCCATTTTCTGATCCTTTTTGCTATTTTTATATTCTGAAACATTCCAGCTTTCCCTTTTCCTATGTTTTTTCTTTGAGCCTGAAGAGAGCGTATCTGCAGATTCCAGGCTGATGCCATTCTCCATTGTTTTGATGTCTGTGTAAAATAATCTAATGGATTAGCTAGAACTGTTAGCATTGCAGTAGGAACCTATCCTCCTTAACACCACTAGGCCATTCACACAGAAACATGTGCTGATCTTAAGCAAGATAACAGCATACCCCTCATCTTAAAGCTGTAACAGAGAGAAAAGGCCAAATCCCAAAGCAGAGGCAATTTCTAATAATGACATGATAATCTTTAATATTTATTAAACTTTTACCATGAACCAGACACTATATACAGCAAATTCTGTGCCTTATGTCAGTTTACCCTCACACGGTATCTCTGAATAAGGTAATTGCCTCCATTTTATAGAAGAAACTTGTCCAATGTCAGACAATATGGTTTAGTAGACTGAGATCCAGAATCAAGTTTGTTGACGCCATACTCTCTTATCTTAACCACTATGTGAAAATGACTTGCTAAAAGAGCAGTCACAGTACTAAATATTTCTGGGATTCATTGGTCCCTAAATGCAAGAAAACCATTAATAACATGACAGTGTTTATTTATTTATTTATTTTAAGATTTTATTTATTTATTTGACAGGGAGAGACACAGCGAGAGAGGGAGTTGGAAGGGAGAAGCAGGCCTCCCGCTGAGCAGGGAGCCCAATGTGGGGCTTGATTTCCAGGACCCTGAGATCAAGACCTGAGCTGAAGGCAGACGCTTAACGACTGAGCCACCCAGGCGCCCCTCATGACAGTGTTTAAAAACCAAAAATCTTCCTTGTCTATGTTATAAGGCTTAACTACATCTAAATATTTTTCTCTCAGTGCTTTTCTAACTAAACATAAATTATTTTTCTTGTGTGAAAAGCATCATAAATGACTCCCAGATGGTCTGTGTGGGTAACAGGAAAAAAAAAAATGAAGGTGTCACTTAAAATATATTTTAAAAATAATTAAATAAAAAAATGTAGATAAGGTGATTAAGAAATCATGTAGATAAGGAGAAATATATTTTTAGGGCAAGATGAATTCAGTTTAGAAATGTTAACTATTGGGCACCTGGGTGGCTCAGTTGGTTAAGCGACTGCCTTTGGCTCAGGTCATGATCCTGGAGTCCCTGGATCGAGTCCCGCATCGGGCTCCCTGCTCGGCAGGGAGCCTGCTTCTGCCTCTGGCCCTCCCCCCTCTCATGTGCTCTCTCTCATTCTCTCTCTCTCAAATAAATAAATAAAATCTTAAAAAAAAAAAAGAAATGTTAACTATTTTTATATTTTATATATTTTATATAAGTGTTTATTTTATATAAATGATTTATACATTTTATATAAATGTTGTTTTTGAGAGTCAGGAACACTCTTCCTTCTCTGAAAATGGAATGATTTTTTTTTCAAAAGTGAATATCATATTATTATGTAGTTTTAGAGGAGTTACCCCTTCTTCACCCAGAAAAAGGGTGGGCACAGGAGTGAGGCCTCACCAAGCCGAGTACAGCATCTCTCTGGTCATAGTGATTTGCTGAGGATGGTATGTAATGCAACGGGGCCAGTAGAAGTTCTTTCCATAATTTTCACTGGTACTGAGAAGAATGAATAATAGGAGAACTAAGTACCATGTAGACCCTCAACCTGCTAAAATTATCCTTGCCACCATGTTAGAGAGCTATCCTGCCATTGACACACACAGCAAAGGAGAAGGAGAGAGACTGGCTCAGTACCTACCTGTACAATGATATTCCCAAAGGCAGTCTTTCAATTATGAGAGCCAAAAAATTCTGCTTTAAAAATTCTTTTAAAAAAAAGGGTTAATTTGGACGCCTGGGTGGCTCAGTTGGTTAGGCGACTGCCTTCAGCTCAGGTCATGATCCTGGAGTCCCTGGATCGAGTCCCGCATCGGGCTCCCTGCTCGGCAGGGAGTCTGCTTCTCCCTCTGACCCTCCCCCGTCGCATGCTCTCTGTCTCTCATTCTCTCTCTCACAAATAAAAAAATAAAATCTTAAAAAAAAATAATATAAAAAAGGGTTAATTTGAATTGTATACCTGTAACTTGCAATTAAGAGTGCTAAAACATATGTTGATATGGCACAAAAGGGGCAATATTACCATCTCCCACTCTGCACAACTCAAATGAAGGTGGGGTTGTAGCCACTCTACCCACATGCTATGGTACAAATTCCAGACTTTTGATTCGCTGCTGCTTCACACCGAAATGTTAGCTCTCCTGCTTCCATTTCAGTTCTCGCAGTTGATTTGAAGTCGTGCCATTTCACTTTGCATCTTTCCCAAATAATCAATACAATTCTTCCATCTTCCTTGATGATTTCAACATCTGGCTCACTTGCTTCCTCCATTCATGCTTAATCATTTATAGTTCCTTTAATAACAGTGTCAATGATTTATTGAACTTCTCAATGCAGTCACCATTATCACTCAATTCTGTTCTTCCAAATCAGCTGCCTTGTAACTAACTTTACATCACTCCACTTTCCTTTTAAGATTTTCATTCATCTTGGTCATTCCAAAGTTCAGTTTAAACCTCAAAAACCTAAACAGGACCTTCCCTTTTATAATGACCTCTGAAAATTATTATACTTCATTTGTTTCTTTCTACCCTTACTATAAACTGTCTTTATCAACCCTCTTCAAATTATACTTGACTTCATTTTTCAACTTCAAATTCCTATTCACATCGGTCCTACTGACTTGACACGACTTTCTCCCTCACTTGCAGCATCCCATCTCTCATTAAATCTTATGGATTTCACTCTTACTTCCTACTATCCATTTCATTGTCTCCACATGCAGTATTTCTACCCTCATCTGGCTACTTCATCTCTTGTTTGGACTCCTAGTTTCTTCATATTTTGTCTGGCCTCATTATATTCCATTCCTCACACTTAAGTTCTTTTTTAAATGAAATATGTATCATCTCCTGTGTAAAGCCTATTAATTGCTTCTCGTTGCTTCTAGAAAAAAACCTCAAATTCTTACTGGGTCAAATAGGCCTGAATGGTTCCATCCTTACCTTCCTACTTCTTTAATGTCACACCACATAATCACTTTCTCTTTAAGATTCAAACATATTGTCATTTATTTTATTCCTTGGTTAAGTCATGCTTCTCCCTACTGGTTCTTTGCATACTCTTGTTTATCTCTTTGAAATGCCGTCCCCTCTGTCCAACTTCACCTAGTTAATGCCAAGTCAACATCTATGTTTTTCTCCCACTCAAATCCTCAGGGAATACGTACCTGGTGCCCCAGTTTTTAGGTCAGGTTCCTGTCTGACATGGACCTCTATGACATCATTCTCTCCTTTTGTTTGCTTATTTCAGGTTTTAATATTACAAACACTGTGTTGGTGATTCCTTAATATTTAGCACTCCTGCTCAATAGAAGCTCCTAGATGTGTACTTACCAAATGAATAAATAAATGAATGGAAAATTTGAGGAAATATTATGTCCCAGGCACCATATTATATATTGGATTTGCAAAAAAAGAACTACCAGGAAATGAGGTACATAGACATATATATGTGTGAACATATTATAATGTGATAGTTCAGGTGCAGCCTAGTTGAGCTCAGGTTAATATAAGTGTCCAAAAAGGATGTCCTAACACAACCTGAGGACAAATTTAATGGGGAAAACACAGGAGGTGGAGATATCACTTGGGAAGTTGAGAGGTATTGCCATACTAATACCCCAAACTTAAAATGTGTTCATTCTTGTCTCCCTGGGATGAATCGCCCTGATGGAAAAAGACAAAAAAGCAATTGAGTGCTGCTCCACAATCAATTATTATTTAATTCACTTAGCAGAGTTTCATTGACTGCCAGACAGTGTGTTAGCCTGAAAATGTAGAAATGAATGAAACTGTCTTTGTCTTCAAATATTTCCCAGTCCAGTTTGGCAGAGGGGCTTTTATGGCACAATATGACAAATATTCAAAAGAAAGTGCCAGATAAAATGGGAGAACTATGGAGGGCCATCAAAGCAGCTCAATTATGGGTCTGGGGAATTTTCCTCATTTGGTGAAACCTGACATGAGTCTAAAAATTTAAGAGTAAACAAGTTGGATAAAAGTATTCCAAGCAGAAGAATGATCAAAGGATGAGTTTGGGGAAATATAATTCATGTTATTTGGCTTTATGGTGCAGGATATTTTAAGGAATGTTTAGAGATGAGTTTGTGGATGTGGGCAGGAGAAAATCATGGAGAGTCTTATGAGCCAGGAAAGGAAGTTTAGACTTTTCCAGGAAAGCAGTAGGAAGGATTTCAATTTGAAAAGTAACATGAGATTCATTTTTAGGAAAAATAATTTTAGCAAGTCTAAAAATACATTGGAAGACTGAGAAAATCATGGGTGGTGGTAATCTTTCCAATCATACGTTATTCCACTCAGATGTTTCCCAAGTAGAGAGCTCCTCACATTTGCTCCCACAGCACAATGTGCTCACCTGCATCATGGGGCTTACTGTGAAGTACCAAGCTCATTTGTTTACAAGTAGGTAGCATCTAGCATAATCCTGTGTATATAGTAGACCCACTGAATGCTCTGGACTAGGTGAGTGAATGAGATAACAAGTCAATCAGTCTTTGAGAGAGCTGGGGGGATTCCTAATAGGGACTGATACGGTTTACATGTTTACGTTTCATGTGATGCCGAATCACACTGAAATTGATTTCTTTTATCTATAAACATATTTAATATTCCTCTGGAAAACTTTTATATCATCTCACCATGCTCTCTGTGGAATAAAGCCAGCTATTTGAAGAAGATAGGAACTCTAACAAATGTTTAGTCAGTCTTCTTTTTTTTTTTTTTTTCCTGGATTCATTGTGTATATATCAGATATCAGAGTGACTATTTGTTCCAAAGAGGTGAGCAAATATTAGGTGAATGCAGTTTTCTTGGTAAGAAAGGATTAAAGTATTAAGTTAAACCATTCATAGAGGTCAAAGAATTTCTCAGTGATTTGGGTTTGTGAAAAAGTAATAAATATACCTTTATTTATGTAATGTCACTTTCCGAGGTATAATTGAAAATGCTGAGATGTTGTTTGTTTTTAAACATCCTTATTTTTGTTATTCTAGCTTAATAAAAAACCTTCCTACTAATTTATTCAATCTATCATAGTTAATTTAAATAGCACATGAAATTTTAAACAGATGTTATATCATAAATATCCAGCATATAAATATCAAAATTCTGCTTACAAGTATAGAAAGATGTATTTTTATTTTAAGTAATTAGCACATTTTTGGAATGTTTTTACAAATAATTCTCAACTAACAAAAAGCAGCAGCATGGATTATCCAAAACTATGAATAATCCAGAAAACATTTGTGTCCAATTTGGGGATTTTTTTTTTTTTTTTTGCTAATAGAACATCATTGTGTGTTACTTAGCAAAAACCCAAATTAGTTTACATTTCCTGTGTATATAAGAAATGGTTTACCAGTGAACTGTAAGGTTAGTTGATGAGGAATATGTTGGGCTTTGGGTGAAGAAAAAGCTGATCCACAGGTAATAGTTAGGTCACAGTATTTTTATTATCTCATTTTATTAGATGCATTCCTATTTCCTTATTTTTTTAAGATTTATTTATTTATTTTAGAGAGAGAGAGAGAGCACGATCCAGAAGGAGAGAAAGAGACAGAGAGAAAATGTCAAACAGATTCCATGCTGAGGGCAGAGCCCAACATGGGGCTCCATCCCATGACCCTGAGATCATGACCTGAGCTGAAACCAAGAGTCAGATTCTCAACCGATTGTACCACCCAAGCGCCCCTCTGTTTATCTGAGTTTGATCAGATTTTATTTCACATTTAGATAATTCACTCTCGTGTATTTTGTTTGAGCTAAGAATATTGAAAGTAGTCAATGGTAGTAATTAGTTGAATGGACAATGTATTTTTCAGCATTAAATAAAAACTACATTTCCTGTGGAAAAACTGAACATATCTATAACCTGTAGCACTCAGGGATAAATAGTAAATTATACTTAACATATACTAACTACAGTCAATAATAACTATCTTTGAGTGACAACAAACTCATAAATGCCTTTTTGTTTATTCATATAAAAATTATTAAATGTGTGTTACCTTGTATGAAGGATTATATTGAGATCTGGGAACATAGTAATTGTTAAAATAGAATATCTATCCCCATGGAGGTTACCTTTCTAGAGGTATGCTTCTTCATCTAAATGAAATAAAATGACTTTATGGAAAGAATTTTGGATATTAGAAATTTTCATAGTTTGGTTATTTACATTTTATATCAATTATCCTTTATTTTGTTTTATTTTTTTTTGCTCTTTTCATTGCTAAGTAGCATTTTATTATATAGATGTACTGTAATTTGTTTATCTATCAACCTATTGAAACTGAATTTGGTTTACTTTTTAAAATTTTTTATTGTTATGTTAATCACCATACATTACATCATTAGTTTTTGATGTAGTGTTCCATGATTCATTGTTTGTGCATAACACCCAGTGCTACATGCAGAACGTGCCCTCTTTAATAACCGGGCTAACCCATCCTCCCACCCCCCTCCCCTCTAGAACCCTCAGTTTGTTTTTCAGTGTCCATCGTCTCTCATGGTTCGTCTCCCCATCCGATTTCCCCCCCTTCATTCTTCCCTTCCTGCTATCTTCTTCTTTTATTTTTTTTTTCTTAGCATATAATGTATTATTTGTTTCAGAGGTACAGATCTGTGATTCAACAGTCTTGCACATTTCACAGCACTCACCATAGCACATACCCTCCCCAGTGTCTATCACCCAGCCATCCCATCCCTCCCACCCCATCTTTATTTTGTTTTAGAACAAAATATATATTGACCTATAAGAAGATGGAGTCATTTGTGAGGATGTGGGGGTGTGTGGCACAAATCTACTCAAAGGCTGTTGCACAAAGGAAGCTGAGGATATCATAGTAGGGTACAGGGAGGGGAGTATAGCTGTGTCATTCCTAATTAGCTCTGTACATAGTTGTCTCCAGTGGAAGATGAATAATATTAGGGGACAGGGATGGTTTTCTGGATATCTATTCAGAGTGTGGCACTGGGGAATCCATGAGGAGAATGAATATGGGAAGTAGTAGTAAGCATTCTGATTAGCGTATACAAATGTTAGAGAATCCAGTTAGTAGACTCAGTAATATAAGGGAAGGAACTCTCCAAAAGAAATGGAACTGGCCAAGATTGGGAAGGTGAATAGAGAGCATTAGGTACATGGGCTAGGACTCTGCTCTATGAATGAAACTAGAAAGAGGGAGAAGAGGAAGAATCAAAAAGGGGCAAACTGGGCTTTTTGGTTTATTGTTGTCATTGTTATTATTTTTTAAATTGGCTCAGTAGCAAGAGTGGTTTACCTCTGGAAGAATGGATTTCAAGCGTGCCTGACTTTGAGATAAAGACTGGGCCCTTCTGGACTGGAGTGAGATGGAGAGAAAGTGAGGGTTCATGAGTAGGGTTAGATTATTAATAAGCATATCAGTCTTTCCCTAGGCCATTATCCAGAGAAAAGTCCAAATTTTTGATGTAGGGAATTTTTAATATGTCATCCTTTATGAAAATATGAAAATAGTCATTATTGGAAAGTCAGAATATTTGGGGATTATTAACAGATTTTTAAAATTATCCGTGGAGAGCACACTCATTGTTTTACAAGACTTGTGTACTTTTTTTTTTTTTTATCATGTTCAGTTAGCCAACATATAGTGCATCACTAGCTTTTGATGTAGTGTTCAACGACTCGTTAGGTGGGTATAACACCCAGTGCTCATCACAACATGCCCCCCCAATACCCATTTTTAATGATGTTATACTAGCTCTGGCTGTGTCTGAGTGTGTGTTTTGAGAAAGAGTGCTTGTTGTATGAAATATGCTTCTGCTATTAATCTGACCTGAAGCTATAAGTAAAATAAGCAGAATGCTGATAGATTTATTATTTTTGTTTTTTCTAAGTTCACATCTGTCATCCAGTAAATTCAAACAAGTGAAAGTGACAAGGACAGTTACCAGTGTATTATAGGTGATCAATAATCAGTAAGAAACTCCATTTTCTCTTCCTTTCTCTTTTCAACCTTCTTTTCTTACCCATTTTTCCTCCTTCATTCCTTATCATCAATAACACTGTAGTCAAATCTTGTATCTATCACTCAAAGTTCAGTGCAGAAAATAGAAACCCTCTTACTTATTTCAATCAGAAATGAATTTAATGCAGAGAATGAAAAGTTAGCCACCTGCCCCCCCCCCCCCCACACACACACAAAAAGAGTTAGCCAAGCCTTTGGGAGGCCTGGAGATACCATAGTCAGGAGGCCATCATTTCACTAATGACTTGAAATACCATCTAGCTCCAGTCAGGAATGCAAGAAGATGCTGTTGATACCACAGCCACCAAGACTGGCCAGCAGTACTTCTCAGTGCCCAGAAAGCTAGAAACTAGATGTTGAGTCTTGTCACCACACTTCTTCACGTCTCGTGATCTTGCTTGCAAGAGAAAGCAGTAGGAGACAGCTTAGGCCTCATGTCTGCCTTCCAAGCCTTATATGTGTGCCAACTATGAGGATACCTTACTTGCACCTAGACCCTATCTGTAAGAGAGCGTGGGAAGGTTGTTTTCAGCTTTCTATTATCTCCAAATTGAATGAGGCTGGACTGGAGTTTGGGAGAACCAAATCAACTGTCTATGACAAGCTACTATAGTGATTTATGTTGACCTCCCAACTGTTTTCTATATTTGTCATTTTCATGGCTTTTATTAAGTCTATGTCTTACATTCTGCTTACCTCTCCCCTGACCTGCTAAATCTCATTTGTACCCTTTTATGTAAGCACATTAGCCAGTACTGTACTTTTTTAACATTGCTGTTACCTGTCCTATTTGCTATATCATTAACTCAACTTCTGGAACATTTTCTTACAATTAAGGGAAGAAATACACTATAAGGTTAAAACCAGAACTTACGTACATAAACAATTACTTATTTTCTATGGGTCTAGAGATACCTATCATTTTACTTCATCAAAATATGTGTTAAACAAGTGATATTTCTATCATTCATGCATCTAATCCAAATACACAATTATTCAATGATTAATGATCTAAGGTGGGTATAAAGAAAGTGTCTTGAATCTTAACTGATCCTAAATTGACTTTTTAAATTAAGAGATAAGACATTTACTAATCAGGCAAATTTTTTCTCATATATTTAGTATCATGGACCTTGAGTTTGTGTTTTTTTAATTTTAGAAAAGCTAACACAAATGGTAACACAAAATCCACAGGCAAGAACCATTTACATTCTAAGACCAATATCATTCATTCCTCTAGTAATTTTACTAGAATTTTATTTCCGCGGTGTATGCTTTAACTGTATATAGATATTGTCCTATCTTAGTCTAAGAGTTAAACATGATTTAAAAATAAGAAATAAGATTATATCCATTCCAATTACAATTCTAAAACAATTTTCCCTTTATCTTTTAAGCTAGAAGTGAGATTACTCTTCCATATTATTATTTTGCTAAATTTGACATCTCTATCAAGTATCACAATACTTTTTCCATCTGCTATCCTTCCCTCTAAAATAAAATGGGCTTGTAAAACTAGTTTTTAATCAGATAATTTATTAAAATGTTTGCTTTTCCTTTTGAATGAGTGTTTTTGCCCTGCTCAAAGCATGTCCTGTTTTCAGAGACTGTGAAGCTGTGTGGTCCCTTGGTTCAGATTGCTGGACCCAAGAGTCTGATGTTGTGTTTACTGAATGAACAACAACTTAATTAAGTGTTGCTTTAGAAACATCACCAGAGCTTTGTTTCTGGTATTGCACTCAGGCATGTATCACATTGTTTTGACACATGCATTGGGAGATTTGCTTTGTAGTTAGTCATGTTTTTGGAACACTACTAGTGAAAACAGAAGAAAAGAATAATTTTATTGGTAGAGCAAGGAAAATGCTCTCAAGATGCAAAGAATGACTATAAAAGACAGGATCAAGACCAAATTTTCTTCTGAGAACTTTCGCAGTAAAACCAAATTTCCTCTTTTGATATCTAACTGCTTAAAAGCAAATGTTTTTATGTTTTTTGTAAAGGTCAATAAATTACATGTATAAAGATTTCTTTCTTTTCTATATCCATATTTATCTCCCTAAGGAACATATTTTATACACCTAAATAAATTCAACATTTTAATTTTAGGTTGTTACTTATCATGACAAAACATTTTTTAGATAGTATTTTTCTGTTACAAACCAGAAGGGGTTAGGGAAAAATGATAATGCTGAATACATTTTCACACTCTCTTCTGCAAAGAAGTAAACAAGTTTTTTCTTCCTGATATGTTCTGAAAGCTCACCTGAAACTAAGAGGAATCAAATGTGTCATCCTCAAAGCACTAGAACATTTAACTCCACTATCATTGACCTCATATTGGGGATTGTAAAAATGAATACAATTGTTCAACAAAGATCAAAAAACTTGTCAAAAGGAAGCTACCATCTAAAAATAAAGGAGAAATTTCTTCAAAAGTGGCATGGCCTGGAATCTCTAGACAAGATGACCCAAATGGTGAGTGAGGGAAAGTGTCCCAGAGGGAGCACAGAGCTTTAAAGATCTATAATATAAAGAAAGGAAACTAGTTATTTTCAAAAGCTTTCTCAAGTTCCTTTTATCTCAATAACTGCCCCTGTTCTAGTCCAGTGATAAATGGCAATGGTTAGACTTTGTTTACCTCAAAGATAGATTAATATCAGTCCTCAAACCTTAAGGTGCCCAACTGAAGCCAGTTTGATATGCACCTGCGAGAGAGACACCTACATAGGACAACTGTATTTAAACTGCTGTCTTTGATTTAATGCTCAATCAGTTCTATTCTAAAATTCCATATATATTTGAGAAAAGTATGATGTTAGATTTTATTATTCAAAATATGATTATTTATGTAAATTTATAAAAATGTTGGCATGTGTGTTTTGTCTATATTTGTACTTTCTATTGCATTATGAAATATCCCTATGTTCTAAATGATCACTTTGTCTCATAATTTCAAAATCAATATCACACTATATATTACGAGAAAATATTTTGCCGCAAGTAAGATGAACACAATTAAGAGTAGCAATAGAATGTTTTTCCAGAATGTATCAGAAAGTGCCTAATAATTAAGCAAAGTTAGAAAACATATACCTACCAGTAACCTCAGCTGAAATTAAATAAGTTGTCCAAAATTCTATCCCAAATGGCCATGATCCCAGAGAGCTGATTCAAATTGCATTTATGTTTTTAATGGACAGAAATTTTTCATGTTATGTTTACTTTTTATATTACAAACTTAGTACCCCTGCAATACCATACTAACAATACTTAAAATAGAAATTAGAAACTTAGTACCCCTGACAATACCATACTAACAATACTTAAAATAGAAATTATTAAGCTATTGTCTCTCAATTCCAAAGCCACCTTGTTATACATGTTTGTGTTATTGGAGCTTGTTGGCCTCTGAAAATGACATTTCTTCTTTGTCAGCTGGCTGCCTATCAGTTTTCAGCAATGAATGGTGTCAGAGGGCAATTGGCAGGCAGGAGGGAGATGAGTTTGCTTCACTCTGGTTTGCTTGCTGTCCGTTCAACACCATCTCACCAACAGTTTTTCACTTGAGCAAAAACAGATACTCCAGATTCCATGTTTTTATTTTCTCCACTCTTCCAGAACCAGTTTCAACCGCACACCCTCAGGGGTTCCAAAACAAGATGGACAGTGCCCCCTCCTCAGAGCTCTTTAGGTGGTCTCCAAGCTCCTGTAGTACAAGCAATCCCTTAGAGGTCTAGGTCCCAGCTCTGTGGGGCCCCTCTTACTACATTCTAGGTTCTGATAACACCTATATCTTCCATTTCTTCCTCCTGTCCTAAGAGTGAGCTACTTCCTTGGTTGCCATCCCTTTTAGTTTCCCTCTCCCTCTCTCTCTTTTCTCCCCCATTCCCTCTCTCAATTTCTCTAGTGCCTGCATTATCAATTCCTTATATATAATTATCTTTTAAAAATATCTGGTATGCCTTCTATTTTCCAGACCAGACCGTAACAGATTCACTTATACAAACACCAATAAACAATTGTAAATGGCTGCAAATTAAACTTATAGAATGAGATATAAAAATAAGTAGGAAAAAAAGGTAAAGGAGGAAGAGCTGCTAAGAAGAAGGAGAGAAAGAAGAAATCATTATCAAATATAGAGTGTGTATAAGAAGGGCTAGAGTGATATTCTGATTTGTAATAAGAAATATGTATTTGGTCTTCGTCCCTGTTTCTGGCACAGAGTTCCTAAAACCCTCCAGAATTTCCTAAGCGATGAAAGCAACAAAGATGTCTTTCATCATGTTAACGAGGTGACTTTTGGAAAGCACTTAAGGATGGGCCCAACCATGTGATTAGAAGGGTGGAGCTTTCAGTCCCAGTTCCCTGACCTCTGCATCTCTTCAATCTGGCTGTTCCTGAGTTATATCCCATTATAATAAACCAGGAATCTAGTAAATAAAATGTTTCTCTGTGTTCTGTGAGTTGCTCTAGCAAATTAATCAAACCTAAGGAAGATGGGAGTCATTGGAACCTCCAATTTGTAGCCAGTTTGTCAAAAGCACAGGTAACAACCTAGGTTTGCAACTGGCTTCTGAAGCAGGGTATAGGGTTATAGCCTTTTAGGACTGAACACTTGAAGTGTGGAATCTGATGCTATCTTTGGGTAGATAGTGTCAGAATTGAATTGAATTCTTGGACATGAGCAGGACATTAGCGGGTGTCTGAGAATTGCCTAGTGTTATGTGGGAAGCCCCCTCTACATGTACACTTTATAGTTGGGTCCAGGAACCTCAAAGAGCTAAGATGGGTAAACAAAAATACATTAATTAATAGTTAGTTAATTAATAATTAATCAGCAATAAAATGGAAAAAAAGAACCTATCTGATTCTCTTAATAGACCCCAAAAAGGTCTTGGTAAAACCAGCATCCATGCCCAAGAAAAATTCCTATTAAAAAAAAAAAAAAACCCATCATGATTAAACTAATATTTTCTCATGCTAATAGCCAATATCATACAAAACAGGGAAACTTATGTACCATTCTGATAAACTCAGGAACAAGAAGTTGATACACACTTTTGTCACTATTATTTATCATTATTCTGAATATAATCAGTGTAAGTAGTCATATGACCTGCTTTGGCCAATGAAATGAAAGCAAGTCACATGGCTACTTCTAGGCTTACCTGTTTTCCTGAAAGTCAGTTCTTAGTAATGGAAGCAATATTTAGACATCGCTTTACATTTTCTTTTTAATCAGATTTGATCAGAATCAAGTCAATTTCAGAAAGAAGTAAAGCAGTTATATTTTTCCTTTTATTTTGGTCAACTTAATTATTGAAGTAGATACCAGAGGACAGAAAAAGAAGATATCTTACCACCATTCAAAGTATATAAAAAAATATAACTGACATTAATGATAATTTAATTTAACAATAATTTAAGCAAAAATTAGTTATTGAAGATTACCAGCCAGGAATATTAGAAGTTCATATGAAATAAGTTATATGACAAAGTAAAGCATGGAAATTTTTACATATCTGATTTTGTTAAACTTGGATTTACAAATTAATGCTTTAATGTTCCTAAAGAAGTAGTACACAATCTATTGATAAAATCATAAATATTAGGTAGAAAAAGATTTCACTTGATTACAAATGAGATTATTTTTAACATATTGCTGTGAAGGGTTAGTTCACAAATGATTACCATTACTTATAAAATGTGTTATTCAAGATTTTTACCTGATTAAGAGATTATGAGTCTGCATCTTTTGAATTCTTTCCCTAAATTCTGGAAACATTTGGGGACTAACCCTTACCCGATAAAAATCTCTATCTTCAATAGCTATAAAATTTTGTAACGGTTCTCTTCTTTTATGGCAGTGTCAGAATAGACTAGATCATGTTATAATAGCAAACAACCTACAAATCTCAGTGGCTGAAAACAACAAAGTTTTCTTTCTTTTTTTGTGCAGACTGCTGATGTTCTTTCAACTGTCAAGTGCAGCTATTTTCCATACGTTGGATATTTTACCTATATATCTACACGTATCTCTATATCCATGCAGCAGAAGAAAGGACAAGTTGAAGAGTTGATCTTTGATAAATATTTCTACCTGGAAGTGATACATGTGATTTCTGCTCAAATGTCATTGGCTGCGGGCAGTCCCATAGCCTCATCTCTCCAAGGAGATGAGTGAGATGAGTGAGATGAGTAAGAAGATAATCAGGTATCACCAAATCATAGGAGTGTCTACCACAGGAATGCTTTGAATATATTTTTATTATAAGTAAACTAAATTAGAAAATGATTAATATTGCTGCTCATGGCACTCAACATATCATATCTTAGTTTGCGGTCATATACCCTCCCACACATATATACTCACTCAGTACCCAAATCATGTAAATTACTCAGGAAAAAGGCAATTCAGGGCCTCAGTTAACTGAACTTCAGTATAAATTTAAAGGCAACAGAATGCACAAGTTTTTTTGATGAGATTACTTAATAATGTACAGAAAAAACATTTAATTCTAAGTAAGAATCATCTAAAGAGAGAGGGGCCCTGAATAAACGGAAAGTAGGTTATCCACTCTGAGCAATGGCTCTTTCTGGTGCATCTGAAAGCACAGGCTTCTCATTTTCATTTCCAAAAAACATCAGTGCATCAAATTGAGAAGAAAAATTTCCATGTAAGGCACCCATATGTAAAGTAGCTTCATCAATCGCTGCCAATCACGGAATTCTGTGATACACTACATCTTACACTCATCTGAGCCCAAACCCAGAACTAGCTCAGACCTATTCTATCAGTATCAGGTGTCTGGAGACCTTTATTTGAGACACTTCTCACTTTCTGTATTTTGACAGTCCCTGCTGCTATGAACAAACTCTAATAAGCACCAGTTGCTTGTTGTGAACAAGCCACCTCAACTTTGGATGTGTCCTGTGGTTTCTGACTCCTCATCACTTCTGATTTCAGTTTACTTATGAATTCTGATGACTCATAACTTTAGTTTACTCATAGTTTCTGCTAACTCACTTCCTCTACCATCTCAAGGTCCCTTTGTGTCTCTTCAGGTGTTATTTCCATAATAAAATGCTTCTGCTTTTCTATGTTGTATAGTTATATTTCTCAGAAAAGATCTGATTTAATCAGCTAGCTACATCGTGCCCATTTAGGTAGAATCTTAATTTTAAGCCTCTTCAGGCAAAACTTACTGACCTATATATTGGTTTCCTTTGAATCAGTTTGTCACATCAGGCCCATAGTATTTTTCTTTGAAGAATGGTCACATAAAAACAAACATGATTCCCTAGGCTTCACGAATTCTTTAGATTCACTACTGAGAGCAGAGATCTTAATCAGTGATCATCTCAAAAGAAAACAGTGGTCATAGCTGTTTGCAGCTGTAGATGGTCTTATAAGACCTAATGAAAGCAGGGCAATATCTATTACGCATTACAGATTACATATACTGGAAATAAAGAAATTTCAGGGAATATTCAAGAGATAAACATACAATTAAAGTAATCATTTGATATATAATATTCTTAGGAAAAGGAACCATGAATAATTAATGCCAAAAATTATATATGATGTTTGCTATATCTACATTTCTTTCTAATTTCTCCTAAATTTATCATTTATTGCTCTAATGCTCCACCTCACTGTCAATATGGCCTCATACTTTTCAATTGACAACCACTTTTCTCTTGCTCTTATAACCTGAAGAGATCCTTGGAGGCCATAGATTATGTTGGATCCAGGAATAAAATCCCACTGGGTAACGCATGTTTATAAGTTCTAAAGTACACTTTATTAGCATATAAATTGAAAATAGCAACTTTGATCAGGTTGTTTAATGAAAAATACCTCTTACTACAAGTGAAAAACTATTTCCTTAATCCAGGTTGCTTAGAAAACAACAACAAAAACTACTTATGTGATTATTGCAAAAAGTGACAGGAGACAGAAAATCAAAGTGATGGCTGAACCAATCAACCTTTAGAAAAAATCTTATGTTAACTCTGGGCGAGTAAATAGCTGGACACATGTGTAGACAGAAACCCTTCCAATAATGTTCCTAATGTCAAGGTCTCTTGGGCAATAAAGACTTGCCTGTGATGAAGTCCATTAGGCAGCAACCTTATTAAACACGGCACACACAATTAGCTCTGGGTGACTACCTCCAGGCTTCTCTCCTGTGACAATGCAGCAAATCTTCATTTTTCAATAAAGACTGATATGGCTTTGATCAAACCTTCTAAACTTCAATTTCTCTGGGTTAAAAATATTCCCAGAAATGTTTTTTTGAGACCCACTGTCATATAGACATCCTTTTATTTTTTCTCATACGTGACATTCTTAGTCTGTGTGCAAATATTGTAATTAAAGAATGAACTACTTCATGATGGGTTATCACTGAGTTCTACCGTTTTTATTATTATATCACACAAATATTATGTCACGTTGCAGAAAAAGTATTCATCAAATTCATATTGCAATATACATTCTTATTCATGTATTTTGAGAGTACACATCAACTTAAACAATAAAGCAATTTTCATTGGAAAGGACATCTCACTATTCCTGCCCACTGAATGACCACGAAAAGAGAGCATAAATACATGTTACCAAATTTGAAAAGACGGGCAACCAAAAGGTAATTAATTTATAGATGAGAGTTCCCCTCAGCAGCAACATAAAGAAATCGACCAAAGTAAGTAATACTATATAATAATCTAAAGAATTTTTGTGACTGAAAAACAAAATGTATAGTTTGAGGGAAAAGATGTAAAGTTATTTAAACAGTAAAAGGGAAAAAGTATGCCAAGTAGTAATAATGGGAGTCATCAGTTTTCCATAAACAGCCATAATCCTGCCTGGGGATAAGAAAGAGCTATATAGAAACGTATAGAGGTATAGAAAGTAGGACTGCGGGCACCTGGGTGGCTCAGTTGGTTAAGCGACTGCCTTCGGCTCAGGTCATGATCCTGGAGTCCCTGGATCTAGTCCCGCGTGGGGCTCCCTGCTCGGCAGGGAGTTTGCTTCTCCCTCTGACCCTCCCCCCTCTCATGTGCTCTGTCTCATTCTCTCTCTCTCAAATAAATAAATAAAATCTTTAAAAAAAAAAAAAAAAGAAAGAAAGTAGGACTGCTCCTTTTAACAAATTTAATTTAGAATTCTAAGTGAAAGAATTATACCGAAGTCCTCAAAAGTACTGTTCTACTTTGCCATTGTGGCTTTAACAAATTACAACAAATTTTGTGGCTTAAACAACATAAATGTATTATCTCACAGTTCCGGTGTTCAGAAGTCCTCCAGAAAAGGGTCTCACAGGCTAAAATGAAGATGTCAGTTAGAGCTATATTCTTCTGTGGGGGCTCTAAGAGAGACTCTATTTCCCTGTCTTTCCAACTTCTAAAGGCTGCCTGCGTTCTGTGGCTCATAGACCCCCTGTCAACATACCAGCAACATTTGGCCTGACAACTATTCAGATTCTTTGTCATAGCCTTTAATATAGAATTGTTTTTAGATCGGGGTGCCTGGGTGGCTCAGTTGGTTAAGCGACTGCCTTCGGCTCAGGTCATGATCCTGGAGTCCCGGGATCGAGTCCCGCATCGGGCTCCCTGCTCGGCAGGGAGTCTGCTTCTCCCTCTGACCTTCCTCCCTCTCATGGTCTCTGTCTCTCATTCTCTCTCTCTCAAATAAATAAATAAAATCTTTAAAAAAAAAAAAAAGAATTGTTTTTAGATCAATCCAGTTTTTATTTAGTTCAGAGATCATATAAAAATACTTCTTAAGGAAGTTCTTGGACTTCTCTGACCTGTCTTCATACAGAGAACATATGAACTTACATATTCAGTTACAATTTTAATTAAGATCTTCAATGTTGATGATAAAAATTTTCTCCTAACTCCTATTTGACTAATTTCCTTATAAATCTCATCTTATATAATGGTACAAGGTACCTTCACTTTAGATTCATAATCGACACCATAACTTTTAATATATTTGAGGTCCTATCAAAACCTCAGTGGGAAAAAAATTACTTATGTTGTATTTTTAAATCATGTTTACAAAGGTGTATTTCAATATTGTTTTCTGAACTTTGAAGTTCATTAAATTAAAAAGCATATGATTTCTTCTTTATTCGTTCTGAAATCATTGTTCAGGGTACTATGTATTTTAAGGAACAGCAAATTCTAAACCTTAAGCCTGCAGATGTTGTGTTTAGTATAAACAATTTTTATCTTTCTAAAATATACATAAATATATATTATATATATGTATCTCAATATTTGAGAGGTTCTATATATAAAGTAGTATTTATATATATAAAATATATATAAACATTTATATATAAGCCTATAAATCTATATGTAGAAACATTCAGGTGCTTTTAGGCAGGGTGCTGTCTATATCTGCACAAGGCCCAGCTATCTCAAAGCAAGCTGCTTTAAGCATTTGTGTTACCTAGTTGACTCTTGAAAGCCTTTGTGTTTTCCTTCCCTTGTATATTTCTAAATGTAACTTCTCACATTGACTTTTTCTCAGCACTTGGAACCACTAAAACTTTGTCTTTTCTAAGGAGCTTCTATTTTTTTCCCTATATCAGTGTCTTCCAAATGTTTATGGCATCATTAAATTTCTTTTCCGAACCATGCCTAGACATCTCTATCTTTTATTAACACTGTGCTAATATATTATGTATACCATAAAGCACACAGAAAATGGACAGTAAGATATGGATGAGTTAAAAATATAATTAGAAATGCTAATATTTTACAGCATCGCACTATGAAGATCATTATTCTAGATACTATCATTTTATTTCTTATACATGACTGATGGAAGCCTGGAGGTAGTGGCGATGCCAAATAAAAGAAACCTTATTGACATCGGTCTTTTGCCTTAATCCTCATTTTCTCAAGTTCTATTTTTTATTTAATAAAATGTTCCTTTTTCATGTGTTTTCATATCCTTTTTGAAAAAAAGTACTGTAAGGTAATCATTGAATCTCTTGGATAGAGTAGGAACATATCACGGAATATTGGAGCTCAAAGAGCAATTAGATAAACCTTGTAATTGTACAGATAAGTAAAATAAGGCTTGTGAATTTTAAATTATGTTCTCAAGGTCAGGATCCTTTCTATATACGTCACATCAAACTTAGTATAACATGTTTTAATTCCTTTAGCGTTTCCAATTGGATCTTTACTCTCCAAAGTGGCTGATACTTAGGAGTACTGTTTTGAATGGACTCCAATTTGAAAAGACTGCACACCTTCCAAAATCTAATGGAATTTTTTTTTATTTAAGTATTCCACTGAGGAAACACATACTTGCCCTGGCCAGAAATTTCCAGGCCATGATGCTCCCTAATCATGCAACTTAGTGGTTCTTCTGCAGGGTCACATATCAGAACAATCATCTCAGGGGGATTTTTCAAACTCAAAATGCCAGGGCTAATTCCAACATAAGAATCCCTTGTTGGGGGCACCTGTGTGGCTCAGTCGGTTAAGTGTCCGACTCTTGATTTCAGCTCAGGTCATGATCCACAGGGTCCTGAGATCGAGCCCCGAGTCGGTCTCTGCACTCAGTATGGAGTCTGCTTGAGATTCTCTCTCTCCCTCTCCCCCTGTCCCCGCTCTCTCTCTCTCTGAAATAAATAAATAAAATCTTAAAAAAAAAAAAAAAGAATCCCTTGTTGCAGGCTTTTGATATGTGAAAATAAATGGTAAAAAAAGGAAGGCTTCTCAGAGCAATGTGTGGACATTTCTACTTAAGAGTCAATTTCATACAAAGACCTGAGGTAAGGACTAAAAAGATAAAATTCAAACTGGTGAAATTTAAAACCTCATCCTTAATTAAAGCAACTGTAAACATCGGCAGGCTTAGATGTGTGGTCATACATAAAGAGACCTCCATCTTCATTCATTTCTGAACACTTAAGTGGCTTTGCTTTGATTGTACCATATCAAATCTTCAGTTGAATAATAATTTGGAAAGCAAATACGTCTACCATAATCACTTTAAATGAGCCAAGATTTTATGAAATCTAAAATGTGATAACAATATTAGCTTAAGGCCTAATAAAACTCTAATATATGTGCAATCACAACTGGTCTTCTTCTCATTTCTGAACCTGGGTGACATGTTTGTTTGTTTTTCTAGAGACTGGGAACTTGAATAGGGAGCTAAAGGAATAAGCCCTGTGTGATTCTAATACCTAAACAACTTAATTGGTGTGATTCACAAAATGAGATATAGAAATGGAAATGAATAACAATAAAATTTTGTACAGTTCTTTTCATTTTCTAATCACTGTCAAAACAAGGAAGTATAACTGCACTTAGATGGATAAATAAATAAGAGATAAATTGATAAATTCGGATTATGATGCCATTGTAAAAATTACTAAACTGATGAAAATTCATTTTCTTTGTTTGGACAAATCTGGTAGTTATGTTAAAATATGCACTAGGGAACATTTTCAAAGCTTTTATGGTGTCTTTTATGCTGTTACACATTCTGGTTTTGAGAAGGAGAATTGCCCTGGAGAAGAAATCCTTCAGAAAGAAGAAGAGAGGGAACACAAGGACTCGAGGAAAAAAAAAAAAAAAAAAAAAAAGTTTGCAACTGCAGAGAATGATTAGTACAAGGAAAAGGAGGAGGAGACATCTGTTGGTGAAATGATTTTTAGAGATAATTAAGTGCATTCATCCAGAAATAGCACATATTATACATCGTTTGCAGGCACACATGGCTTTACTAAAAACAAGAGAGACTTTGAAAGGCCCACAAAAAGAATCAGCAGCTTTGAACCAATGTCACCAGAATGTCCGCTCTCCCTGTGTGCCCCACCTCAGCCTTCCTAAACACCTTTCAGTCTCCAGAATAGATTTTATTGCAGGGTGTGTATACTATTTACGGAAGTAAGGTTTTCAGGAAGTATTGTCAGAAAAGTGTAGCTCGGTCCTCGCGTTTCTTAAGTAGCTTAGATTAATATCCCATTTCAATCCCCTGGAATTTAATTGGATTTCTGGGCATCTCAGAGGTCCATGTATAAAGAATATTAGTGTTCCAATCCAATAAATAGATGCAGATTTTTTTTTTAAGCACAGAACAAAGCAATTGACCTGACAGTAATGACTATTTCAAGGACTTCATCAAAATTAACCTCGGAAATAAAGCTTAGATTTTGCTTGATATTTGCTTATTTAATCCTCTTCCATAATAGAAGTTTTCCTTCGTTATCTTTGTACGTGATGCCTTCTTGTGAGCTTTAAATACATTCTTTAAAGCACTAAATGATGGGCTTTGCAATGTAGTTAGAGAAATAAGAACAAGGTAAAAGACCTTTAGGAACATGCTTGGTTTTTAAATAGAAATGAATTTGAAAGTTTTAGATCAAAAGAGAAATATATATGTATATGTATTTATTTATATATATATATATGTATTTACATATATATATACACACATATATATAATAAAATACAGTAATTTCCTTCCATCGATTGAGATTAACCATAACAATAAAATGGTTGGTATTTCTACATAAATTATTTCACATTTAAACATTGGACCTACCTCAGACCCTCTGCCATGTGTATCACCAGGCACTTCAGCATATAATAAAACTCTAATAATTCTTTTTTTTTAAAGATTTTATTTATTTATTTAAGACAGAGAGAATGAGAGACAGAGAGCAGGAGAGGGAGGAGGGTCAGAGGGAGAAGCAGACTCCCTGCCGAGCAGGGAGCCCGATGCGGGACTCGATCCCGGGACTCCAGGATCATGACCTGAGCCGAAGGCAGTCGCTTAACCAACTGAGCCACCCAGGCGCCCAAAACTCTAATAATTCTTTAAGAACTAGCCCCAGTGCCATCTACACAGAATTCTCTTTTAATTGGGATGCTTTCAGCTCTGTGTCACTCCTCCTCCACCAAACAGAATTAGTTTTTAAATAAGAAAAATATAATATTACACATAATGAAAAATCACAAGGTAAGATGTTTGTATGCTTGATAAATTCCTTAGTTCAAAGCACCAAGAATCCAGTGTCTCTGGATTCATCTTTCTAGCCTGCCATCTCCTTATAGCATTAGCAAACCTCAAGATTCAGAGATGATTGCCATTGTTCCACGTGTAGAAGGAAGATGACACTTTTAAAAAGGCAGACAGATGGGAAAGGGTACGCCTCTCCTTAAGTTTCTTTTTAAGAGTGAGAACAGTTTTCTCAGATGTTTCTAACATGGTCATATCTTATTGGCTAGAATCATGTCATATGGCCATTCACCTGCCTCTGTCTGGAGAGCTAGAATTACCATGATTTCTTAACCTTAGACTCACCGAGATCAACTACCGTATGGCTTTCCGCTATCTGGACAATGTAAGAGTTCTAACAGCAAAGACAAAGGGGATGTTGGTGCTACTGGATTAGCACGGCATGTCTCACACGCACACACACTTTATTTATCCCACATCTGTTGCAACAATCACTCTTCTAGAACTATACTTACTTTTATAAGAGTCTTACATTCATTTATAGAATACAAGTAACTTAAAAGAAGAGACCACATCGGAAAGCTTTTTCATTCTACATTTTGCTTGATGTAGTGGCTTAATTATAATAGGTAATCAATGAAACTCTTTTGAATGAATGAATAAATTTATAAGGCTTTGTCTGGCATGTGGTTTTTATTTGCACAAGTTTATTCTTAGCTGTGACTAAATAGATACTTTTTCTTGACTTGATAAAATGTTTCCTGAAATATATTTTTGGAAGGCTTGTTCCTGAGAAGAAAACCTTTTAGGTGTAGGAAAGGAAGTATAAATACAATTTGCTTCTTATAAAAAATCAAAGAGGTATTTTTAAACTATACCTTTTACAAAATAAAGCATAACAATATAAACAAAGATGGAACTTGGCTAATTTTAATAATGCATTCTCTAAATAAAGTAGATCTGCAACAATTTTAAATTAACTGCTTTGATGTAATTTGGTGCAAAACTTTCCAGAGATAATGTAAACACCAAATGTTGGGGAATGACTTTTGAGTTCTGTTACTTGTCATGAAACAAACTGGGAAAATGTGCTTGAAACAAAAGTGAATCTTTTATTTCGTGTGTACCCTATTACAAAGGATACAAACATGGATTGAAAAACAATCCGGAACTTCCTCATTTTTATCATTCTAGTTCAGGGGCTCATTTCTCTAACTTGGACTTTTACTCCAGTTGTCTACTGTATTGATCTTTAACACGCAGATCCAGTCTTATCAACTTCTGACATGGCATGTACTGACAAAGTTGTCTAGAGAATTAAATACAAACTCAATTGTCTGGTAATGGAGACTCTTCCTCACATAGTTTCAACCCAGTTTTCCCTATTTTCCTTTTGTGATATTTATACACAACTTATTCTCCAGTTTAATTGTATGTTTACAATTTCCTAAACACAATCTCCACCTTTTCCAACTATCACTATTCTCATACTTTTTTCAAGATCTATCTAAGCTCTTCTATTCATGTGGGAAGCCTTTTAATATATTTCTATTGTCATGTAATGTTTCCATCGAATTAATACACTCTTGTTAACATTTCTCATAAGCCACAGTTATTACTGAATGGTGTCTTCTCCAAAAAAAGGTATGTTGAAGTTGTGCCCCCACTATGTCGGAATATGACCTTATTGGAAAATAAGACCTTCAGAGATGTAACTAAATTAGGATGAGATCATACTGGAGGAGAGTAGATGCCAAATCCAATATGACTGGTGCCCCCATAAGGGAAAACACAGAGACACATGCAGAGAACTCCAAGTAAGGACAGAGGCAGAGATTGGATTTATGCAAACGTAAGCAGAGAAACACAAAAGTTTACAGCAAGCCATCAGAAAAGGCAAAGAAGGATTTCTCTACAGCCTTCAGAGGGAGCATGACCCTGCCAACACCTTGACTTCAGGCTTCTAAACTCTATCAAGTTGTAAAACAACAAAATTCTGTTGTTTCAAGCCAGTAAGTGTGTGCTGTTTCATTAAGGAAGGCTTAGGAAACTGGTAACAGCCACTCAATCAATTGCCTGTTATGTTATAGGTATTATCCTATAATAGCTATATGGATCCCTTCCCTTTTTCTCCTTTCTCTATCGATCCTATTAGTTCAACAGACTAATATAAACTTGGCCCTCCTCCCATCATAATCCACATAAAAGCAAGAATTTTATTTTACCTTTAAATGTCCTACTCCTTCTGTAAACCCCTTCAGGGACTTAACAATAATTGTTGCTTAATTAAAAATAAAATGAAACATTCTGAAACAATATTATGATTTAACTCTCTTCTTGAGTGGAAATGCTTCCGACAAACACCTAAAATTATTTACAAAGTAATCCTGATTTCTTACATTTTTCTACAAACCATCTGGCACACAAAGTATATGCCTCCTGACGAATAGTTTCAAGGACCTCCTAACTTAAAAAATACAGATGCAAAGACAAATTTTCAGTCAATTGTATAGATATAAGTTAACATTTAGTGACCTTAAAGCACATTCTATTTTAACATTGAGAATGTATGAGAGATTGGAACAAATGGGGAATTGAGAAACAGTTAAGTACACACACACACACACACACATATGTATATGTGTATGTATACAAAGAGAGAGAAAGAGAGAGAAATAGAATATTAAACCTTAATATATCACTCAACATGAGGAATTATCATCTCATGACCAATCTTTTCTTGACCCACAATTTCCCTCACAACCTAGGGGATTATAAAAACATAAACTTTTTATTTCCTCTCATCAATCCCTCATCCTGTATCCAGCACTTTCTTGCTGCCCCCCACCCCGCCCCGTCCAGATACCTAAATAACACTCCTAGTAGGTTATCTTACAACATTCATATGAGAATATTTCTGATCTGGCTATTCTAGAAGATCTATATAAGAATAGTCAGAGATAAGACTGGAAAGGCAGGAATTTGGGAAAAAATTGAATGTCAGCTGTATTTAATATGTTCTATGTTGGGGGACACAATAAGGAAAATGGTGCTGGGTTTTTATTTGGTTATTAATATACAAATACCTCTCAATTAATATGTGTAAAATGAAAAACTGAAAATCATGGGCGCCTGGCTGGCTCAGTTGGTTAAGCGTCTGCCTTTGGCTCAAGTCACGATCCCAGAGTCCTGGGATTGAGGCCCACATAAGGCTTCCTGCTCAGTGGGAGTCTGCTTCTCCCTTTAACTCTTCCCCCTGTCGTGTTTTCTCTCTCTCTTTCACTCTCTCTCTTTCAAATAAATGAATAAAATATTTAAACAAAAAAAAAAAAGAAAAAACTGAAAATCATTAAAAAAATGTATCTGACATCAGTTTCAGGGAAAAAGCCTAGGAATTCAGGTTTGACATAGGTTTGAAAAGGTGAGCAGTGCTGGGATTTGACAGGAAAGAATGAATGCTGCAGGACAGCACTTTGAGCATCTAGCTTCTCCTTGTCAACAAGGTGCTCTTGAATAGGGAAAATTAGTGCCACACAGACAAAAAGTGTCTTACAGGTTTAAACCATTCAGGCATTGCAAAAGAGATGACTGATATTTGGGGAAAGGAAGCATTATATAACATTCTTCATTTCCAACTCGTTCATTTAAAATATACTTACTATTTGCTTAATATACAGTTACTGTTCTAAATTCTGAGATCTCAACAATAATTTAAAAATTAAATCTTAATTAAAACATTAAAATTAATTTGATTTTTTAAAAGACTGATTCATGGTTCACACTCTCATGAGGGAAACAGATTTTAAACAAGTAATTAAAGACATGTGATGGGGCACCTGGGTGGCTTAGTTAGTTAAGCAACTGACTCTTGATTTCAGCTCAGGTCATGATCTCAGGGTTGTGGGATTGAGTCCCCTGTCTGGCTCTGTGCTGGGCCTGGAGCCTGCTTAAGATCCTTTCTCCCTCTCCCTCTGCCCCTTCCCCCTCCCTCCCTCCCTCTCTAAATAATAATAATAATAATAATAATAATAATAATAATAATAATAATAAAAAGACATGTAATGAAAAGAGGAGTCAAGATAAATAAGCAAAACAAAGGCATAGATGGTGAATTTGGGGAAGGCTATTTTACTTAGGGTGGTTAATAGCCCCTCTGAAGAGGTACACTTGGACAGAGATAGAAATGAGAGGAGTGAGTCATACCACTCTGAAGGACAAGCTTTCCAGACAGCAGGAATAGTGAGTACAGGCCATAAAGTCAAAGTCTAACTATAAAGAGAACAGCAGGAGGGAAGTAGGGAGGGCAGAGTGATGAGGTTGGAGGCCTTCTTAGGGTAGATTAGGAAAGGTTATGTAGACCCTGACAAGGAGTTTGGTTTCATTCTAAAAGTTCTGGAGACCATTTGTGCAGGTTAGGACAGTTGAGTGACATGAACTAATCTTATGTTTTATAAGATTACACGGACAACCTCCTGAAAGATTGACTTTAAGGGAAATGTAAGGATACAAGCAAGAAGACAAGTTGGGGGCTATGACAGCAAGTCAGAGAGGTAGGAGGGTGTTTTAGACTGATGATTAGTTAATGGCTAGATTCCAGCTGTATTTTGAAGGAAAGTAATAAAAAAATCCTAATGGATAAGGGTTGGACATAAAGAGAGAAGTCAAGGTTGACAACTAAGATGGGGAAGACCAAGGCTGGAAGAGTATTTTAAGAAAAATTATCTTTGGTCATATTAATATTGAGAACCCTATCCAAATAAAATTTTCACTTAAACTATAGGAGTATATATAATTGGAACTCAGGGGAGAAACTGAGGTTGAAGACAAAAGCTTGGATTCCTGAGCATACTGAGTACATTTATAAATATATAAGTCATAGTGCTATACGCTGGGACTGCATTTCTTATTATCATGCTATTTATTTAATAATGGCAATAATTAATTTTCTTCTTCTAGATAAAAAGTACACTGATATATTTTTTGTTTTAAAAACACTTATCAGGGGTGCCTACGTGGCTTGGTTGGTGGAGCAACCAACTCCTGGTTTTCAGCTCGGGTCGTGATCTCATGGATCATGAGATCAAGCCCCAGGGGAGGCTTCATGCTCAGTGGGCAGTCTGCTTGAAGATTCTCTCCCTCTGCTGCTCCCCTCACTCTCATTCAACTCTCCCTTTCTGTCTCTCTCTAAAATAAGTAAATAGATCTTAAAAATAAAATAAAAGCACTTATCTATAAAATAAATCTAGACAATTCTGCCCTTGAACAAAGATGTCTGAAGGTTTTGAACCCCTTTTGTACTTTTTTTATTTGAAAAAACATAAACAGGTTCACAGTTAAATATTTGGGAAAAAATTTTAAACGTGTTTTACAAGTAAGTTATCATTTTCACATAACATATACTTAGTAAATACTCTTGTATTAGATTAAATTTATAAACAAAGATTAAGCATTATTATTTGAAAGATTATTAAGCAAATTTAGTCAATTAATTAAATTAATCTATCTACAATATACTCAGGCCCACTTCCTAAATATTCAAATATTTTAAGTCAATAATTTTTTCAAGCAGTGAGCATCAGGATCAGAATTACTTGGGTAGCAATTTTACAAGCCCATGCACAAATCTCACTTCCTCAAACTGAATTCTGATTCAGGGTGTAAGTGTAGGACAAGGACATGTGTACTGGGGAAAAGACAGATGCACTGTACTTCAAAATCACTGACATAGCAAAAGGGCTTGCATGGGCTTTGCTGACCTTAATCACTCTGACTCAATTTTCTCTTTCTTCTTTTTTTTTTTTTTTTAAGATTTATTTATTTATTGCGGGGTAGGGGCAGAAGGAGAGAATCTTTCAAGCAGACTCCCCTCTGGGCATGGAGCCCAAAGCAGGGCTCCATCCAACATCCCTGAGATCAGGATCTGAGCCAAAACCAAGAGATGGACGCTCAACACACTGTGCCACCCAGGAGCCCCTCTCTTTCTTCTAACCGAACTCCTACTCCAAGTATAAACCTTCCATAGATAAACTAACTCATCTGTTAAGTTGATGTAAAGCTTGGTCTTATACTATGTCAGTCTCTTTGAGATAATTTTGATTGCATACGTTATGAATGGTTTTTGTTGGTTAATTTATAGGTGGCAATTTTTCCTTTTATTTTAAATAACTGTACAGTCTCTTATTATTGCCCTTTGTTCACTATTGTCCAACTCTTAACAAAGCTAACAATTTCCATTTCTTTCTAAATGATATAAATTTTTTCACTGGTCTCCAATCCATCATTCAAGCAATTATACATTTGATAAATTATTTTCCATTTGTTTTTTTAATTTGCATTAAGAATCTCCATCTATATGTAAGATATATACCAGTTTTTTATATCCTAAAATTCTGCCTTTCTGCTGTGTATAACTGGCCATTAACTTAATTTAAAAACTTCAGTGTCACTGGAAAAGCATAGTTTTATTTCAGAATACACACCACATGCTCAGATATGATCAAAATATATTTTTTATACTTTCTGAATTTAAAGTCTCAACTTTTATAAACAATAGTAAAATCCTTTTGTGCTTTTACACTTAGGATTTTGTTTTTGTTCTGGGAATCTATTCTGTGTTATACAAAAAATTTTTATATTCCGCACTGTTCCCTGGGCAAAACTCCCATTGAATTCCCTGCACTGCTAATCTAAGAGTTGTTTGTTTATGAAACAAATTTATACTATGCAATGGAGTATACAGTGGAGAAAGTGAGGTTAATTTTGCTGTGGATTTTTAGCGTCATTTTCTTGGCAACAGCAAAATTTCTCAATGCCAAATCTACAAAAATGTTAATTTGTCCAAGTTTGGGAACATAAATACTTTGTTAACAAATGTTGAGATCTACTTAAATTCTTTTCCATATCTAAATGTTTATTTCCATTATTCTGGAAATTATGTAACAAACTTTTGAGAAGCACACTGAAGAAACCATTTAGAATGTAAATGGTCACCTATTAAATATATTCATGTGGAGAATCAAAATGGTCTCTGTTAGAGAAAATGGAGACAGGGGAGAGCCTATTGGAGTTCCAGGTTGCAGGACAAAAAATATATATTTTAATAATTATATGTATCAGAGAGACTGGGATATTACTACATCAAGATTTTATTTCTTTTAAAGGTTTATTTATTTATTTTTATTTTAGAGAGAGAGCATGCAAGTGGGGAGAAGGATAGAGGGAGGGAGAGAATCTCCAGTAGACTCCCCCTGAGCAGGGAGTACAGCATGGGGTTTGATCTCACTACCTTGAGCAAGGAGTCCAGAGTGGGACTCGATCTCCCAACCCTGAGATCATGACCTGACCCAAAACCCCCAGTGTGATGTGCAACTGACTAAACCACCCAGGTACCCCTGCATCAAGATTTTAAAAAGAAAAATTGGAAGATTTAATTTTAAATGTTTTAAGTAAAGCTTTAAAATGTATTACAAACAATTAACTTAAAAAAAAATACTAGCGGTTGTGAGATCATCCATTTGAAGAAAAAAATCCTTACAATTTGATATTCAACATCTCTGTTCTTAAAATCCTTCAATCTTCCTTCCCATCAGGAATTTTTCACTGGCCAACAATTATACTGTAGGCCCTTCTGCTTGCCTCCATGTTACTCAGCCCCTTCCTCCCTGTCCTCTGTTAGTTTTTATCCACCATCGTGATCCTTCTCACTGTTTACCTAGACCATCTAATCACCTTCCACACAGCCAAACACCATGCTATCATATTTATAATAATTCCCTAAACTATTACGATAAATCAGTGTATCAATCTCTCTTTCTGGCTCTTGCCTCTTACAAGATATGTCAGATGGCTGAAACCTTAGAACAAAATTCTCTATACATTAAGAAAACTTCAGGGGCCTCTGGGTGGCTCAGTCAGTTAAGCGTCTAATTCTTGGTTTTGGCTTAGTTCATGATTTTATGGGTCATGTGACTGAACTCTGCATGGGGCTCCACACTCAGCCGGGAGTCTGCTTGAAGATTCTCTCCCTCTGCCTCTGCCCCTCCCCCAATGCATACTCTCTCTCTAATAAATAAATAAATCTTTGAAAAAAAAAAAAAACTTCAGTAGCCAGATGTTAGGTTTATTTTTTTTTAATCTAGCTGGCTAATTTAATAGCAAAAATTAACTTGATTAAAATCAAGATTTTAACTGTATGCCAAATCAATGATGGATTTAAATCATTGGTCTAGTAAAAGTTTCTCAGCTAATTATGAAGGAACTTCTCAGGTAATTTATCTTGATATTTGGTGCTATACTAGTCAGGGTTTTGGTTGCAAACATTAAAAGACAACTTTAGTTAATGTACAAGAAAAGATAATTAATTAAATTGATGTCAAGAAGGTCATACATGCAGTGAGTGGCTGAAAAACCATGCTGGGGCATAAACTTACCACATGAATGGTCTCTGAGGTCTTTGGATACTTATCCCCGTGTCCCACAGGCTTAACCCCACAGTAGTTGTTTTTCTACTTTACAGCTTTTCTTTCTTTTTTTTTTTTTTCTTTACAGCTTTTCTACTGCTGTAGTTACAGAGACTCAAACACTGAAGCCACCACATATACTATCCAACTGAAATTAGTTAGATATTGTAAATCTGTGGTGGAATACAGAGCCATCGATTTGCTTCCCAGATATCAAAGGGTGTTTAAGTATGGGCTGAATATAATTATAAATGTATTAGGGTCCAGTATATCATAAAAAACTATTACTAGTAAAAAGTGGTTACTAAAAGTAGTAGAAGAGAATGCTAAAGGATATAGATATTAATGGCCCTATATTTATATAGCTAATTTATAGACTTCCAGTTTCTAGTTCTGTTTTAAGGAGCTGGGAAGTCTCCACTCTGTCCTAACAACAAGTCAAAAGCTAAATAGACTGAAAAATCAACTCTTCTTGAAGATGTAAGAGATCCTATATGGAGGACAGGGAAAATTGCTATCCCAAGACAGGAGAGATAAGCAAATATAAGGAAGTCATGGCCACCAGAGCCAATACTCACAATGGAAACTTCTTCTGGAACCAGTGCAGGCAGGAAAACATAGTCTATAATTGATAAATTGCTACATGCCTCTCTTTGGACAAGTTTGAGATTTAGGGGACCCAATCATAGGAGTTCCCCACAATATTATTGAGATTTACCTCCAGAAACTCTAACCAGATTCCCACAGTAAATACCAGAGACAACTTCCTTCCTGTTTCTGTCAGGAGGAGGGGAAAACGAAGCATTTTAATTCTCCAGAGCACGGTGTTCTTAACAAGGCCTGTCCTCTGGAGAAACTAGTTAACCAGAGCCTAACCTGCTGGGATATTATCAGAGCCCTAACTCACTGGGGGGACGGGAAATACCCAACTCCATCTGGCTCTAGCCTTCTACATGGGAGAACAGAAATACACTTCATCTCACTCCAGCCATCCTGTCCCACCTAAGCAGTGGAAATAAATAAGCAAACAACAACGAACAAAATGTGATAGACTCTTATGTAGTTCCCAGTCCAGAGGCAGAAGCTGGCTAAAAGATTGAGACCTAATCATGGGACTACAGAACACTTCCCTTCCCCCTACACCTCACAACCTCATTACCAAAAGCCTAGGTACAACAGTTTCCCTTAGCTGAGAATAAGAAAATGCCTTCTGGGCTGTTAATAACTCTCACTTAAAGATGGGCAATCCTGGCTCTCCCGAACACCAAGAATGGGGAAGTCATGTGCCAGGGTGCTGACAAACCTCTCTGGAGGGTGCAGACCATGAGATCCCCAGCACACCTCTCCCACGGAAGTCACCTGTGAGGGTGTCAGCAAAACACATGAAGAAGCTTCTCCGTAAGATGACAGTGAAGCTTGCTGGAGGGTAGTTCCCGGTGTGTCTTCCACATCATGCTAACAAGGAAACTGCTCGTTCAGATGCTGGAAATACGCTGGACGGTGAGAGCCAACTGGGTCTTCTTCAGACCACTAGAAGCATTCTGATGTTTGACCCTACTTATGGGTCTAGTGGCATCAAAGGGGAGCTGTGATGGGTCTTGAGAAGAAAAAGCATCCCTTCCAAAGCATCTGCACAAGGTGAGGTTATCACAGCATTTCCAAACCAAGGGCGGTTAGTCTCTTCTGACACAAAAGAAAAGCTTCTTCCACTTGCAAGGGAAGCTCAGATTGACTCATGAGTTTGCCATGTCCATTTCATCTAAGTCCAAGCTAATGATGTCAGTTCCAAGCTCGGTTCCATTCTTTCTGGATCAATGCAATGTTCACATAAGAAACTGTGTCACATGGTGACATTGTGAATTCAATTGATGTTATTAGCAACCCGCACAATTATCGTGCTTGATTTTTGAGCAGAATCAGCTCCAAGGCTAAAAATATAAGAGATTCTATGAGGGCTGTCATGAGAGCTCAGATTTCAGATCATGATTTGAACTGAGGGTTAAAGGACTTGATCTTGTCATTTATTTTTTGTAAGTGCTCCAGTGCATTCAGCAGATTCCTCTCACACCACAACGCTCATACATATCGTGATTGCCTAATGGTCAAGTGCTGCAGCCACTTAGGCTCCCAAGGCACGTGCTTCAATTGGCACTTCATCAGAATCAACCACAGGTTGTGTGTGCTGGAAAACAAAATTCAAAGATGTACGGTAGACCAGAGCTGCTGGGCAGAAAGCTGCCAACCAGGATGCCAACTGTCTGGGGCTGACAAACAGAAAACTCCCGCTGGATATAGGGTTGCCAGATAAAATAGAGGATGCAGGGCAAAATTTGAATGTCAGATAAATAATGAAAGAAGGTTAGTATATCTCAAATACTACAAAAAATATCAATCTGGAATTCAAATTTAACTGTCTTGTATCTTTATTTGCTAAATATGACAATCTTACTTTGCAGTGATATGAAACTCACTGGAAGGCGTGCACCACCAGGTCTCCCACATACCACTAGCAAGGAAGCTGCCCACTGCGATACCGTTGAATCTTGCTGAATGCACAGTCCCAACAGGTGTCCCTCAGACCACTGACCATCAGAGGCAGGAAGAATAAAACACACCAGAACCAAGAAAAAAAGCTTATGTTTTTCCTTCCAGATTCCTTTTAATGCTATCTAATGATAAACATTGTACTAGGTATCAAAGAAAAAATGCTTCGCAGTGGAACTGTTCTAATTACACAAGACAAGGCAAAGAAGAATGGATTTGGAGTGGAAAGACAAGAAATCAGTAACTGTCATGATAAGTATTCCTTGTAGATATCTTTTAAAAATATGATTTGATACCTCATTTGAACAAAATTATGCAAGCAACTATTTTTAAAGCTGCTTAAATCACCAATTCTATGTTTGTATATTTAATTTTGAATCAAGTGGGTATTTTCTATTTCTATTAAAGGATTTTTACACATAATATTACACATTTATATATGTCTAAAAATTTATTTCAAAGTGACACTTTTATTTTTTTATTTTTATTTTTTTTAAGATTTTATTTATTTGACAGAGAGAGACAGCGAGAGAGGGAACACGAGCAGGGGGAGTGAGAGGGGGAGAAGCAGGCTTCCCGCCGAGCAGGGAGCCAGATGCGGGGCTCAATCCCAGGGCCCTGGGATCATGACCTGAGCCGAAGGCAGAAGCTTAATGACTGAGCCACCCAGGTGCCCCATCAAAGTGACACTTTTAAATGGTGGCTACAATCACAGGTGGCAGTGAATGAATCAAAGGCCTATGTGATGAATCATTTCTTCATAACTTCATAATTCATGACTGTACTTATGCTTAAAAACTATAAATTTAGAGGTTCAGAGGCTGAGAAATGAGCTAAACATAGTATTTCTCTGATTATATGAGTGGGTTTTTTTCCCTATACTAGTGACATTTTGCAATGATGGAGTTTCAGTAAACTGCTATTAGATGCATTTTTCTGGGGTAGAAAAATAGCAACTGCTAATTTTGGTTGATAGAAAGGCCTACAATTATATTCCCTTCCACCAGCAAAGCTATTGAAGATTTCCATGTTGTACAACTATTTGTAGTAGCTTATTTTTTATGCATCTCTTGTGTCCAACCCATTATGTAGTTCTGCTATATAGACAGATGTGATTAAGATATTTTCCCCTCACATCAGGTGGAAAGTGAGGCAGTTGAGGATTTTATTTCATTACACTTTAAATGAACTTAAGAAATGAATGAATTTGGATTTTATTTTTCAGCATTAGGCAGACTAAATGTTCTGAATACCCTTCCACGCACATGCTAAAAAGACATTACTTAAAAACTATAGTGAGTATATAAGGATAGAAATCTTGATGAGTCACAAAGAAAAAATTGAAACTAGAGACTACATCTATTGGAAGGGATGATGGGTTGGGATTGAGTGTTGCAATCTCAATGACTAAAACTTTTGGTTTAAACGGCCACACAATAGTTAAGGGTTGGGCCCTCATATGGTGGGTAGCTGAAATTCAGAACATCTAAAAGTTTACATCATCATTTATTTGGACATTCAAAGGACTTCACTATCATTGAACAGGCAGGTTAGAAAAAAAATCAACCTTTGACAGCTAGAAAACAAATTCATCTGTCTTTGCTTGAGATTAGTGCTGAAATAAAAATAGTTTTATTGAGAATTTAAAAATATGATTATGACTTAGTATGAGATTAAATATTTTCCCTCATGCATTATCCAGGAACACCCAATCCAACAAATTAATATAAAAAACAATCTCAGGTGGGACCAAAAGTGAGAGAAACATGGCAAAAGTATTCTAGAAGAACAACATTTAATTTATATTAGAGAGGATTCCTACAGATAAGGTCTCCCTGAATGTGAATTCACGGCCCTGAATGACACAATACTTATGCAGTCTTCCAAGATCAAGAATGTAGACACAACAAGTAATATTTTTATGTAATAGAATTATTAGACACAGACTTTTAAATGATGAAAAATTATGCAAAGATTTAAAAACATTCTGAAAATAAACAGGGCTGAAAATGAACAAAATTAAACTTTTGCAAATAAAACATATACTGAAAATAAATCTCATTATCAAATTCTGAATCAATCAAATAGAAAATTAGGTGAGTAGAGAATTAGTGAGGTAAAAGATATACCTGGAAAAGTATAGAAAATAAAAACATAGAAACCCACAGAGAGAGGAAATATGAAAGAGCAATTAAAAGATGTAAGAGGCAAAATAATAATGTCCAACAGATATTTAGTGAAAGTTCAAAAAAAAAAAAAGGATCATTAAAAAAATAGGAAGGTGAAATCCTGAGTCCACAAATTGGAGAGTAAACATATTTTTAAGCCTGTGCGGAACATTTATAAATATTTTTTTAAAATATTAATATACTAAATGTAATAAAAATGACTCTCAACAAATAACCAAGAAAGAGTACCATTCAGGCATAGTTCCTAATCACAATATAAATAAGTTATAATTCCATGTTCAAAACTAACTTTTAAAAGCCCCACTCTTTAAAGTTTGGAAGGTTTTAAATGAGTACATAAATAATTCATAAGTCAAAAATTATGTCATAAGGGATAACAATTTAGAACCTATTTGTAATCACACCCGCATACCAGAATTTGTTGGATCCAGCTAAAGTAGAATTTAGAGGAGAAACTTTAGTCCCATAAGCTTACATTAAGGGCAAAATGCCTGAGAATTAGTGAGGTTAGAGCACAACATGAGAAGCTAGAAAAGGAAGTGAAGAACTATCTTAAGAAAGTATAAGTAAAAAATTAGCATAAACCACAATGGGAAACAAAAATATAAAAATTGTGGACCAATAAAACCAACAGCTTATTTTTTTAAGACTTTAAAAGATATATAAACAAATTGAAAGGATGAAAATCAATTCTAGGATTTGAAATCTACAAATGTATATTTTCTTCTATTTTAACATCTCTGAAATCAGGATGCATTACAACCAATAATATGTCATAGTTTAATTGATGAAGTTTTTTTTCTTAAAGGAACATGAATTTGTGTATCTTATAAATGACTAAATAAAATATTATTATAAGAAAGCACTGTGAGCAATTTTATGTCAACCAACTTGACAATTGAAGCAAAATTGACTTATTTATAAAAATGCAACATATCACAATTAACACAAAATACAGAAAAACTATATATACATATTATTAAAAATGTTTTAGCCTGGCTTCCTTAGAACCAAGATAAAATTTTGCATGTGGTACATATGTAGAAATGTGATGCCATAGAGCAGAAGAACAGAACAGGTGGAATGAAACTGGAGAAGAGGGATGACCAACCTAAGGATTTATGAAATTGTCCTCAACTCTAGGTAAATACTGCTGGGTTTTATAAGATATGTCTCAGAAACCTTTACCCAGGAAAAGTAAGGGGGACAGGTATCCATTTGTTCTCATTCCTCTTTGGTCAATTATAGTCCAAGGGTCATTAATTTCTCAGCATTTCCAGGTTGTCCATGAATGATTGAAGAGTGTCTCTGAAAGTGGACCCATCGTAGAATACGGGTACATGGATTGGTTCAAGGTGATGGGATGCCCAATAATTCCTTGCATAAAGCAAATTGATATCTACATAGAAATGGTCACTGTGGCAGTAATAATGTTGAGCAAATTTTGAATGCTGTAAAAACAATAACCAAAGTAAGCAGTTATAAATCTACTAACCAAAACAAGCTCAGATATCTCATTGTAGACATTTCCAATTTTATGTAATTTATTCCAAAATACAGAAAAACTCAAATTACAAAGTCTGAAATACCTTGATATATATACATATATGATATATATATATATACACCTTGATATGTTTATAGTGAGCATGTCAAAACACTTAATGATCTTCATGATAAAATGCCTTGCTGAGTTCAAACATCTTGGAATTTCCTTAACTAAGACATTATCTCTCAGAACACCTTAAAAAAATCATACATGGTGATGAAATGATAGGTACATTCTCTGTTAATAGGAACAAAACAAAATTTCCATTATCATCACATATTTTCAACATTTTACTCATGGTGCTAGCCCACACAATATGGCAAGAAAATAGAATTTATGATAATTTGACAGGATGAAAATGGTATTATTCAAAGACAGTACATATATATATGCACTGTCTGAGAATAATGTGTGTGTGTGTGTGTGTGTACACACTTTAAAAATCCAAGATGTACAAAAGATTGTTAGAGTAACTTTACTCAAATTCATTGAGCATTTACACATAAGCAAAAACAGTGGAAAATATAATTTAAAATAGTTTTATAAGAGCAATAGATATCAAGAATATATTTTAAAAGTCTATTTAGGGGTCTCTAGAGAATTTTATGGTGATGTGCCATATCTCCATCTTTGGAAGTAAAGGAGATACCCCAGAACATGAGTAAGACATCCTACCTAGAGAAAGTCTGAAATTTGGGGTGTAAGATTACTCTGATCTTCGTTCTGCAGGAGTCAAGAGAGCTGCAATCCAGGAACTCACATGCTCCTAGAAAAATCTTCATAGACACTAACACATTCATAGACAGTAACTTTCTACATTGAGATCATCAAGTTCTATTACAGAGATATCCCTTCCTACAAAAATCCCATGATTCCCAAGTCATCACCACATATCATCTACTCTAATCCCTTTCCTGACCCCTCCTCTCCTACCTCTCTCCAACTCCTGCATCATTTTGCACCCTCTGGAATTTAATGTTGGTTATTACAAAATTCTCTATGTTCTCAATCTTTTCTGTAGTCTTTATCTTCAACTTCTCATTCTAAAAGAAATCTAGACTCTCTCTCTTCCCCCAGGGCCCTCCTTTGCACCCTTTTCAAATGGCAAGTTGAAAACATCTCAACCACTGCACTATTTAATGCTTTGTAAGTATTATTGTGGTGGTTTCTAGAGTTTTAAAATAGATATGGCTTTTCCATTATGGATCAGTGTTTTCTCTGTTACAGGTGGCCAGGACAGAACTACTTTAAACACAATTTACTGTGAGATAGTTCCTTAAACCACTGTAGTGATGAGAATCTGGGCAGCACATTGTTGATAGATCTGACCAAGATTTTCCTTTGTTTCTTCTTCTCCCTTCTCCTTCTCCTTCCCTCTCTCTTCATCACTGCCAAGCCAACTCTCCTTTGCAATCTCCTGGGTAAAATAAAGGGGGCTGTTCTACATCTGGTTAACTCTTACTCTGATCTCATTTTAATGAGCAGAAGGCTTACCAGATACTCTGTTTTGACTTTTACTTTGCAAAACTTCAAAACTAAGATTTGCAAGTTGGTTGGGTCTTGATTGCCAAGGGCCCTCAGGTTTTCATATTTTCTGGCTGCATCTATAGTTGTCATGTTTTACCTTATGATTCTTTACTATTTTTCATCCATTTTATGCTTTTAATTCAGAACCTTTAATTGAAAGTTTTTTTTTTTTCCCTAAGAATATCAATGTAGGACCCGCAAATCCATGATTAAACAATCTTAGAATTATACAGAGATATTCTGCATTTCGATATAAGAAAAATATTAGAAATAACAATCTGAAATATTGGAATACTACCAAAGAGAAGAAAAATTGAGTGTTTTCATATGTTTATGACTAATTCCTTGACAGCTTTGACCGAGCCATCTCTTTCTCAGAGAATAAAATGAAGGCTTAATATTATGACATTCCATGAACCTTAGCCATTTCACATCTGCAAGAGATTACATTGTGAGACCAAGAATAGGTTACCTACTGGGGCTTTAAACCTGATTCTTCACTGAGAGTCTTCAGAGAGATTCAAACTTCTCTTCTACTTCTATTCTATTTGCTATAGTTACCACAACCACCATCAAGTGGCAATGACTACTTAAAGGAAATTTGTGAGCTAAGACTACTTATGGGGGGAGATCTACCACAGCAAATCTCTAATCTAAATCCAGAGTTAGAATTTTCTGTTGTCATTGGGGTTGTTAAGGAGAGACAAAAAAAAATGAGTTTCCAAAGTCACTCACTCTTCTGCACACATGCGTGCTCTCTGCCCTCCATTTATATAAATATATTTATAAGTAGGCATATAATTGCACACATCTATTGCACAACCTAAAGGTTGGAAATATACTTCATGTCTAATGTGTGAGTATCAATATATTACATAAATGATTGCATATGAGTACATACGTGAACCAGTTATCTATTGCTGTATAATGAACTACGCCAAAATCCAGTGTCTTAAAATCACAAGTATTATTGCTCCTAAGACTATTGATCAGCCAGGCAATTTTGCTGATCTCATCCAGGATTGGCTGATTTTGTCTGGTTTTGCTTATGTTTCTGCCATCAGCCGGTTGTTCACTTGGAGGCTCACTGACCTGATGATTAACTGACTGTTGTCAGGTGTGCCTGGTATGGTTCATGTGTCTTTAGTTATCCAATACGTTAGATTGTAACTGTTCACATGATAGTATCAGGCTTTCAAAAGAGAAAACCTTCGAAGCCATTCAAGGCCTATGCTCAGAACCTAGTGCAAGACCATTCTCCACAGATTCTTTTGGCAAAAGTATCAAGGGTATCCCAAATGGGAAAACAGATTCCCTTCTTGTTGAGAGGAGCAGCAAGGTCATATTGCAAAGCATATGGACACGGGAAAGATTGATAAATTGGTACTATTTTGTAGTCAATCTATCTCAGCAAGATCACCCACTCAATTTTCATAATTATGTATATTTATGTTTCAAAGAGACTGTTAAGCTGAATTCTACGTAAGTCTTTGCCTGTAGCCCCATAATATCTACCTAGTCCATGAATACTGATGATGTTAACATTATGTGTGAGAAGTATCATGAGCAAAATGTACTTTTCCAGATATCCAGATTACAGAATTTGTGAATCTACACCTTTTCTGTTTTTCTATGATGGTGATGACCTTTTTCTCATATTTTAGTGATTCATTCATTCATCTACTTATTCATTATACAAGGGGTTCCTTCGTGCTTACTATATTCCAGGACAGCATTACATGCAAGCAAAAAAAAAAAAAAAAAAAAGAGTAAAAGTAAAAAAAAAAAATAAAACATGATAATTACTAGAATACAAAAAGTGCAGATCTCAATGGAACACACAGAAACTAGTGACTAAATATCTCCGGGACAGTATAAAATATATCTTTAAAGATATGACACTTTTACTCTCAAGTAAGACTTCAAAGAAAAATAACAACAATCAATAAAAAAAATGGACTTGTGTTTTTATATACATTAGCAATGTGTATGCTTTTAAAAACAATTTTCCTTATAATCCCAACATTTTATCATATTCTCTATAAATAGTGCAAACTACATATATTCATGGATATACAAAAAGATATATTTATAGATGGAATGAATGAAAAGCAATCCTACCACAGTTATCAAAACATATTTCACATTAGTAAAAATAGCTAATATCTATGGATAAAATAATGTGCTAGCTGCTTTATGTGAGTCATCTTCTTAATTCTTAGCCATAGGGAGTAGATACTACTTTAATATCCATTTTAATAGATGAAGACAGTGGAGATTAACAAAGTTTAGTGACCTGTCAAAAATCAACAACCTGTAAGTGTCGGAGCTAGAATTCAAACTCAGGCTTTGAGACTGAGAAATCTTTGATCCTACACCACCCAGTTTTCCAACCCTTCATTGCTGAACTGATCACTGTAAATTCACAGGACCTGCTGCTTTCTGTATTTGCCCAAAAGCGCAGAGAGGCAGTTATTGTTACAAAGAAAGAAGGCTTCATCCTCCCTACTAATCTTTATCCAAACCTCTGCATCTTCTTCCTTCCTTGGCAAGGTTTTCCAGGGAAATAAATTATATGCATTCATAAGATTAAGCATCTCAGGAATAGGATTAGAGTTGTAAATCACACTTAGTCAAAATCACGGAAAAATCCAAGTAGTGGAATTTAGAGTGCTTTCTTATTTTATATTTTAATGTCCCATTTCTTTCAGAACTCTTATTTTTAACTCAGTATATTTATTTGTTTTTTAGTCTGTCTCCCTGACTAAATTCTAAATTCCTGAATATAGGATCTTCTCTGCCTGTTTTCCTATTGCCACTGACCCACAATAAGCACTTCACAACAACTTCTTGCTCTAGAATCTGACTCCTGGCAACTCTTGGCCGTGGCTCAGAGATCCAGAATCCAAGTCTGAAAAGTGAATACAGAATTAAAGAATAGCTGCTTCCAGGAGACCAAAGAGCAGGGCTGAGGAAGAGTGAGCTGCTCTGACAGTTCCCACAGGCCTGCCACTGTCTTTCATGTTGACACAGTCCAAGCATACCCAGCACGTCTGGTCAGATATCCTGTTCTTCAAGAGGCCCTTCTTGATGCAGATATGACACTTTCTTTGTCTATGTCCTCGGGAAAAGAGGAGATCTGAAAGGCAGTATGCTGTGTGAGGCTGGAAGGAATCGGAGATGGGTGATAGGATGACCTTGGGAATGCCAATTAAGCTCAGTGATGAGGGGCAGTGCTCTTGTGTATGCTCTCTCTCTCCCTCTCTCTCTGTCTCTTTCTCTTTTGGTATCCTGAATATACCGAGGAATTCCACTCCCAAATGCTTCCCGCTTGAAGGATGGATAGATAGATAGATGATGATAGATAGATAGATAGATAGATAGATAGATAGATAGATAGATATTTATGATGTACAATAATTTTACCATAAAAAGTGTTCTGCACACATTTTTTAGTACTCATTTCTTTCTGGACCAAATATATTTGAAGAGCATTCACATACTTGAATAGCTTTTGGATATTTTTCCTCCCCAACTAGATTCCAATACCTGTTACGAATTCACTAAGGCATAGAACAGAGAAGTAAATGAGGCACTGCAAAAGCAAATACCTCTAAGGAAGTTTCAAAGACATTTAGCATTTATTAATATTAATTATATACTTTGTTTGTATAGAATTTATAAAGTTAAACATCCCCAACATGTGGTTACACCACTCATGCAAACCTGTCTTTCTTAATAAAGAAATACCTATTCACCACAAAAATGACCACATGTTTGTAAATTTTTATTCTGCTGCTGTTTGGAGTAATAAAGGGAAAGAGCACAAACCATTTATCAAGAACCTATTATATGCCACATATTTTGTTTGCCACCTTAGAAGTGCTCTTAGTTAATATTAACAATAATCCTATTATATTAAATCCAGAAATTGCCCCTAAGAGAGAGTGTGGAACATGTTCCTGCTTACAAAGTTAATAAGAAGCAAAATCAAGGTTTAAACCTGGGCTTTTTTCTGACTCCTACATCTGAACTCTTTTCATTTCAATGTCATTTTCCTCAAGTTCAAATTTCTGGGACTTCCTGGAGTTTCTCGCTGGAAGGTGAGACCCAAGCAGAGCTGGTCCACAGCATACCCTTCTGTGCTTTCAGCCCCAGCTGTAGCCTTATAGGGAGCTTCATACCCATGCATTTGTTTATCATAGTCCACATTTCCAAGTATTTTATTTGTCTCCAGACAGCAAAAAATCACTTGTTGGGCCTACTGTTGAGTCAATCAACATGGAAGAGAGAACTTTGCAATCCTTGTAAGTGGACTTACAGACATTTTGGCAAGGAATTGGGACTCCAGGACACAACTAGAAATTGGGGCATGGAACCTGACCCATGAAGCCTTTCCTGCCCCTTGGACAGGACTGCAGGTGGAAAGCACAGGGCCAGGACTGAAAACCTCTTGTTTCAGTGCAATGTTGGTTATTTCAGGTCAGAAAATAGGAACAACTAAATTCTCTTTTGAAAATGGTAAAAACTGAAAACTTGTCAACTCTGGTCAGGGCTCACTGATGAATTTCTCTGTGAAGAGCCATTTCAGGGGCCATGATGCCATGGACAGAACAAGGACCATTGCCTCCTTTCCTTTACACTTTTTCAGTCACTGCAATCTTGCTTTTGTAGCAGCCCCCCTACCAAAATTGTTCTGACATCAGTGACCTTTTGATTGTCAAAACCAGTGGATATTTCACAGAACTTACCTCACCGGCAATAACACTGTTTCTGGTGGGCTGTCACTCAGTTAGTCCTTCCTGCTTTTTGCAAGAGTGGTCACACGATGCAGGCTGGCCCGTGGATATAGTTTATTCTCTTGGGGTAGTCATGTGATTGAAGCAGAGCCAATCAGAATCCTTTCACAGGATGTATATGGGCACCAGGGGAGAAAAACTCATGTTGTGTCTCCCCAACTCTGGAATAAAAGATGAGTCTGGCACTGGTGGGGTGGGGGGAAGGATTGAGAGAAAGGGGAAGAGAGAGAGAGAAACAGAGAGAGAGACAGAGAGAAAGGCATGGGGAGGTTGAGAGAGAGAGAAAGAAAGAGAGAGAGAAACTCCTGGTAACCTGTTTTAATACCCTGGATCCAGTCATGATGGATCCCATCAGGTATCACCCTGGATTTCCCATATATGTGAAAAATATAAATGCATTCAAATATCCATTGCTTTAAAAGGTTTGAATTAGGTTTGTGCCATTCATAACTGGAAGTATCCGGACCACCCTGTAGAGCACGGCACTCCGGAATACTCCCTCTGTTTTTTAACCCTCCCTGTCCTGAACTTCTAAGATACATTTCTCCAGCTTTCCCCTCTGCGTTTTTAATACTACATTTATTGATTTCTTTCTCTATCTGTCCCCTGAATGTGGATCTATCTCAGCCCTTTGTTATTTCATTCAATAAACTCTCTTTGGATAAAAACACCAACATCAATTGTCTACTTCCCTTTTGTATCACTATTGTTCAAGCCAGGTCCCTAAATAGAGAAAAACAGATAAAAATTCACTGTATCTTCCTGTGCTTTGGATCAGGAACTGCTTTCACTGCCCACTTCCTCAAATTCCCATCTTTTCATCCCCTGTTGCTGTACATGATTTAACAACTCGAACCTAGCTTCACACTCTGACTCTTGTTATATAGTTTTTCTTTGCTCTCTTCTACCACTACAATTCCTGTTAATCCTGGAGAAGATAACCTGATTTTAAAAACATCCCCCAGCTCATTTCTTAGTATCATCAGGTGATACATCAAACCTTACTCCTAGGTGAGTAAGATCTAGCACCTAAATCAGTGGTTCTCAATTTTTTTTAGCAGGCACCAGAATCACCTGGAGAAATTGGTAACACACAGAATGCTGGGCCCCACTCCTGACATTTCTGATTCAAGAAGTCTGGCGTAGGGCCTGAGTATGTGAATTTCTGACAGGTTCACAGGAAATGCTGATGCTGCTTGTGTGGACCTTAGGAATGATTCTGATCTAGTCCATAGTCTGTCTGTTAATTTTTGTATTGCAAACCCTTGTATTATGCACTCCTCTTGAGTGTGGGAGGAGCCTATGACTTTTTTCTAACCAACAGATATGGCAAAAGTGGTGGGATATTACTCCGGTGACTATATTATGATGTAGAAGGCTCTGCTAGAGGAGACAGGAGACAGAGAAGTTCTCCTGCTGGTCTTGAAGAAACAAGCAGCCACGCTGTGATTGTGAACCGCCTCCACAGAAGATGCCTGGCAGAGATCTAAGGTTGGCCTCTAAGAGAGCCAGTAAGAAGCTGGCAGCCTCAGTCACACGACCACAAGGACATGCATTCAGCCAACAACCAAAATGAGCTTGAATGTGGAATTTTCCCCAGTTGAGTATCTTGATGAAAACACAGTCTAGCTGGCACCTTCCTTGACGTGTGCGATCCTGAATAAGCTACGTCTGGACTCCTGACCCATAGAAACTATGAGATACTAAATATGTGTTGTTTGAAGCTGCTAAGCCTGTGATAATTTGTACTGAATATGATATCTTCTAAAATAGTATTCCCAGCATCAACCTCTGCAAAGCTTCCATTGCCTACAAAATAAAACTTACACACCTTAGTAGGGCATAGAAGGTTTTTTATGAAAGGTGTCTTGCTTCCCTCAGTAATTTTGATACTCAAATTGTTGTCTGTCCTGGTTAGTACCAAGCTATTTCAACCCTCTTCTTCAAACTTGGAACATGCTCTAATGTACATCAGAACCTCTGAACAATTTCTTGCTGAGAATTCCTCATTTTGCACCCATTCTTATCTCTTTCAAAAGCCACTTTTTTTAGAGAGAGAGGGTTGGGGGGGGATAGAGGGAGAGGGAGAGAGAGAATCTTAAGCAGACTCCATGCTCAGTGTGGAGCCCCATGCAGGGCTTGATCTCAGGACCCTGAGATCATTACCTGAGCCGAAATCAAGAGTCAGACACTTAACCAGCTGAGCCACACATGCATCCCTCCAAAATTCACTTCTGATGCTGTCATCTCCTGTGAACCTTCATGACGCCATCCTTAGCACAACTCCTGAGCCAATTTATAGTCTTCCTCTCTAAGCACCATGTGTTTACCTCTAATACTGCAGTTATCAAATTGTCTTGCTAGGTCAGTGTGCTTTTTGTCTCTACAACCAGATCTCAGCAACTTGAGAGCAAGTTTCCCTTTGATTTGTCTGTATCACTGCTTATCAGATGGTACCCATTCAATGGCTTAACCAAGAACAACAATTTGTAAGAGAATTACATGTATTGTTAAAATTTTATTTATGAAGATACCATTCATGCAAAAAAAAAAAAAAAACACCTAGACATCTTGGGAGAGAGGAAAAATATAAGATAGATTAAATGATATCTGAAATCATGATGTGGCAACCCCTTAATAGGGATGAGAAATAAAGAACAATAGGAGGTCTTTGATTAGTTATAACCGGTAGGTCAAACATTGAGTTATATTTGTATTTTCCATGCATTCCATGTTGCAACTTTATAATATGCTATTTCACACTAAAATAATGCCATGAATTTGTTTTATATAGTTCTACATAGATATACTCTTAAATAAATCAACTATTCCTTTGATGGAAGATATTTAATTCAATTACTAAGTAAATAGATAATCATATAGTTTATAATAACCCAATTTTAAATGTATTACATAGTGAACGCATTATAGGGTTTAAAAAAAAAAAAAACAGTGTTCTATTACATTTTCTGTTTCATTAAAAAGAAATCTCATTCCTTTATAATTTTTCCTTACTTTTCTGGGAAATTAGTTTTAAAAGATTTTATAGCCTCCACATTTTATATGTAGAGACCTCACATGAGAAAAGTTTTTCATTTATAGTTCAACTACTCTGCTCCTTCAGATGTATATTCTCCTTGAAAGTATCATTCAATGTAATAATCACATTGAATTCTTTCTTCTTTCCCTTTCTCATATGCTAGACAAAAGTTTAACATCATGTGACCATCTTACTAAATACAATTTGTAATACATAAACATTTACACAGGAATTATAATAACTAGGTACAATTCCATTAAGTTAGGTAATATGACAAAGAAGTATTATTTAAATGAGATCTATTATGCTTAGTAAGTCAAACCTATGTGCCCTCGAGATAAGAAAAACTGCAATCATTATTTCAATATAGATATTTACAGACTTCCCAAACCTTCTCTCTTATAAAAATAATTTAAATTGCTAACATAAAAGGGAAAGAGATCACATGGCTTGTGTTAATCTACTAACACTACTTGCTATGGACTGAAATGTGTCCACTCAAAGTTGATTTATTGAACCCCTAACACCCAACACCTCAGAAAGGGACTACATTTGGAGATAGGGCTTTGAAAGAAGTAATGACGTTAAAATGAGGTCATTAGGTTGGCCTTAATCTAATCTGATTGGTGTCCTTAGAAGAGGAGATTAAGGCCTGCAGAGAAATCCCAAGGATGCATATATACAGAGGATAGGCCATGTCAGGACCCAGCAAGAAAGGCCACAGTCCACAAATCAAGGAGAAAGGCTTTAAGAAAAACCAAACCTGGAAGCACCTTAATCTTGGCCTTGCAGCCTCCAGAACTATGAAATAAATAAATACCTGTTGTTTAAGCCACTCAGTCTACGGGACTTTATTATGGCAGCCCTGGCACCCTAACACACTGCCCAATGATCCCTCAGGGCTGCCAAGGGCATGAGGATCACAGTGTTACTTTTTTTTTTTTTTTTTTTTTTAAGTACACTCTACACCCAACATGGGGCTCAAACTCGAAACCCCGAGACCAAGAGTCACACGTTCTACAGACTGAGCTAGGCAGGCGTCCCCCACAACAGTGTTAAAATAGAAAAAGAACTTAACACATGTATCCCTTTTGAAAAATGAAAGATAAAAATAACTGCTAATGCTATAAATATTTCTCAGTAGCAGTTTTCGAAAAGCTGCATGAACTTAGATCTATCCTTATTAGTGTTAATGCTGTTTTCCTCCTCTTTCTCTCTCCACCCCCTCTTTTTTGTACCTTGATGCAAACCTGCTCTGTCCTGTGCCTCACGGAAACACTAATCTGAGTGTACTACACTAAAATTAGGGGGGAGGAAATGGTAGCTGGATTTTTTATATCCCTAAAGTGTTTACTTTAGCAAGAAAACATAATGAGAGAAGGAGAGACGTTCATCCTTTTTTTTTTAAAGATTTTATTTATTTATTTGAGAGAGAGAGAATCAGAGAGAGCACATGAGAGGGGGAGGGTCAGAGGGAGAAGCAGACTCCCTGCTGAGCAGGGAGCCCGATGCCGGACTCGATTCCGGGACTCCAGGATCATGACCTGAGCTGAAGGTAGTCACTTAACCAACTGAGCCACCCAGGCGCCTGAGAGACGTTCATCTTAAAACCTATGCCAGAATACTGAAACACAAATAGACTACAATAAGATGCAAGAATTTTAAAAATTGCTTTGTTATGTATCATTGCAAAGACAACTTGACATTTGGTCTTTATAATTAAAATGGTAAGCACCGGGTTAAGAAACCTTGAAGGCCCTTCTGTTTTATAAACAAGTGTGAAATTTAACAGATGAAAAACTTCTTTATCTTGGCAACTTGTATTATGGCTGGCATTATTTAATTAACGCAAAATGAAAAATACATGATCCCAGGTATTGCTACTGAATGAGTTTTCCTAGGTTGATGATTGAACTCATAAAATATGTAATTATTATTCAGATAAACAAAATTAACATATTGTTATCTGTTAATATACCACAAGCCAAAGCCTTTTGTTAAACTCTTTATTGCTTTATGAATGAAAAAAATCATGATTTTTTTCTTGTCATAGTCTTGATGTAAAGGAACAGTATTTTATGACCATTATTATATAAGACACCTGTCCTATACAAAATTTAATTCCACTAGTCACAGATCATTTTTAAGGTACTTAGGCTACTATAGTAGCAGATATTATATCTTGGAGTCATTGAACAATATACCAGCTGACAAGCTAACAGAAAAATGAAAGACAATTTTCGATACTATGCTCCCACTAAATGCCAATTTAGAAACTAAATATAACTCCTGGATTCTGTTTGCACTTTAAAAATTACATTTCCAAAGTTTAATAGTAGAATGAAATTTTCTGTAAGTTCCACATTCTCAAGTCTTGAGGTTTAGGTAAATTTTGTTCCAAAAGGATGGGCACTGTTACTTAAATGCAAAAAAAAAAAAAAAAAAAATCCAAATCTATACACAGATATTACACTTCTTTTTTTTTTTTTTTAAGATTTTATTTATTTATTTATTTGAGAGAGAGAATGAGATAGAGCATGAGAGAGGGGATGGTCAGGGGGAGAAGCAGACTCCCTGCTGAGCAGGGAGCCCGATGTGGGACTCGATCCTGGGACTCCAGAATCATGACCTGAGCCGAAGGCAGTCACTTAACCAACTGAGCCACCCAGGCACCCCAGATATTACACTTCTTAAGTAAGAAAAAATGCTGGAACTCTGAACTTCCCAGTCATCAGGATAGCGAGGAACAGATTGGAGACAAAACTACAATTCTACCGCTAGGGAGAAGTGGGCCACACTTATACTTACAACCTTAGTTTCATTCAACAAGCATTTATGGAAATTTAACTATGTGCCAGGTATGGGTGCTATGTGTTAGAGTAATGCCAAGATCCAGTCACTGAAATTGAACAGTTCCTAAACACCTGGGAAGCAGAGAGGAAACAATGACAATGCAGTGTGGTGAGAGATAGGCCAGGGGTGCTATATGGAAGGTCTATGAAAAAAACTACCCCAAACGGGATACACAGATAAGAGTGGGCAAGTGTTGGTTTCTTGCAGGAGATGACATATACAAGCTTTAGAAAATGAGTAAAAAGTTGGCTAGGCAGAGAATCATGTGCAAAGTCACAGGAGCTTACGTATTATGGCCTATAAGCTGGTGATTAGAATGGCAAAAGGGAAGAGGCAAGTAGTCAGTGGGAGAAATTATAAAGGGACTTATTTGTAAATCTTCGGATACCCAGCAAAAGTTAGTGGGCTTAACGGTTGGTTATTATTACCAGGTTTGCCATCATGAACCCTATAATCAGGAAATTCTTCATTCCAATACTAATTGAGAAAGTTAATTCTTTTTGTCTCAGTATGCTTTTCTATAAAGTGGTAATAGTAATATCTACCTCATAGCTTTAGTTGAGATGAAAAATTAAATTAACTAAAATAGATGTGATACATGGAATATTGGTATTCCCACAAAATTCATATTTTGCAGCCCTAACCCCAAGTGTGACTGAGTTTGGAGATGGCGCTTTTAAGGAACAAATTAAGATTAAATGAGGTCATAAGAGTGGGGCCCTGATCTGATAGGATTAGTGTCCTTACAAGAAGAGACCCCAGATAGTTCTCTCCTCTCTCTCTCCACACGCATGCACCAAGGAAAGGCCCCGTGAGGACATAGAGAGAGGGTAGCTGTCTGTGAGCCAAAAAGAGAGCCCTCACCAGAAATTGAGTTGGCTGAAACCTTGACATTGGACTTCAAGACCTGAGAAAGGTGAGAAAATTCATTTTCCTGTTTAAGTCCCCCAGACTATGGTATTGTGTAATGCAGTCCAATCAGACTAACACAAAGGCAAAAGGCTGGATGCTTAACTTAAAAGCCCAAATCACTGGGCAAGAACTCAGCAAATGGAATCAAAACCTAAGAGCACAATTCAATTGTTCTATAAAAAGATAACCCTAAAAGGAGGATGGAGAACGATTCAGAAAGGAACAAAACAAGAGGTGACAGGGGCGCCTGGGTGACTCAGTTGGTTAAGCGTCTGCCTTTGGCTCAGGTCATTATCCCAGGGTCCTGGGATCGAGTTCCAACTCTCCCTCTGCTCCTCCCCCTGCTTGTGATCTCTCTCTGTCTCAAATTAATAAATAAAAACTTAAAAAAAAAAAAAAACTAAGAGGTGACAAAAGCACCTAAGGGGTGCATGTAACCCACGTGAGAATTAAAGCTATGGACAGAAGGGTGGGGAGGGGTGATAAGTTGGAGAGAGATATGCAAGCTCTTAAGAAGTAGATCCTTTTTAAAATCTAATGGTCAGTAGGAAACAAGAAGGTAAGGTGAGAGATGACTTCCAGATATGTATAGGTGTTATTAATATAGGGAGCATTGGAGGAAGTGAGTCAAACTCATTTTTTGAACTTACTTGTTTTAAGAGACTATTTAAGCTTCAGAGCAACATCTAGACTGGAATAAAACTTTGGAATAACAAACAAATTCTTCCAGACTTCTTGAGTTAACATTTCTTTTAATATCCAGAGAAAATGGCTAGAGGCCCCATCTCATGTAATTACATAAGTCCAAACACTTCCCAACATTTGCTGAGGCTTCCAAAGGGGTTAACTTTCATATTTATGTTTTCATCCAAATTTTAGCTCCAAAAGTATTCTGTTAGTGTGTGTGCATGCATGCACATTAAGAATATTTAATATGAAATTTACTTTCTTAACAAATTTTAAGTGCACAGTACAATATTGTAAACCATACACACAATGTGTAAATCAGATCTCTAGAACTTACACATCTTGCAAAATACCAGGTCATCTCTCTAACAGCAACTTCAGTGTAACCAGACCTTTTATCTTTGTATTTATATATATATATATATATATAAAAAACAGCTTAGGGTCCCAAAACCTATAGCCCAAGGAAGATGAAAGAGACGAAGCCAGGTAGAAGCTCTAAAGCTCTATTGACTCATATGACCTAGCCTGGAAAATCGTGCACTGTTGCTTTCCATGGCATTCTGTTCTATAAACAAAGTTACCAAGACCAGGGAAGTACATATTAGACTCATTCTCTCGAGGAGTGTGGTAGGCTAAATATATCCTCCCCCCAAATATGCCCATTTTCTAATCCCAGAAGCCTGTATATTTGGTACCTTACATGGTAAAGGGAACTTTGCGGATGTGACTAAGTTAAGCATCCTGAGAAGGGAAGACGATCCTGGATCATCCAGGCAGGTCCAATGTAATCACAAAGGTCTTTCTAAGAGGGAGCAGGACAATCAGAATCACAGAAGGAGAGGTGATGGCAGAAGCAGGGGTCAGTGTGAGGTAGGGCCACAAGCCAACACAAAGCAGCCTCTAGAAGCTGGAAAAGGCAAGGAAACAGATTCTTACACAGAACTCTCAGAAAACTGGAGCCCTGTGTTAATGTTTGACCCATTTTGGATTCCCAGTGTCCAGAACTATAACACAATAAATTTGTGTTGTTTTAGACCGTTAACTTTGTGATAAATTGTTATATAGCAACAATAGGAAACTAACATAAGGTATGTCAAATAATTTGTGTGCATGTTTTAAAATTAGCACCTTTATCATCTTCTCTGACTTGTTGAGAGACTCAAATGAGTTCATTAAAAGCCCTGTATTATGTAGCTTCCATGTGCTAGCATTGGGTTAGATGCTAAGGATGTAAAGATGAATTAAACATGACTCCTTTCCCCAATATGCTCACAGATAGCATTCATGGAAGGACTTTGTAGAACTCTAAAGGGCAATATAAATGTAATATATTGTGAATCACTTGTGAAGCTTAATATGCAAACCAACCATTCCTTAATTTACTAAATCATAAATCAGAATCAATATTTCAACAGATGGGAACTATGCATACTTCCTGAGCAAATTACAAACAAATACAGAAGATAATTTAAAAACTAAATGTCAATAGAATTTGGTATAGACATTTAGCATGAATAGACATTTATCAAGTACAAAAACCTGTTAATACAAGTATACTATGGTCAATCTCAGTGCCAAAGCTCTGTTAATGAGCCTCCAATATGCTAAGGGACATCCCCTAGGGATGAAAGCTAGGTTGTTTCATTCTCTCACCCAACTTTTAACTGAGGCAGCTAACAAGATAGCCAACTGTGATTTAGACACATATCCAGTAGAAAGTAGATAGAGATTGCTAATTTAGTTTGTACAGGTCACTGAACTGATTCTGTTAGGTGACAACTTATGGTCACTACATATAGGATCATGACTACAAACCTGAGACAGAAAAAAAAAAAAGGAAAGAACTTTTTGAGCTTACCTCACTTGCCAAGAAAAGCAACAAGAAAAAACAGTCACTGAACTGAAGTGTCAATTCTGTTATGACATTTAGGTCTTGGAACACCTTTGTACACTTGAAAATTACAAACAAAAATCTAAAGTGGGACTAGAATATATAAATGAGCTCATGAAAATTAAGCTGATGTGAACTAAACATTTCTTTAGAGAACCACAACCACTTCAGTTCTTGAAGAAGGTTAACTGTTCAAAGGATAACTAGCTTAATGATTAGGTGCTAAAACAAAATAAAACAAAACAAGTTATTAAGAAAGCTTAAGGAATGTATACAGTGGTCTGCCTTGAGTATATCTGGGGGCTTCCCCTTGCCACAGGCACAGATGCTGACAGCTGGCCAGGGGAGGAGTGGGCTCTGCCAACTGGTGCTAAAAATTAAAATTAAAATTAAGGAAAAAAAAATAAAACAACCTGAGGAGCACATGCATAACAATCAAGCCTTGATTCCTGGTGTTCTCCCTTCTTCCTCAGTCTGGAGGGAAGCCCCGTGGTGAGGCAGCTCTGCCCTCCCCATCCCACCGTCCCCATGCTGCTCCTCTCTGGTCATGGCCCCCTTTTGGGGAGGTTTTCTGTGTTCATTCATCCAAGCCACATTTCTTCGATCATAGTGTCTGCCAAGGAAGGTGCTAAGGGCTGAGGATGAAGATATAAATACTAATTACACTCCTGACTTCTAGAAATACACAAATTCAAAAGGGTTATGGGCTGATTTTTAAAATGCCTAGACATCATAAATCACTGCGGAAAATGGGGTGACCCTAGTGCTTAAGGCAAATGGAAGAAAGCCCAGAGGCGATGACAGACAGCAGTAATGATATAGGAATAGAAGAAAAATTAAGGCCCTCAGCTGGACAACAAGGAGTAACCTCTTCGGGAGGAAAGGACATGAGGAAAGAAATAAAGATATAAAATAGAAGTTGAATTTTAAAATGTCACTATACTATTAAGGTATAGTCTGAGCTGTTACAACAAAGAGGCCAAAAATTACAGAAGCTTTAAATTACCATCTCTCTCTCTCTTTTACAGTATGTTTCAGAGGATATGGCTAGTAAGGCAGGACCGCTGTCCTCAACCCGCAGCTGCTAACTTCGAGATCTGAGGAAGCTGTTCCAGCTCTTGATACTGTGTCTATTTCTCGGGCAGAGGGAAAAAAAGGCAAGATCCCCTTTTAAGAGACAACACAGAAGTGGTTCACATCTCCTCTGCTCACAGTGAGCTTCAAATGAGGCTGGAAAATGTAATTTGCTGGGTAGCCTTGTGCCTACCTAAAGCTCAGAAGGTCTATTAAAAAGAGAAAGCGGGAATCAACATCGGTAGAAAACTAGTCCCAGTCAGGAATAAATAGTAAATCTATAGAAGCATAGTTCTAATTGTTGGTGCATAGTTTTGTGACTTTGTCTTTAAATTATTTCATCCAAGACTTACATTATCTGGGCTTCACTAGGACTAAAATATGGATTATTTATTTATTTATTTATTTATTTTTAAAGATTTTATTTATTTATTTGAGAGAGAGAGAATGAGAGACAGAGAGCACGAGAGGGAAGAGGATCAGAGGGAGAAGCAGACCCCCCGCCGAGCAGGGAGCCCGATGCGGGACTCGATCCTGGGACTCCAGGATCATGACCTGAGCCGAAGGCAGTCGCTTAACCAACTGAGCCACCCAGGTGCCCCTAAAATATGGATTATTTAATGAACAAATATATTTTAGAGGTAAGTCAGGATCAAGACACTGTGGCAAGTATCATTGTGATACTTAGGTGCACTGTAATAAAGGAATTTTAAAATGACAAAATATTATCTTGAGAAATGAAAAGAGATGAACGCACAGTATTAGGGCCAACAATGGAATAGGTTGGTCATCAGCCTTCTCGATGAATGCATGATACTCACTATAAAATAGCCTAAATGGTCATAAAACCTTTATCCTGTCAAGTCAAGAAACCTCAACTGAAAATGTTTGCTCAACCTGCATTTCATCCCATCTCTCAATCTAACCATCAGATTTTGATCTATGTGAGCCTCAAGGTAATACATTATTGCTCCTAGAGTCCCAGTATATTCCACAAAGTCACATTTCATGCATAATGGAGATGGCAGTGAACTACAAAGGTTTTTATCAACTCGAACAGGAATACAAAGCTGTCTAAGGGCAATTTATGGTATGTATTTTAAAAAGAGAAAAGGAGAAGTTTTTAGGTCAATTCATGTGTCTTTAGGGAAAATTATATCACTCAAAGGCATTTTGAAAAGAGGAAATTTTCATTTTTATGGTTTTTAAGATTCTTCCCTATTTGAGATACACATATATATATATATATATAGAGAGAGAGAGAGAGAGAGAGAGAGAGAGAGAGATGTATATATAAAATGGTAATATTGACAATTCAAATAAAAACTCATAGAAGTTTTTTAGGTATAGATATTTTGTTTTTTAGATATTTATTGATTGCCTATTGTGGGCAAGACATTTTGCTAGACACTGGGATATAAAATCAGTCATAATTTTGCTATAATGATAAAAGATTCATCAAAATAGATCAAATTAAGAAAGTCTGTTGTGAGAGGTAGTAGGGGGCAGTAAACACAATGTAAGGACTAATGTTGACAAGGCTAGCGCTTACTCAAACCAAGTTGAGGAAGTTTCCTAGACTAGAGGAAGCCCTGGGGACCTTAGTAATATATGTGGACTTTCACTTTAATGAAATTCGGGTTGATTTTTGTTTTCCTCTTTATTTTGTCAAACTCCTTCTTAGATTCTTTGTTCAAATTGCCAAGAACAGGAAAGTGATATGCATAAATCATTTCCCAGGCCATGCTACAAATCTCTGGTCCCCACCCTTACTTATATAACCACATGTTCCATGACCAACTGGCATCCAGGTAGATGGGGTCACAACGTATAGAATCTCTCCATTTGGGGCAGATGGGCATTGGAGAAGCAAGGATGGATAAGACAGGGTTTTCGATTTCACGAAATATACTTTCGAACTGTTTAAATTGTAAATTGACAAACTACTCTGAGCAAACATACCTATTATTATTGATATAATATTTTATAAGATACTTTAACATAAACCAGTTGTATATTCACAAAACTCCTATGGCATAAGCAGATGTGATATTCAGAATAGTTAACAATCAGCACAGTGTGGGCGCTGACCAATCCGAATGAATGCCCAAAATATCCACACAAATGCTGTCACAGGGAACCAGTATAATGAACCACCACATTCTGGCTGAAAGCAGCACTGGATCCAGATCCAGTCTGTATTTTATACCCATTTTACAGATTAAAAAAAGAAAAAGTTCATGGGTGATTAAGTGATTTCTTTGCAGTGGAAGTTGGGTCTTCAGATTCCAAAGCTAGTGCAGTTGACACACTTGGCTCCATCAGTACCTTGGTACCTAATGTAACATACAGCATGCTCAAAGGCCACATCGGTGACCTCCTGAACTAGCGACCACTTTTCTCTTCTATGGTTTCTAAAGTACCAGATAAGATTTTATCTCGATTGCATTTCCTCTGACATTGACTTTCTATGGTCTCCTCTTCCTTTTCTGGAGAACATACTCTCCAAAGGCAGAACTGTGAATGTTTATTCCTTGGACTCTGTACATCCTCCATCAGGCATTCAGTAAATATATTTTAAAATTTTTCGAATGGAGGAGAAATTATCAAGTGTATGTAAACTAGTATTTAGATCAAAGAGTGGTGGAATTTAAATGAATCCCTGAATGGAAAGGTTTAGCACAGCGGGGGAGCACAAAGTAAGAGTTCAATAGCTCTTAGCTGATAAATAGCCTGTGATACAGACTCCTCTTTTATCCGGAGGAACCATGTGTTACCTGGAGGGCCTGGAGTCTAAAGTCAGAGCATGGAGCAAAACTCGCAAAATTTTCATGAGCAATTTTTAAAATTACTCATGAAAATCTCTTAACTCATCCATAAAGTATATGAAGCTGGTTTTTGTCCATACAATTCTAAATGGATTTATATCTAGATGCATGATGGGTTTACTAGTATATTTTATACAAAATTCTCAGCAAGTACTATATTCAGAAATTAATTTATTCAAGGCTCTCCGTGCTTAGAATTCTTCAGTAAAATTACCAAGCTTCTGCCCTTTTACTGTTTGTTGTTTTGCTTTTGTCTCCCAGCTACATCTAACTTTGTGTTTAGGCAATGTTTTCTTTGGCCCTTAATTAGTCCTTCAATAGCTTTCTACAGGAGGTCCCGGAAGCCTGTAACCACCTGCTTCCACCAGTCACTGAATGTTCTCAGCCTCTTTCTCTCTCTCAAATGCTTTTGAATTGAGATAACTTAAAAACAAGTGTGCTGTGATAATTCCCTGTAATTTGCTTATAAAGTGGTTCTAGTTTAAGTTTATGTTTGGATTAGTCATATATAGGGTGGGCATCATTTCTATGTATTTACAAAGAGCAGAAAACTACATTTTAAAGAGTTTGAGTAACTTTCTCCAGGTTATAATCAAGTAGTAGTATGGAAGCAGGTTACAAACTCTGGTCCTCAGGTGTCAGATACTTTAAATCAATGGATCTCCAGAGAGTCATACTATGTGCAGAAGGAATTTTGAGAAATGGTGTGGGAGGTTTTTGGTTACACTGTAACTGGGAGAAGTCGCGACATTTATTGGGGTTGGAGGGGTCTGGGGTGTAGGTTCATTGCAGCTTGCAGTAGAGTCTGGTTGCACCAGATCAGTTGGACAGGCAAAGAAGACTTCACTCAAAATTTCTGCAATGGAACAGAGAGATTGAGCTGAACTCCTCTGAAACAAAAAGTAGGAGTGTTTTTAAGCATGTGATGAACTAACGGAAAAATCCTAGAGGACTACGGGCCGGCTGTTCAATGTGATTAGGCCTTCTGTGTTTGCTAATTGTTGCTTATCGATGTTAGGTGCCTACCCTCCTACAGAGAATGAAAGATAGGGGCGCTATCTTCCTTGATGATTACATTCCAGAGATGGCTCCCAAGGTCTTTGAGAAACTGGATTTTAATTAAAACTGGTGAGGTGCTGGAAGAAGATCTGCATCTCAAACAGGCAGAGAAATAATTTACAATTGCCTGCTTTCTAAAGTAAATGATCTCAGGAAAAGGAGGTTAGGGGCCTAGAGTCAGGAAGAAGCTTGTTTGAAGTTGACTCAAGCTGAGGGAAAAATTAAGGGCATCTTGTTCGGGTCCCACATGAGGAAAAAATTGTCCCCATCTCCTGCTTTTATATAAGTGAGACAACTGCTTATAATTACATGAGCCTGGTGACCTACTCCATTATATATATGGACACGAATATTTTCACATGGTTTTAATAAAAATGCATCAACCAGGAATGCAGCTAACTTTTAAATTCAGGGAAGACTGTTTTGTGTTTGTTTTGAAACATTACCAAGATTTGATCATCATTACAGAAAATCACGTCACTACTGGTCACGCTGATCACAGATTTTAAATCACCAAAGAAACACCTGCTTAAGTCTGTTTGTTTTTATCTTTTATTTCTTTCTTTCCTTTTTTTTTTTTTTTGGTAACTTTTCCCACACCGGGTGACTCTGCCGATGCAAGAATCTCATGTATTTTTGGTAAATTCATATCTGAGTATTTGCATTTTTAAAATACATATTACTTTATTATAAATTATATTCTTTTTATTTCTCCTTTATGTTAAAGTTATAGCATCTTTTTAAAGTTGTTGGGGATACTTGAAACCTTTTAAGATGTAGATGTCCCCCTTGTTTACCTATGACAAGGCCAGGCATAGACCTTCTATCCAAATTTCCATTCTTTGCCCCATGATTTCATTAGTTGGTCTACTGTCCCCAGTAATCAGTCAGAACAAAATGCGTGTTCCTCCCAGGAAGAACTTTGACTCCCCCTCAGTTAGAGCCAGCATACAGACCCTCCTGAGAATATGCTGGCCTTATTGTAAAATATTTTCTGAACTACTATCCTAGAAGGCCACCCTTTCATCCTACTTCCCCAAACCCAGTCCTTTGTAACCCTGTTAATTCCTCACTAAAAAAGAAAAACCCTTGGGGCACCTGGGTGGCTCAGTCGTTAAGTGTCCACCTTCGGCTCAGGTCACGATCCCAGGGTCCTGGGATCGAGCCCCGCATCGGGCTTCCTGTTCAGTCGGAGGACTGCTTCTCTCTCTCCCATTCCCCCTGCTTGTGTTCCTTCTCTCGCTGTGTCTCTTTCTGTCAAATAAATAAATAAAATCTTAAAAAAGAAAAAAGAAAAACCCTCAGAGTCTTGCAGATCTGTGGGCTGAGATGCCCTGCAATGTTCTCCCTCTACTTACAAAATCCTGTCTAATAAAGTCTCTCCTTACTAAGCCCACATTTGTTTTTTTTTTTTTACTTGAAATATTACTATATTGGCCAAATAAATAAGTAAATAAACTAAAATTCATTCAAGATCAGAAAAATGCCAGGGAATCCAAATTCAGAATTTATAGAATAGATTTATATATTCATATACATATATATTCAAAAGTTTGCTGGAGTCCTCTCAGAAACTCATTACAGTAAACTCCTTAGCATTCTTAGACTGCTGTGTCAGCCAATTTCATTGTTCCTTCCTTTCCTTTCTTTTTCTTAAACTAATCACTCTTCAGTGTGGGGCAAAGCTGGTTAATCCCTAAACAGACAGGAGCTCTCCCAGGCTGCACCTCAAAACAGGCCTCCTCTGCTTTGGTGAGGTCAGACCAAATCCTAGCAAAGGTGAGAGAAAGTATGAATGTCAATGGTAGCGATTGTGAAACAGACTGTAGAAAATGGGGAAAAGATTAAGACAACTTTAGATGACCTTCGTGTGCATTTAAGTCATAATGGCCCTTGACTGCTCATCGCCCCATTCTTCACAGAGCAGTTAGCCAGGCAGCAATTTAACAACACAGCAATATATGTTAAAAAAAAAAAAAAAAAAAAAAAAAAAAGAAGAAGAAGAAGAAGAAGGTAGCGGGAGGGGAAGAATGAAGCAGGGGAAATCGGAGGGGTAGACGAACCATGAGAGACGATGGACTCTGAAAAACAAACTGAGGGTTCTAGAGGGGAGGGGGGTGGGAGGATGGGTTAGCCTGGTGGTGGGTATTGAGGAGGGCACATTCTGCATGGAGCACTGGGTGTTATGCACAAACAATGAATCATGGAACACTTCATCTAAAACTAATGATGTAATGTATGGGGAATTAACATAAGAATAAAAAAAAAACACAGCTGCGTTTCCATTCTGGGGATGGCTTTAGGTTAGGGATGGATATGGCAAATGGATAAACAGCCAACTAATAGTTACAACCTACGCATTTTTTAATTGGCTTGAAAACTTTATCTACTGGACAACAAAAGAGAAAGGTATAAAGTAATCACTGTGAATTGATAGTGAGCGGGTTTTTGTGTTGTTTTGTTTTCTTTTAAAATAAGCCAAAACCTGATGATTTGCTCCAATAACTAGAAGAAAATATAGTCCTAAATGTATTAAATCAACTTCACATCTAATCCGTTAGTCGGTCAAGATTCAGAACTGACGCTACTTTGCCTGGTTTCTTTCTCTGAATAGGTGAGCCATGGGTGTTGTCCACCAACCCCAGGGACGCCTGCTGGGGGACGGTGGTGGTTCCGGCAGGAGGCGAAGCGAGAGCGTCACACGGCTGTGCCGCGGTAGCTGGCCAAGGTCAACAACTGTGATCTCAGTCCAGACACAGGAAAGACAAGCTTCATTTTTTAATTAATGAAATGTCAATGCATTTGAAGGTAGAAGATGGCATGTTCTGAATTTAATTTTCAAAAATAAACATTAATGTTTTATGTTAGCTTAATTACTCATTGACTCTTCCGGCCTTATGTGAGAAATGCATGTGTCCTCATGAGAGCAAAACCACATATACTAAAAATTGATTCTTATTTGTCTCAAACATTTGGTTGATGTCCTTGGTTATAACTCTGAAGTCTTCATTCCAGAAAACAGAATAAAATTGCTTAACTTGGAAGTGATTTAATCATAAAACTATTATTTAATTTATGGTTTAAAAGTAAAGATGGAATCTAGTATGATACTTTGTAATCTGATTCCTGCATAATGCTGTTTCATTTAACTATTACATATATGCCTTATTCCGGTTTTGCAAAATAATAAAAAGGATATATCAGACATACAAATATTTTTGTATTTTCTAATGTGCATATTTTATCATTCAAGCACATTTCTCATATTAGGATTTCTTTTCCCTATATCCCTTTTTATCAAGTCATAAGAATACCCCCCCAAATATGTAATCAATATTCTGTTTCCTTTTTCTACCTATAACCAGAAAGTAACTACTTCTATACAAACTTCTCTGTTTCTGAATAAGAAAAAGAGAAAAGAGAAAGAAAGACAACGAAACTATGTGCATGTTCTTTGTGAATGGCTTAAAACTAAGTTACACAGGCAACAGATTCCACCCCCTTCCCCGCCCCCCCTTTCCTGTGAACATGGGTCTCTCACTCAGTGACGGCTTAAAGCAGGTGGAAAAAATAACCATAATGATCTTGATTTTCTCCTGATGTAGAAGGTGGATAAGGTCGGGGACACAGGCCTGTGTCAGGCAGACCTGTCATTAGCCAGTGTGCGATGGTGATTTGAGTGTGTTTATAGTATCTTTGCCCCAGGTGATTCCAGAGAGATGAAATAACATGCCTTTTAAAACACAGTAGCATCAAGCTTCTCATTAGTAGAAGAGGCTAGTGTATCTCTTGGGGATGTCACTCATCCCCAGAGACTGCCTACTACAGATTGTTCATTTTAAGGCAACAGAGTGGATAATCAGCTCACTTTTCCGCTTTTTAAAATTTCTTCTGTTATGAACATTACTATAGCTTTCCAATCTTCAACTGTCATTTATTCAATTTGTTTGGGACTACCAAAAATATTGGCTATTCCATTACCCCTGTGATTTGTATCTCATGACACACTTTTCTCTCTTTCATCTTTTCCAATGGAGTGTGTGGGTGTTTCCTTACCAACTGCTATTAGCACTGAGTGATAAATGACACCTGATCTCTAAGTGTGCCATCTTCAATCTCGGAACTACGCTAATGCAATAGTATGAACGTCCCAAGACATCACTACTATGTGAAGTGGCACTTTTTAAAAAATTGTTTCAAGGGGCGCCTGGGTGGCTCAGTTGGTTAAGCGTCTGCCTTCGGCTCAGGTCATGATCCCAGGGTCCCGGGATCGAGCCCCGCATCGGGCTCCCTGCTCGGCGGGAAGCCTGCTTCTCTCTTTCCCACTCCCCCTGCTTGTGTTCCCTCTCTCACTGTCTCTCTCTCTCTCTGTCAAATAAATAAATGAAATCTTTAAAAAAAAATTGTTTCAAATCCTCCACTCACCAATATTGGCATGAGGTTCAAGATGATTCAGTTTTCATGGTTCTCTCTCCTTCCCTTGAGTTTTACCAAAAAGCTGTAGCTGCCATAGTCCAGGAAAAATGGGGTCCACTGCCTCTCACATTATAGTTGTCACTGTTACTATTGCTCCTTGACCAGAACCATGAGGACTTCTACCAATCCCCTAAGATTAGAGTTCTTAGGATTTCAATCATCACAGATATTCCCAGCTACTACCAACCAAGCTCCTCAGCCTTTAATACACTGATGATGAGACTGTTGCCACTTTTCACCACTTTCAGTAACTGGTATCCTGCCCCCCTCCCCCCAGTCTAAGGAATCCTCATCACTCTTGCACACATACTACCAGCCTTCAACACCTCTCACTCTAAGGGAAATTTCCAACTCACTTCCTTAAAGGACTTAGGGCAGAGGTTGCAAAATGGTCTCAGTGGCCATAATTAACCCACAGAAGTGTTTTGGTGTGGCCAAGTCAGGTTTGGAAAATTAGGTTACTTCATATCAATATCTCGATTTCAGGATGATTTTGAAACACAAAGAGGCTATTAATCATAACTAGGAAAGAATGAATCCATGGTTTAAAAAACACTATTTGACTGCAAAGAAAAGCCAAGTACAGTAATAGGATACTTTTCACATTAAGGAGTTAATATGTTATCTCACAAGATGTTTTTCTACCTATGTAGAGGACGTTGGTGATTGTGGCTGCATGGTCTATGTTTTCATGAAGTAAAAGCACCCAAATTTCTTGGAAACTTCATTACATCATTCTTTGTCCAGATTGGAATTAGAGTATTTCCCCTGACTTCAGAGATAGGCATGTGACACAGACATGGTCAGATAGAGCTAAAGGTACCAAATGTTAAGGGATATATAATATATATATCCCTTATATACATATTATATGTAAATATATGTATTATACAATTTTATATATAACATACTCTATATTTATATATAAATAGAAAATATAGAAAATATGTATTTATATATAATATATATAACAAATAAATGTTCTTTTGTTATATATATCATATATAATTATAATAAATATATATTTATATATGTGTAATATATAAAAATATATAAAATATGGTATAAAGTATATATAGTATATAAGTTTATATAGTATATATATAGTATAGTATAATATATAGTACATATAGTATAGTGTGTGTGTGTGTGTGTGTGTGTGTGTATAAAACAAAGTAAATGTTCTTTTTTTGCTGTCTCAAAGACCACAAGGATGTATCCTTAGTACTGGATGTCACTATGAAGAATGTCACTAAGAATGAAGTCAACAGAGAAGAAAGCAGAACACAGAGACAGAGGAAGAATGAGACCTTATGATAATCTTTGAGTCCCTATATTCAGCCATATCTGAAGCTGATCTATCTCTGGACATTTCAGATTCATAAGCCAAAATATTCCCTTTCCTCTTTTAACCACTTAGAGTTAGGTTTCTGTCACCTGAAATCAAGAGCCCTAACAAGGGAGCCTTTTACATACATATTCTCCTATCTGTGAATTCTCTTGTTCTTAACGCCTTTCTGTCTTCTAAATTTCTTCATAATCTTTCCAAAATACCCCTTCATCCTTTTTACCCCTTCCAGCTAATTGGACTTGCCCATGTCCTAAAAAACAAATGTTGTATATGACAGACTAGGATCCTGAACATGGAGCCAACACGAAACTTCCACCCTGAAACTTTCTCATTGCATGAGAAAAAATACAAAACAAAACACCAACAAACTTTTCTGCTTTCTAAACCACTGAAATTTAGGGAACAATTTAGCCTACCAGCACTGGATTATCAACGTATCTGTATACTTCAAAGTTAGCTGGTGGCCATGTTATGATTCACAAAGGTCAAAATTCACATAGTACCCTAATGATTTTGATAAGTATCTACAAGTATTTTAAAACAGATATTATATTTAAAGTCTCTACTAAGAAGAAAATAGTCCTCTATAGCCAGCATTTAACAGTCTAAACATATAAAAATGGGAATTCCAGAGAAAAGATAAAATATATGGTAAATTAATTTTTATTTTATTTCAATCCATTACAAAGTCCTTAATTTCAAATGACAGTGAGAATGTTAATATGTGAAATTAGTTGCTTTCATGGATTAAGAAGAAATTCACAACAAATTGTAAAGGAAATTTAGAGGGCAATGAGGTCACATAGAAAACAGAATCATCTTTTTTCCAATAATTCACATTTTCACTATTGTGGCATTTGACCAGTATTCATAAAATCCACCCCAGGACTAAAATTATTAGTGAATGGCTGGAAACTGAAGTGAACAGGCATTTAGCAATTGTTCAGTGGTCTGTAAAATGAATTTCTGATCTCAGTCCAGTCATAAAACCTTTCAATTGATGCAAGTCAATGCCTTTTCTATCAGTCTCATCAGGGAAGCCTGGGACTGCCTGAACAGAGACACAGAAATGTCTCCTATAGAGCCAAAATCTGTAAGTCAAAATTAAGGATCACTGGTAAGGGAGTTACTGTCTCTGCTTGAATCATTCTGTAGCTAAGTGCAAGGCTTTAAACGATGATTCTAGTTCCTTTAGGAAGATTTGCATTGTCTCCAAAGATAGAGTGGAATAAGTACCATGAAAATCCTGCATCCAGTGAGAAGAAATTGAAGATAAGAAACTGCTTCATTCCAAGGGGAGGAAGGTAGCAGATTACCTACAGTCCTAGTCGATACAATAGACATGCTGACTTAGAAGAGGAGTGAGGTCCAAAGAGTATCCTTTATGTCCAAATGGATCATTGGAATTCAAAGTGCTTCAGAGGGGTCAATTCCACATATATCTACGTTAAATGTATTTATGCTTGTCTGAAATGGCTTGACCATATTTTCTTTGCAAAATTCCACGTGTCCGCCTAGGTCTTTTTCCAAGGACTTAAAGTAACTTTTAATCAGTGCCATGTTATTGTTATTTTGATTTTAATTTTTATAGTTCTTTCAGCCTCTTTAATAAAGTTACACTTTTTTTTTTTTAAGTTTGGCTTAAGCAGGGGTCTGAGGGACCAATCAAAATGATTTATTTCATTTTTTTAAATTTTTTATTGTTATGTTCATCGCCATACATTACATAATTAGTTTTTGATGTAGTATTCCATGATTCATTGTTTGTGCATAACACCCAGTGTTCCATGCAGAACGTGCCCTCTTTAATACCCATCACCAGGCTAACCCATCCACCCATCCCCCTCCCCTCTAGAACCCTCAGTTTGTTTTTCAGAGTCCATTGTCTGTCATGGTTCTTCTCCCCCTCTGATTCCCCCCCTTCATTCTTCCCCTCCTGCTATCTTCTTCTATTTTTTTTTTCTTAACATATACTGCATTATTTGTTTAAGAGGTACAGATCTGTGATTCAACAGTCTTGCCTAATTCAATTTGAAATTAGCTCTACCACATACCCAGTGGCAAATTCCACAGTCAGGACAGAACTGACTTGCTCCCCTTCTCCTCAATTCCCTGAGAAACTTGTGGTCCTCCTACATCTTGAATGCTTATGCTTTTGTAATTGCTGGATTAGACAGAGTTGAGATATAGATAGATAGATAGATAGATAGATAGAGATAGAGATAGATGTATATAATCTTTTTAATGTTCTGATCCTAGATAATGGGAAGATAACATTTTGGAGTCAAGATTAATTTGTCTAATTTTCTAGGCTAGAACCAGGTGCTATATGTAGCACAGTTCCAAGGACCTAAAAGGTTTAGATTAGGTCACCAAATGAGAACAAAGGTTAGATCACCCTAAGTATAGACACCTCCAAGTTAAAGATTAAGTTCTCAAGTTTGAAACCTTTTTACCCTCTTTTCTCATAAAACCCTTCTGAATTTTGTAGACTACAGTCTTAAAGCAAGGAGAATGCTAATATGGGGAAATTTTATAGTTCTTAAGAAGTTATTATCTACACAAACATTAATGATGATTTATGCCTTTGGTAGAATATACTGATTGCTTTCACGATGCCAACAGATATCATAAACATGTAAATGTGTCCTTTAACTGTAACATGTAGATTTGACTGTTCTTTTCCTCTAATTTTTATTTGTGACATTCTCTATAGAATGGGGGTAGGGGAAGGCTCTGAAGAATTAACTGTTTTGGTCAGAAAATTACTGGTTATTTTCAACTTCCCAAAACTGTATATGGCACATGGTCATGGATTGGGAGATATTAACTGGGCTCAGTCTGGGAATTTTTTCCCAGAATTCTATGTCCTATAAGATTCTAAATTAGAATGGCAAAAAAGAGAAAGAGAGAGAGAAGAAACTTTGAGAGATTTGGGAGGTGAAAAGGAAACAAAACAATCTCTCACAAAGTCATTATAATCAGACATCATGATAGCAACAGAGAGATGTCAGAGGGTCCCACCTGGTCCTTGCTTTCCTCTGTCTCTCTCTATCTCTCTCTTTTTTTCTTTTTTATGATTTTATTTATATACCTGTCAGAGAGAGAGAGCACAAGCAGGGGGAGTGGCAGGCAGAGGGAGAAGCAAGCTCCCTGCTCAGCAGGGAGCCCGATGCGGGACTCGAGCCCCAGACTCTGGGATCGTGATCTGAGCTGAAGGCAGACACTTAACCAACTGAGCCACCCAGGCATCCCAACTCTGTGTCTCTTCTTAAGTGTTGGTCCCACTGAACAAAGTAGCCCCAATTTTACAACCAGACACTTGGCTGTAGACCCACCTGGGAGCAGCTTCACAAAAGAAACAGCTTCTCTAGAGCCTATAACTCCCATAGATTTTTTTTTTTTAGGAATGCTCCCTCCATGGTCTAACTTCAGGTGTCAGATAGATACGTTTGGCTTTTCAGAGTCCCCTGCAAGTACCCCTCATCCACACACATCAGATTGTACTGATTCATATTTGTATTACTATTTCTCTGTCTTTTGGGCATATATTCATCCAAAAAAATTGTAAAATAGGTAAAGAGAGTTAGTCTCTTAATTGCTAAATTAATTCTATAGGAAATATTCTGTTAACTAGTTTTAAAATGCCATAACTAGTTTTACTGGTTAGATGCAAGTAATTGCCATATAGACCCTGAGTGAGGCGCGGACATATCCTCCAACTCAGGCCATCACCATCACCATCAGAATGGAGTTGATTTTTTAAGGTTAGAGAAACAAAAGCATTCAGTGAGTAGGGAAGGGACAGAGGAACAAAGTGGGTTTATTATATTGTTTCAGCATATATTAAACCTAGTGGGAGAAATGTTATGTTCCCAAACCAACCTCCTAAGAGAAGTCCCTAATTATGAGGGTTTCTTTTGGCTCTGTCAGCACCTTCATTTAATGCCTGTTGGGTTTCCTACCTGCTCTCATTTCAGGATACTCTTAATTGGACTGAGGCATGTACAAACATTGAGATTATTTTCCCTCTGATGTGTAGAAGGTTCAATCACTCACTTTGTTTATACTTGTTGATTTATTCTTTCTGCAATTGTTTTGGGCAGGAAAGCAAACCTAACAGTCTAAACTCATGAGTAGAGCTGGAATCTGTTCTAGTTATCTACTGCATTACAAACCACAGCAAACTTGGTAGCTTAAAACAACAATTGTTGTACTGTGCCCATGGCTATTAGGCCAAGAATTCAGGGCCCATTTAGCTGAATGATTTTTCTGTTCTAAATGGCATCAAATGTGGTTACTGTATGTATTCAGCTGGCAGCTGAACTGGACTAGAAGATCCAAGATGACTTCACTCGCATTTCTGATGCCTTGGCAGGAATGGCCACCAGGCCATTCTCCCTCACTAGGAGTTCTTAGGACCTCTCCATGTAGTCTCTCCAGCAGGATGATCACAATTCTAACATGGCAGCTTAGAGTTTCAAGTATGAGTACTCCAAAAGATAGAATGTGGCACAACGTCACTTTGGCCATATTCCACCAGTCAGAGTAGTCACAGAGCCTGCAACAGATCCAAGAAGAAAGGACATCAACCCAACTTTTCAATGAACGCAGCATCAAAGATTTTCTGGATATCTTTAATTACCACACAACCCGAAATGGACCGGTGCCTGTGGTCATTAATAATCTTAATCTGTAAGAGCTGGGAGTATCCTTAGTGCTCAATCCTCTTTCTTTTAAAAATGGTACATGATGGGCGCCTGGGTGGCTCAGTTGGTTAAGCGACTGTCTTCGGCTCAGGTCATGGTCCCAGAGTCCTGGGATCGAGTCCCGCGTCGGGCTCCCGGCTCAGCGGGGAGCCTGCTTCTCCCTCTGACCCTCTCCCCTCTCATGCTGTTTCTCTCTCTCTCTCAAATAAATAAATAAATAAAATCTTTAAAAAAAAATGGTACATGAGTGTCTTAGTGGTAATAAGGGAATTGCTCAAGATGGAAGACTTGGTAAGTTTCAGAGCAGAGACTAGAACTACAAGCTCCTGACAAAGTCCAGTAGCCTTTGAACAGAAAAACGCATTTATAATAATTCTAATTTTCTGGTAGATGTCTTCTGGTATAATTATTCATCCACAACACCACAAAATGGTCTGGCACATAGCACTTGTTGAGCAGATTACGGCAGTAAAACAAGCCTGTGCATATCAGCTTGTGGTTTGAAAGGGGACTGAAGTCAGAGCTCTAGCAGCAGAGCTGGTTTGACTCCAGGATCCAGGATGAATACACTTAGTTATTTCACACCCTACTTTTTCAGTTTTCCCATCTGCAATAAGACAACTACCTTGGGGCGCCTGGGTGGCTCAGTCGGTTAAACGTCTGCCTTCGGCTCAGGTCATGACCCCAGAGTCCTGGGGTTGAGCACCACATCGGGCTCCCTGCTCAGCGGAGAGCCTGCTTCTCCCTCTTGCTCTGCCTGCCTGTCTGTCTACTTGTGATCTCTCTCTTTCTGTCCAATAAGTAAATAAAATCTTTGAAAAATAAAAATAAAAAAAGGACAACTACCTTGTAGGTTTGGTGTAAGGATGAAATGAGGGGATATGTGAGGTGTAATGCACAAGTCAATGGTCAATAACTCTCATGTATTGTTTTTACAGTTCAGGGTAGGACGATAACACAGTTCTTTCCTGAAGACATTCATTGTCTCCTTCTTATCTAGGTAAGGCTATCAGCTGAGAGTGAGGTGGAGGGACAATGTAGGAATATTGAGCAAAAAAGAGAAGCTACAAACTGTTTCCTCAGAGAGTTAAAAAAAAAAAAATGTGTAGCATTTCAGAGCAATTGAATAACCTTTTGAAGTCTGTGGGAATGAATTTAAAGTAAGGCCAGGCAGTCTAGTTTTCTCCAGTACTATTCATTCCTTTAGATGGGGTTGCTCAGAAGACACAGAGTTGGGTCGAGCAGAATTAGGATCTGCCAAGTGTGTATGACAGAGGGAGAGGATCAGAATAGTTCAAAGTTTTTGCAAGAAAATGGTAATAGTAATGGACTTTGAGCAAAACTAGGAAGGAGGTCTGTATGATTTTTCTAACACTATAGAGTCATTTCTTTAAACATCGTACCGATGGCAGAGGTATGACAATTTCAGATAATGCCGAAGTCCAGTTGCATCCCTGAAAGAGAGATAAAAAGTGTGGAGATAAAAATCATTAAAATTGAGGTCACACGATGCTGCTGTGGAATCATGTGGATGACAGAGTTCTGCCAGTAAAGGCAGAGGGTTCCAGTTCAAAGCCTTAGAAGAGTAAGAAAGAGTGGCAGAGAAGGCAGAAGGTAAGAGTAACGATGAGGAGAAGGGCTGACTAGCCGGCTTGAAATCACAAGCCTCAGAAGACCGAGTCTTTTCTATGAGAACGGAAGAAAGAGTTTCTAAAAACTGTATCTCAGAGCAAAAAAGTTGCAAAGAGGGGTCTCAAGATTCTGAGGTATACCAGGTATCGTAGAATCAGCAACAGCATCCTGAGAGATCTGTAGGGAAGTTGTATCTTCATTTGCAGGACTAGAGGGTGTTACTTAAATCACAGGTGCTGGCAGAAGCATTCTATCATCATCAAAGCCATCATTGTTATTGTTCCCTGCTGTTATTACTATGACCATTATTAGGATGACCAGGTTCCAGTGGAACAGATTGAGAGTGAGGGCATGCGGCTGCATGATTCAGAGAAGGGCAATACAGCGGCGTGGTGAGGGTAAATGGAAGATGTTTCCCAGAGGTGCTTACCTACTGTGTGGTGACTGAGAATAACAGGACCGAGAAGTATGATGGCCTCAGCGTTGCCAAAAAATTAGTCCTATTATCTTGATCCGAATGGATTGTATTCCAGAGCAGTGTTTCTCAAAATTTGACCTGTGTGTATCGCCTGAAGATCTTCAAATACAGATTCCAATTCACAAGGTCCAGGTGATGCCAGAGTTTCTGCTTCTCAAATAAGTTCCCAGGGGCTGCCCTCTTTTTAGTCACATTCACCCAACCAACTGTCCCACTCTACAGGCCACGGAAAACAGTGAGAAGTCTAAATGAAGAACACCGACTCTTCACCTATTAGGAAAAACAGAAGAATGAGAGTTAACTGGTTTGGAAAAACTTATTCACAATTTATTCACTTGATATTTGTGATATCTCTTTTCTGTTAATAACCAAAATACTTTGTAGAAAGTGTGTTAGCAAGAATGTGGTTAAATGATACTCATCAAACATCTCAGGTATTTCAAGAAGTGCTAAGCTTGGGGGCAGGGAGAAAGTGAGGTATAGAAGGTTGAAGATTACCAAGAAGTAATATACTCCCTGAAGCTAATAAACTGGTAATTTTAGAAAGATTGAACTGACATAGACATTACACACTGATAAAAATGGTTTCTTTGCAAATTGTAGTGATATGACTGATCTTGGAAGAGAGCATTAATCCCTACTATTAAAAAAATCTGAACATCTCAGTATATTTCTGGGTACTTTTTAAAATCAACTAATGAAAGAAATTAAATTTAGAAATCTGATTTGAAATTTTCTTCAGTTATTTGGCAAAATGTGAAACTTGGAGAAAATTTTACATGGTGAAGTCAATTTCTAAAAAAATTATTAATAATTTCTTCAGGCAAGAAAAAAATCTGAATTTTCTAATTCAAGGGGGCTGAAGCAGAACAGATTTTGCGAGGATTCATAGAGTAGCAGATATGGATACAACATGTATCTTGACTGGAATGACTTAAAAATATACAAGAGAATATCAAAGAAGAAATGTGATTCAGGGCGCCTGGGTGGCTCAGTTGGTTAAGTGACTGCCTTCAGCTCAGGTCTTGATCCTGGAGTCCCGGGATCGAGTCCCACATTGGGCTCCCTGCTGAGCGGGGAGTCTGCTTCTCCTTCTGATCCTCTCCCCTCTCATGCTCTCTCTCTCTAAAATAAATAAATAAAATCTTTAAAAAAAAAAAAAAAAAAAGAAATGTGATTCATTTAATTGCTTGACTTCTTGGTATTTTTTCATGTAATTATTTATGATGTCTCCTCCCCTTGTCTTCACATCAGAATGTTCTAAAATTCCTCCTCATTGTCCCCCAATATAGGTAGATATGCTGAATTTTTATGATTGTACAGTCAGTCTGTTAGGGTTTGTAAGTGTCTATGGGTATCATAGTGACTCAACTCAATGGAGTGGGTGACTAGTTTTGTGTGGAGTTTCAAAGCCCCTGTAGCACTGAACCAGGCATGTGATCTCAGATGAATGGCAGTCAGGGTCTTGTGGACCCAATGCCTACATGGTCAGGGGTTAGGTCCCGAGTCTTTGGCAGCATTGCTCTTTCACTGATGACAACATGACAACCACTACGCAGGTCAAGACTCTGTTCAAGAACATCCCGTCCCTGTCCTCCTGTGTGACTTCTCCATCTCTAAATTAATTGTCAGTGACATTCTTCTGGTAATAGGCTATCAATGGAAACTTGCTCAGGGATGGGGTGCAGGCATCTAAACCTCATTTGCATTGATCCAATTCTGTGCAGGGCCTTATTCTAGGGTCTAGGGATAAAACTGAGTAGAGCAGTCACTGTCCTCAGGAGCTTAATTTTGTTGTGCTCATGGAAAACAATGGGAAAACCTCCTTGATATTGGGCCCGGGAATGATTTTTTAGATATGACCCCAAATACACAGGCAAAAAACCAAAACTAGACAAGTGGGACTACATCAAACTAAAAAGTTTCTGCACAGCAAAAGAAACAAGCAACAAGATGAAAAGGCAACCTATGGAATGGGAGAAAATATTTGCAACCTATATATCTGATAAAGAGTTAATATCCAAAATCTATAAAGAACTCATACAACTCGGGGCACCTGGGTGGCTCAATCGGTTAAGCATCTGACTTTGGCTCAGGTCATGATCCTAGGACCCTGGGATCCAGCCCTGCATTGGGCTCCCTGCTCGGCAGGGAGCCTGCTTTTCCTTCTTCCCTCTGCCTGCAGCGCCCCCTGCCTGTGCTCTGCTCTCTCTCTTCATCAAATAAACAAAATCTTAAAAAAAAAAAAAAAACACAAAAACTCATACAATTCAATAGCAACAACAACAAAAATCTGATTTAAAAGTGAGCAAAGGACCTCAATAGACATTCTTCTAATGAAAACATACAAATGGCCAACAGGTATATATGAAAAGGTGCTCAAAATTAATAACATCAGGGAAAAGCAAATCAAAACCACAATGAGGTATCATCTCACACCTGTTAGGATGGCTATTAGCAAAAACTCAATACTTCCCTGGTGACTGTATGCAGGTACATGGACAAGATCTGGCATCTCTTTTAGGGACCTGTTTTGTATGACCCACAACTCTGCACCCATCCTTTTTTTTTTTTTTTTTTTTTTTTCTGAATGCACTTTCTTTTTTTTATTTTTTTTTAAAGATTTTATTTATTTATTTGAGACAGAGAGAATGAGAGAGAGAGAGAGCACATGAGAGGGGGGAGGGTCAGAGGGAAACGCAGGCTCCCTGCCGAGCAGGGAGCCCGATGTGGGACTCGATCCAGGGACTCCAGGATCATGACCTGAGCCGAAAGCAGTCGCTTAACCAACTGAGCCACCCAGGCGCCCCACTTTCTTTTTTTTTAAATAAGGCTGTAGAATTACAAAATTCCTTTAACCTTGGAACGTTAAGTAGGATACCCTCAAATGAACTGATTTCAGTCCTTTGGGAGTCAATACATGTGGCTGCTTATTTAAATACAGTTCCATTGGAACCCCAAGAGTGCCAAGGTACTCCCTCTGCTTTCCAGATGCCTCCTTCCTGAGCCATCAGGAGAGGTGTGCCCCTGAGCAGGGACCCTCAGGTAACTTAATTTAGTTCGCCAGTGCCCACTCGATTGAAGAATTGGGTTTTCCTTCTTGAAGAAACCCATGGAAGGGCAGGTTTCTTATAGGTTCATATACTAATTTGTACAAAAATGTCCTTGGTGCATCTCATGCCAGGTGGTTATGAAGACTATTTTTGAGTATTGCATGAAGGCTATAAGGTTGGAACAGGCAAGTCACAGGAGTGAAAGCTTTGTCTACTTCATTTATTTATTTATTTTTTATTTTTGTAGCCATCGTCTCTATTTTCCTATCTTATGACCACTGGAGTGTTCTGAAGCCTTGTCTTAAAACCCAAGTTGACGTATGGTGGGAGCACCTGGACGTTCAAGATATCTTTGTGATTCTCTTTTTAAATCCCCCCTTTTGTATATGTAATATTTAGCAAATGATGAAACATTGCTCTGATGGCTTAACAAGGAAGGAGAAAGAAAGACTTTCATTTCTGAGTGGGCCAGTCTCCTTCTATGTGGAAACATTGATCAAGACTCTTATGAACATTTGGCTGTATTATTGCACCTGATTTTAAGATCCAAAAAAACATTTTTTGCCAAGTTGTACCTTTCCTCCTGGAATTGTAAGTTGAACACAATACTAGTAGCTATTTACACTGTGAAGTGGATATTGTGACACAGAACACACCCAAGGCTTTCTCACTGTTAAGCAAATCATGCCTGTGAATGTATGATCTATGGAGACACCCCTGTAGTTTTAACTGCTGATGCTGCCTGTCTCATTGAACAATAAATTCCGGATGTTTTTTTTACCCCCCTCCCCACCAAAAAAACCTTCAAAAGGTAACAACTGTTGATGAAGATGTGGAGAAAAGAAAACCCTCATACATTGCTATTGGGGATGTAAACTGATACAGCCACTCTGGAAAACAATATGGGTAGTCCTCAAAATATTAAAAATGGAACTAGTACATGATCCAGTAATCCCACTTTTGGGTATATATCCAAAGGAAATAAAATCACTATCTCTAAGAGGTATCTGCACTTCCATGTGTATTGCAGCATTACTCACAAGAGTCTAGATAGAGAAAAACCCTAGGTGTCCATCAACAGATAAATGAATAAAGAAAAGGTGATAAAGACACACACACACACACACACACAGAGAAGAATATTCTTTAGCCTTAAAAAAAGAAGGAAATCCTGCCATTCGTGACAACATGGATGAACCTGGAGGACATTACGTTAAGCAAAATAAACCAATCAGAGAAAGACAAATACTGTAGGATCTCATAAGGGGAATATTAAAACAAGTTGAATTCATAGAAACAGAGTAGAATTGTTGTTACCAGGGGTTGGGGGTGGGGGAAATGGAGGAGATATTGGCCTAAGGGTACAAACTAAGAGAAAAATAAAATTCCTTCTGCTCATAATCTGAACAGTGATAGAGAAAAGGCCAAATTATAATTCTATCATTTCCCTCATTGTGTTAAATATCTGTTGTTCTATAAACATTATATAAATTTAGTGGCTTAAAACAGTACAAATTTTTTACTTTACAGTTCTGTGGAAGTCCGACATGGATATCTGGGCTAAAATCCCAGTATGGCAGGGCTGTGTTCCTTTTTGGAGGCTCTAAAGGGAATCTGTTTCCTTGCTTTTCCAGTTTTTAGAGGACATGCACATTTTTTTGGCTTGTGGCCCCCTTCCCATTTCTTTAAAGCTGCCAATGTTGCTTCTTTCTGATCATTCTTCCCAATCCCATCTTCCTCTGACTGACTACAGATGGGAGATTTTCTCTACTTTATCAGGGCTCCTGTGATTTGATGGGACTCATGTGGAAAATTCAGGCTAACCCCCCCTTGTCAAGGTCCTTAGCTTAATCACATCTACAAAGTATTCATAGATTCCAGGGATTAAGATGTGGACATCTTTGTGGGGCCATTATTCCGCCTATTATACCCATTTTATGCTTTTCTTCTCCTTTTTAAAACTTGGTAAGAATCACTCAGAGATTTTCATGAAATCTCTTCTTAACTCACAGTCCCTCATCTCTAATGAATAGCTGCAAGCCTCAGCTAAACCTCCAGTTCAATTATTATGGCAGGACTTCATTACAGCTATGTTATAAACATCTCAGACAGTATTTATCTATAAAATCCGGTATTAAATAGCAGGCTTATTTTATCATTTCTCTTTAGTATGCATCTTAGTTTTACTAGACCCCTAACAGATTGTCTCAAACGTTCTTTGGATGTCCATCCCCATATAAGACTTAAAGCGAAAATAAATAAATAAATAAATAAATAAATAAATAAATAAATAAACTGCCTATATCTAAAGGAGAACCTGTGACCATAAAATAAATATTCCCTCAGTGTAGATCCCTTTCCTTGATTCTTGCATGTCAAAAAAGAATAGCCGGTTCCTTGGGAGGTGACTGAGATGTTTATGAAGGATGGTAGAAGTAGAGCCTACAATAGCCCCAGAAAGCTCAAGTCAATGCATTAATTGTGTTAAAAAAAGAAAAAAAAAATGTTATATAGATGAGGAAAAATACACAAGTAAATGGATAATCAAAATATATACATATTTATGATTGTGGCCAAGTGCTGTTTAAAAAATAAACAAAAGGACGACACAGATTAGTTAAGTAGTGAAGAATATTACCTTTCTATAGGTAATAGTTGATCTAAGACCTGAATGAGGAGAAAGAACAGACCACCATAAGCACCTGGGACAAGGCACTGCACACAGAGGAAACAGCAGATAAAAGATCGTGAGGCAGGAACTACCTTGGGGTTATAATGACAGTTTGTGTAGCTAGAAAAGAGTAAACAAAGTCTGGGGGCAGGGGGGAAGGTGTGGAAGAGATAAGGACAGAAAGGTAGACAAGGTCTAAGACATTCAGAGCATTCAGAGCATTTATAGTCAGAGCATTCAGAGCATTTATAGTCAGAGATTCCACATAATTTATTGCTTTAATTGTGTCAATTTTTAAGGTGGAAAAGAGACTATCAAAAGAAAAAGAAGAAGGGGAAGAAGAAGGAGGAGGAGGAGGAAGAGAAGAGGAAGAAGAAGGAGGAGAAAGAGAAGAAGAAGAAGGAGGAGGAGGAGGAAAAGGAGGAGGAGGACAAGATAAAGAAGGAGGAGGAGGGGGAGTGGAGGGAAGGAGGAGAAGAAGGAAGAAGAAAGAGGAAGAAGAAGAAGAAGAGGAAGAAGGAGGAGGAGGAGGAGGGAGAGGAGAAGGGAAAAGAAAAAAGAGAGCATTGAGAATAGGAGGGTAGAACAATTTAGGACAGAGCAATTTAGGACAATCCATATAAATGGGGACTCTCCCAGGCAATCTGAGACACATGGTTTCCTTACTTACAGACCAGGTAATGAGTTTTAATTTTGTTCTAATGCAATATGATCTGATAGCTGCCCTCACAAGCTGAGCTGGCTGAAATGTGGAGAACAGATTCTGAATAGCCAAGAGACGATGCAGGGACCCAGCGGGGAGACCATTGCAGCCAGCAATGCAACATTACTGGTATAACAGTGAAGATGCTAAATAAGGTTCGATGTAAATTACAATTTGCAGATAATGGTGACCGGCTTGGGGAGTAGGTGTGAGAAAAAGAGTAAAATTCAGCATGATTCCTAAGACTTTGCCCTCAAAAGGTGGGAGGACAGCAGTGCCATTATTATCTGAAACATAAATGACTAGGGACAGAAGTGTGGTGGAGCCTCAGGCCACATAAGAACACTAAGATGAAGATTTATATTTTAGAATTATTTTTATAGAGGAAATATGTAGTGTGTTTTGGTTGCATGACCTTGCTTGAACATGATGTAGAGGATGGGCAAGAATCATGAAGTCCATATTCCAGTTGGAGTCTAAAGAAAAGAGAATTAAAGATGACTAAGTGGCAATCATGATGATGGTTAATACAAAAACAAAACAGAGTTTTCTTTTGAAATAGAACAGAAAATGGCACTTGTAAGACCCCAGTTCTCCTTCTCTTTCTCATTCTTTTACTTAGAATTCTACTACCCACTCCTACTAATCCCCACTTTACACACTGGGATCAGATAACTGCCTTACTGTGTGACCTCAAACAAGTTACTTAACCTCTCTGTTCTTAAAATCCTCATCTTTAAAGTAAAGACAATGAAAATTGCTAATATAAGGTCGTTGAGAAGATTAAGGTAGATAATACCTGTAAAATGCTTAAGACAGCACCTATATGTTGATAGTTTTTATTTATTTTATGATTATCATTACTATTGTTGTTATTACTAGGGTATCACGAACACTTGTTTATATTGTCTCCAGGTTAAGAGAGGTCCCATCCTAGGAACACAATGATAATTTCTCTTTACCCTTCCTTAAAGAGGAAAAAAAAAAAAAAATGCTCTTCTGAAACAGAAAAAACAAACCCCAGCTAATACTCTGGAAGTTTTGTACTTTGATATATAAAATTTCATACATACCTGTAATTTTTTAAAGCTGAAACTAAATGCTTACATATTTATTTAAATTCATTTTTAAAACCATGCAAGAGCAAGCTCTTAGAAGAGTCTCTATCTGGTAATTTAATAAGAAGTATAGCTCCCATCTATGGAGAGTCCACTCTATGTTGAGAGCTGTGTTAGTCAGTTTACACACATCATCTTGTTTAATACTCACAATACTTTTTCTATGTAAGTAGGAATATCTCCACTTTTACAGGTGAGGGACCTGAGGTTTAGAGTAGTTTATTAATTTTCCTGAGACCACAGGTTTAATGGACTCTAAGTTCCTCCTGTTTCCACTGTACAGAAATGGCTCAACTGTGTAATACATATCTTTAAGCATCTATTGAGCTTCTATTCTACACAAAGACCTTCAGTTAAAGCAGGCTTATGGGACATGGATCATAATTCCCATGAGACAAATAGGGACACAGAGGCTCTGAGAGATCATGGTGATTTGTCCAAGGCTACATTATTTGAAAGGTTTGACATAGGGTTTGACTTCATGTTTTCTGGCTATGAGATGGTCTTCCTGCTTTACAGCAAGATTTCCAGTAGAGGGTTTAGCTGTAGTAATGTTGGGCATGGAGTGCTGAATAAAAGATGCAGTGTAAGTTTTGGTTTTAACTTCAGTGTAATTACAATTATATAAAGTAATAAATTACAAGCCCCAAATTGCGAAGAATAAAATTTACACTGCAAATGTCAATTTTGGACGTTAATTATATACAAAGTTAGTTCATAACTTCCAATCTACTTATTTTCTATTTGACTTCTAACTATTGAAAATATAATCCATGTGTCCCAATTTCTTGGAAAAAACTAATCAATGTTAAATTCTCTTTTTCCTTAACTTCAGTACTGCACAGATCACACCTTATTGTATCTCATACTTGTGATGTCAAGGAGTCATCACTGGACCACTCCAGAGATTTATTTCAATGAAAAGTATTTTTGGGGCGCCTGGGTGGCTCAGTTGGTTAAGCGACTGCCTTCGGCTCAGGTCATGATCCTGGAGTCCCAGGATCGAGTCCCGCATCGGGCTCCCTGCTCGGCGGGGAGTCTGCTTCTCCCTCTGACCCTCCCCCTTCTTGTGCTCTCTCTCATTCTCTCTCTCAAATAAATAAATAAAATCTTAAAAAAAAAAAGAAAAGTATTTTTGAATCAATGTAAATTTTTCAGTGGTCATTTTGCCCCTGTACTAATTTCTCTTTATTATGCCAGAGTTTTCACTAAATCTCATATATTTTTACATCATCTTTATTATTTTTTTTTTAAGATTTTATTTATTTGACAGAGAGAGGCACAGCGAGAGAGGGAACACAAGCAGGGGGAGTGGGAGAGGGAGAAGCAGGCTTCCCACGGAGCAGGGAGACCAATGTGGGGCTCGATCCCAGGGCCCTGGGATCATGACCTGAGCCGAAGGCTGACGCTTAACGACTGAGCCACCCAGGCGTCCCTACATCATCTTTAATCATATTCACTCTCACCTTCTTACTCCTATAACCCAGACTCAGATTCCACATTCAAGATACCTTAAACTAAAAGGGCTCTGAAATAACAATGATCGGATTGTTGATATTCACATGATATTCACACGTGTTGGTACATTGCATTGTGTGATATTCATGGCATTTCTCATAGAGTCTTTGAAAAAAAAAACCTATACAGATTCTTGTAAAAGGCCCAGAAAGTTGCCATCATTTTACTACTTCATAAAAATCACATATATTTATGACTTACTTATCCTCCTCAAAGCAAATGTTTCGTAATGATCTCTATACCTCCTTACCATGGCATCCTCCCAACCAACCTCTCTGCCTCCAGCATTATTCCAGAGTGGGGACAGTAAATACCTTTTCCCTTTTTATGCCTTTGGCCAATGTAGGCAACTGAGGATAGTTTGTATTTTAGAATATATAGTAAAAATAATATCATTGAATAGTTATCACACTCTGGGCACTCTTCTAAGTTTTTTTTTTTTTTTTTTTTTTCACCTGGTATTTAATTATTATAACAACACTATTCAGTAGGCATGATATTATCCTCATTTTACCAACAAAGAAACAGAGGTACCTGGAGCCAAGCAACTTTCCAAAACTCCGTGTAAGTAGGTTAATTGCTGAGTAAGAATTTCAAACCAATCCAGTGGCCAAAGAATTAACCGCTACTTTATGTTTACTCAAATGTGCAGTGGTCCATATCATAAAGGGTCTTGGAATTTTGAAGTTTCTGGTGAAACCTATGAGGCACCACTGGGTAGGGCTCTGTTATTAGTTTTGTTTGTTTGTTTGTTTGTTTGTTTTTTAAGTAGGCTCACACCCAGTTTGGAGCCCAATGTGGGCTTCAACTCACAACCCTGAGATCAGGAACTAGGCTGTGATCAAGAGTCAGGCGCTTAGGGCGCCTGGGTGGCTCAGTCGGTAAGCGTCTGCCTTCGGCTCAGGTCATGATCCCGGAGTCCCGGGATCGAGCCCCGCATCGGGCTCCCTGCAAGCCTGCTTCTCCCTCTCCCACTGCCCCTGCTTGTGTTCCTGCTCTCGCTGTCTCTCTCTCTGTCAAATAAATAAATAAAATCTTAAAAAAAAAAAAAAAAAAAGAGTCAGGCGCTTAACTGACTGAGCCACTCAGGCACCCATGTGATCTCCTCCTTCACAGGGGTGTTGCTACAGACTGAATGTTTGTGTCCCCCACCCCAAATTCACACCCAGTGTGATGGTATTTGGAGGTAGGGCCTTTAGGAGGTGATGAGTGTCCTTATAAAAGAGACCCCAGAGAGATCCTGCACCTCTTCCACCAAGGAGGACACGGTGTCAAGACAGTTGTTAGTGAGCAAGGAGGCAGGTTCTCATCTGATCACAAATCAGCTGGTACCTGAATCTTGAGCTTCCCAGCCTCCAGACCTGTGACAAATAAATGTTAGTTGTTTAAGCCACCCAATCTTGGTATTTTTGTTATAGCAGCCCAAACAGACTAAGGAAGGTGTTTTGAGGCTCAAATAACATGATTTGTTTGAAAGTATATTTTAAATAACACAGCACACATTTTATTGTAATTAGTAGAATTTTAAATAATAGATCCTTTCATAAAAGTCATCCTTTATTTTATAAAATTTTATTTTCAAGTTCAGTATTTCTATTCTACCCCTTCCTAATGCAAGCTGATTCTGAACATTTTGAATAACAAATTGCTTGAAGGTATGTACTGTACTTTCAAAATAGAATTAGTTATTTCCTTTTTATTTCGCTGTGAATATCTATTTTTAAAAATGTTGAGGATCAAAATAAAGCATTATTAAAATAGAAAGAGAAAAATCAAAGAAATGGAAAAAAGAAATTAAAAAGGTGTCTGTAAAAGGAATATAGCTAACCCATTATTATACACTAACTTCAGCTCTAAATTCTGAGCTTTTTGACACTCCAGAGTTACATAATTCATTTTATATAATGGAGAAAAACATACCAACTTTTAAAGGGATAAAAACAATTTCAAGGCACTATATTCCAAAATAAATTTGTCAAATGACACCTATTTCATGAATAATGCATTTCAAAAATAAATATCTTTCATTTTCACTTTAAAAGATACTGTGTATAGAGAATAGGTGTTTATCATCCAGCTGTTACCTGTGTGGACTATTGTGAAGAATATACTCAGTGCAAAAGCAAAAGCAAACTTTCTTGTGATCTGACATCAAAAGGCCAAAGTTAAATTATGTAGTGGCATTGTAAATGACATATCCACTATCTGTATAACTTAACTCTTACTTCTTTAGCAGAACACACTTAAAAAGCATGAGTATGTTCATTTTCTAGAAATATAAGATTTACAGATGTTAAGCAAATCCAAGCTCAGTAAAGAATTGTATCTAGGTAAGTCTATCTACAAAGCCATGTTTTTTCTAATAAAATTCTCCTTCCTTCTGAAGAGTCAAAAGAGTTGATGATATTTGAACCACGTTTGCAGGGGCTCCTGGGTGGCTTAGTCGGTTAAACATCCAACTCTTGGTTTTGACTCAGGTCATGATGTCCTGGTTGTGGGATAAAGCCAGGTGTCAGGCTCTGTGCTCAGCATGAGTCTGCTTCAGATTCTTTCTCTTCTTTCCTTCCCCCTGCCCCTCCTCACTCTCTCTCTCTCTCTCTCTCTCTCTCAAATAAATAAATAAATAAATAAATAAATAAATAAATAATTTCTGAACCAAGTTTGCAAACATTAGTAAAACTCCACTGGGTAGAAAGAGACGAAAAGTGCAGTCCAGAGAGAGAAGAGTATTTGCAAAGCCCTGGGACAAGAGAGACCATCCCCTACTCAAGGACCTGCAAGTTGTTTGGTATGGGTGGCTAGACCAGCATTCCAGAACAAGCTCATGCAGAAAGTTTACCATTCTGAGAAGTCTGGATTTCAGTGGGAAAACACTGATGGATTCTATACATTATGTGGGGAGTGGGAGACAAAAGAAATGAAAGCTAAAGACAAAAATTGCTGGTAGGATTAGTCACCCAGCTAAAGTCATCATATTCTTGAAATTTTTAAAGATGTCAATACCCTCTTTTTACTATCAGAGTTCAAAAGTTCACGTGCAGGAGTAGAGACATTCGCTTGTGGATTGGATAGGATGTTCATACGGTTGAACAGGTATTAAAAGAATTTTAAGATAATAACAATAGAATTGGTAGAGATGTGAGTCAAGTGTATGAAAAGAAGGGAAGAGAAGGCAGGGGTGGACGACACACTGAAAGGTAATTTAGGAAGGATGGTAGGTCAGGACCAGGTTAAAAAAACAAAACAAAACAAAACAAAAAACTGCTGTGAGTGATGTTGAGAACACCCAGCTTGGGGAACACCAAATCTAAAAGGGAGCTTCTAGCAACACCACCTCCGGTACCTTTGCCCCAGGGGAATCATTGTCTTATAACCCTGCAATGTAAGCAAATATTCCCTGGGTAGAGGAAGAAGACTTTACTACAGTGGAATGTTGGGGGAGGAAAATGCTCTCTAGGTATGGTAGATCAGTTCAGAAACAAACACAGAGGGATAGGCTATCTCTGGCTGCCAAGGCTGTTCTATTCAAAAATGTTTGGCAAGATAAGCCAAAATGATGTGTAGAAAAGCCTTGGAGAATTGCCACCAGTAATCTCACAAGTTGATTGTTTCCAGGTGATAACAAATTCTGAGTTGGAAACGGGTTGCTAATTGGTATTGGAGTTACCCATAATAGCGGCAGAAGTTGACACAAAGAAATAGACTATAAATAAGGTTACCAAATCCTTTAATGAGTTGCAGAAAGCAATCTGATTTTGAAGATAATGATGAAAGCCTAAAGCAGAAAATAACAACAAAATCTTCCTGGTGCAAAGAAAGGAATAACCACACCACAAGATGTTTATTGCATAAGAAGTAAAAGAGAAGAATTGCTATTTTAACACTTGTCACCTCCCCAAACATTCACATAAACGTGAGTTTTAGTGGGTATGCATACTGTAGTATTTAGGGGAAAGTGTATTTTGGAATGCATCAAGAAACAAGGTGAGGGGCACCTGGGTGGCTCAGTGGGTTAAGCGTCTGCCTTCGGCTCAGGTCATGATCCTGGAGTCCTGGGATCAAGCTCCATGTAGGGCTCCACCCTCAGCGGGAAGTCTGTTTCTCCCTCTGCCCCTTCCCCCGCTCGTGCTCTCTCTCTCTCACTCTCTCTCTCTCTCAATAAATAAAATAAAATAAATAAAATCTAAAAAAAAAAAAAGAAACGATGATAATGGATACATGGATAGAGATGTAGTTAAGCAAATAGTAGTAAAATAGTAGAAGCATCAAGGTAATCGTTTTATCGGCATTCACTGAAAATCATTTCACCTTTTCTGGATGCTTAAAACCTTTCTTTACAAATCTGTTTTCTTGTCTGCTCCCCTGCCCTGTCCATGAGTAGGGCATTGCCTACTCATGACATGAATACATGAGGTTCTGAAGTTCTATAGTACTGCCAGAAGCTCCAGCTGTATTATCAAAACTCTGAACATTTTCTTTGGTTCAAAACATAGCTTCTTTGACCTTGAGCATTATAGCCTAAGCGTAGACTTTATCAGGCATCACAGTAATGGGGCACCTTGGGGAGAAGCTATAGCCTCTGACAATGTCAATGACTGCAGATACAGTCACAGCCAAACAGGGTCTGGGAGAAGCTATCACAGGGAGCCAAGAGGTTAGGCTAGAGAACACTGTCATTACATGACCTTGAATATGCTATGGTAACTTTGGAAGAAGAATCTGACAGTATCCAGAATTCCAGAAGAATTGAGGAAAGAGTCACAAAAATACTGACTTACCATAATAACAGTATGTGTCCTTACTTGGTGTGACTTGGGAATCACTGCTTATAGATAATTATTCAAAATAGCCATGGAGTTGGAAGAATGCTCATTGCTCCATTCCTCAAGAGTTTACAACAGGCAGTAGAATAATGAGTTACCCACGAGCAAGAAGACGATATTGGATGAAGCTAGGTTTTAACTAAGGCTAAAGTGGGAGTAAATATAATGTGGTGTGATGGGAAAAGTAGGGAAATTTGATACAATGAGCTGGGTATCGGAAGCCTTGGTGCATAGAACTAGAGAGGAGCTCAGGTGGGAGAGGCTGAATAAGTAGCCAGATCACCCAGGGCTGAATAAGAACAGAAACACTGATTGCATATGAGGTTTATTTAAAGTTACTATTTCTGACTTGACTCCGAATTCCATGAATGTGTTCTAATATATCTTCTTCATCTCTGTATTGTCGGCCCAAGTTACAGTGTTTACCTAGAGACAGATTTCTTGTGAACATAACAAAGCCCTTAGGGGTCCATTCTTTCCTTAGGTACCTTCCAAGGCCCTGGGAGGACCCCAAGTAATACGTTCACAAGTTCATGTATTTTTTGTTAAACATCTGCCATTTTGTAAATGGCTCATCCTATAGCCTTTATTAAAGACGGACTCCAAAATTATACAAGCTTAGTTTCCTCCAAATCTGAATCTATCACTGACTACAATGTAGTAAATATTCAATTAATATTTATGGGGTTGATGAATGCATACAAAAGGATTTAATGGTAAGATTTCTAGAAGGAACCTTAGAACTACCTCTAAAATTTGGGGAAAGTATCTCAAAAGTGTTTAGCACCTTATACATATTGCAAGATATATATGTAAGATACTTACAATCTTTTCCTAAATAGTAATTTTTAAAAAGATTTTGTTTATTTATTTGAGAAAGAGAGAGCATGAGCCGGGAGGGTGGGGGTGCAGAGGGAGAGGGAGAAGCAGCAGACTCCATGCTGAGCAGGGAGCCCAATGTGGAGTTTGATCCCAGGACCCTGGGATCATGACCTGAACCAAAGGCAGACACTTAACCAGACACTTAACTGACTGAGCCACCCAGGCGCCTCTCCTAAATAGCATTTTTTTTTTAATCTGAAAATATATATTAATGTTTGGGGAAAGTTTGTGAGAGGAGAGAGGAAGAGGAACAAACAAAATAGAAAAATGGGTGTTTTAAACACCTCACTCCAAAAAAAGTATGCAAAAAGCCCATATATTTAAATAAATCAAATAAATGAGACTGAAAATATTGAGCTTATTTCAGCGAAAGACATAATGGGGCATACATATTTTATTTTCTCTAATAGCTATCAAGAACAGCCTTAAGCAACTCGTTTTAATTCTAAAACAGATTACAGAAGAAAGCAGGTGGCAACCGGAGAAATATAATACTAATATAAGGAATTTCAAAATATTTCTATAAAACAAAAGAGGTTCTGATAAATCGAGTAAGCTAATAAAATGATTAGGACACCTTCAGAGAACTTTTTGGACAAACTAATAGGTATCCTCAAAATGTCTATGAGAAGCCAAATCAAGAAACTGAGAGATGCCATATTTGCAAATCTTCACTGAACAATCTTTTTTATTTTTTAAATAAGGAGAAAAGAAGATGAAAATAAAGTTGTATTCTTAATCCCATTTGTAATGTTCGTGTTCAGAGAGGCAACATTACGCATATTAATGTGTTTGCTTCTCCTCTAATTTATAATCCCCTTCCTTCTTTAATGAGATCTGCTCTGCAGCCCATAAAATAATTGTTATGGTAAACTGACTTTTTAAAATTAGTTACACACCAGTTGGTCCAGAAACCTATTCCTCTAGACCATTCATGCACAAAATACCTTTGTGTGAAACCCTTTCCAAATGTGTAATGACTGGAGTTCGTCCAGAAGTTCGCCCGCAGAGTCTCTCAGTGGAAGCAGCCTTACAATTTCCTTTGCTCACAATCGTTTCCATGAGATTCTCTGTCATGTGGGCATGCTCAGGCCACTAGCATGCCGGCACGGGAGAAAATACATTCAATCCGAGTGCCGTTTCCAAAGAATGTGGCTTCTTTAACCCGCAGCGATGCTACTGGACCCAGCGTCTGGCCGGATGGCACTAAGGATGAGGGAGAGACTGACAGAAGATTCTCAGGGGAGCGGGCAGAGTACTCACCTGGAAGGATCTAGCCTGTCCTTGGAGCCATGAGCTCATTGTTTCATAGGCTTACAAACTGTTTTCCTTCTGTTGGCTCTCATACTGCGATTGTTACTCCACCAGAGTGACCCCCCATGGAAGAAGGCAGACAGAGAAAGGAATGGTTGGCCCTATTCCTCAAAGGTGGGAAAGAGAGATACCCCATGGAGGGAGATACAGTGGAGTATGCACGGTATTTCAGAGTCATGGAAAGGGAGGGTTGAGATGCACGCAGGCTCATTTCCCACCTACCAGCAGACTCCTAAATCAAAGAGGCTAACAGGGCTGAATGTGCACTAAAGCATTTATTGATTAACATAAATATTTTTCAAGTGTTCCAATTTGCCTTCATGGAGGCATCCTGCATATCTGGAAGAAAAATGAAGCTTTGCTTTAGAACAATTAATATCAGTATCTTTTGTAACACTTAAAAACTCTAAGGAAAAATAAACGGAAACAAGGGAAGCTTTAGCATTATTTAGCACATATTACATTATTCTGCTGAATTATTTTCTTTCTTTTTTTTTTCTTGAGAACATGATAGTTTAACGTGCAAAAGATTATGAATTTCCCTACCTACGCTGACAGATAAAATTCTCTTTAAGTCTATTTTACTTTTGGCATTTGAATTGAGGACATGAACATTCATTCTTTTTACATTTTACAGATATATTAAGAAACTTCTAAGTGCAGGCTTTATGCTGGATTCTAGAAAAGGAGTAGTGAACAGAGTTGATGTATCATTAGAATTTCTCAGCATGCATACTCTTATTTTAAATAAATTCTATATATTGATAGAACTGTAGAACTGGTCAATTTGCATTACTTTCTTCTGTATTACTAATTGAATATTTGAAATTAAGAGACCTGTCCAGTATCAATAAAAACTTGTGTTAGAATGTATCACCTCAAGGCAAGATTTGCTATTATCACCTAAAACACTGACAATGTCAACCAAGAGATTAGACTCTGACATGTCCAAGAGATCTGAGTATAGATTTAGAAATATATCTCATTGACAAAAATCACTGTAAACAGTATTTCCCAGTATGTAATGGATAAGATGACGAACCAAATTTTGCAGTTTAGATTTTTCTTCAAAGGAATATGTCTATTTGTCCTAAATGTAACTCAAAGGAAAATTGTGATTCATTTTTCAGAAACTTACTTTATGGTCAGTTGCCAAAGAGTAAGATGGATAATGGACAGTTCATAAAGAGGAAGTGCAAATGGGAAAAGACATAAGGGAGAAAGTGAGATGGAGGAAAAGCCAGGCCATTACTCGTCCTGTAGGAGTGCCTGGGTGGCTCAGTCGGTTAAGTGTCTGCCTTCTGCTCAGGTTGTGATCCCAGGGTCCTGGGATCGAGCCCCGCATCGGGCTCCCTGCTCAGCGGGAAGCCTGCTTCTCCCTCTTCCTCTGCTGCTCCCCTGCTTGTGCACGCTCTCTCTCTCACTATCAAATAAATAAATAAAAAATCTTAACAAAAACACTAGTCCCGTACATTTTGAAAATATAGGGAAGCATACAAACAGGTAAAGAAGAAATGACTGCAGCAAGCAGCAAACCTTGTAACTCAACCAGGCTCTGTCCAGTGGCAGAGGTCAAGGGACAAAAACTCAGATCTAGAGCCATCTATGTAAATATAATCATTATGGGAAGAATAAAGTCGGATGCAAATAGTGAATTCTAAGAATACAAGGCAGTGCCATGGCTTAGAGATCCACATAGGTGATAGAGATAGAAATGAGAGAGAGAGCCGGCGGGGAGGGTGGAGAGATCAAGAATGGGAGATCTAAGCAGAGTATAGGTCACAGGAGCATCTGGAAAGGGAACTGAGAGTGTGTGTGTGTGTGTGTGTGTGTGTGTGTGTGTGTGTTGTGGGAAGGGGTCCAAGGCAGGATTAAGATATCTGAGAGTGCAGGCAGAACGGTAGATCAGCATCATTCTGCATTTAGTTGCAAGTAACAGGTCTGCCCCTCTGCGGCTGTTCTGCAAACCTTTCAATATCTAGACTTCACTTGGTTTCTGCTAATGTAACATTATGGCTGATCTTTAGCGGTGAAGTGATTGCTTAAGAAATGAGAAGAAAGTGTTGAGAGAGAACCGTTTAATCCTATCCCTTAATAAACGTAACAAGAGGCGCATTCATAGGCAAATCTGTGGCATGTATATTTTCAAAAAAATTACAATCTTCTTCCTCTGTAAAAAGAAGTTTTGCCCTCAACAAATAGCTGGACATACTTTATAACTGCCTAGAAACAGTCATGTGTCTCAGGAAAGAATGCCTGAATCAGTTCATTGTTTTAAATTTTCAAAATGTATTCAATTTAAATATGTACGGGAAGTGTTTGGAAAGGGCACAGTAAACGGGTATCCATTAAAATCAGGTCGTGGGACAAATTCTATTTTTAACTGCACAGAAACGTTAAGTGTTTCATAATATAGGTCCTCTGAGAATACAACTGTTGCATGACCCCAGATTGTAGTAATGGCTTTCTCACGGCTGGAAAGATGGTTGGTGATGACGTAGGGTGGGCATAAAGGGAAAGAGAAAGGTCCGCTTTCCCTTTAAAACTTCAAAAATTTCAGGGCGCCTGGGTGGCTCAGTTGGTTAAGCGACTGCCTTCGGCTCAGGTCATGATCCCGGAGT